>NC_143529.1:15888983-16201098 GCF_031878675.1 Megascapheus bottae | reverse complement strand
ATAAAAAGGGCATGTATACATATTTGCATATGAAATAGCAATTAGTAATTGGACAACATATGAGCAATAGATAATATGCATGTCATTTACTATATAGTATTTTATATATATGTATTTATTTTAAATCATAGACTACATGAATTGTCTTTTCCAAAAATAAAACTGAAGATGCAAAAAACATACTCTTGGGGCCGGTAGCTTGCCTAGCGTGCACAAAGTCCTGGCTGCGTTCAATTCCCCCATACTACATACACAGTAAAAGCTGGACTAAGTGGTGCTGTGGTAGAGTGCTAGCCTTGAGAAAGTCCAAGGACACTGCTCAGGCCCTGAGTTCAAGCCCTAGGACTGGCAAAAAATTGAAAAAAAATACACACATACACAGTTTTTCCTTGAAGGCCGATTTCTCCTTTGCCTTATCAATTTCCCAAGTTTTTTTTGACAGTGAAGATGGTGATATTCAACTATGGATTTTTGGCATCTTCTGGCCCAGTGTATTTAAAACAGTAAGTATTAAATATAGTGTGGAGAAGTGAATAAACTTGCACAATTTTCACAATTAGGAAGTTAAAATGAAGCTGTGATAAAGAACTACAATTTGTAGAAGGCCTACCCTTAAGGATAGTGCTTTATTGCAACTTAAAGTAAATGCTATTATTCTAATATTACAGATAAGGAAACTGAATGAGATTAAGAAACTTCCCTTAGGTCAAAAAATTCCTACTGGTAGGCACCTGATGTGACTGACAATGGCAGGATTCAAACCCAGATCTGTGATCACTTCAAACCAGATGCTCTTTCAAAAGGACATTCTGTCCAGTAAGTACTAAATATTTGAATTAGCATAAACTTGTTTCAAGTGATACTGCAGCAGAGATGAGCTCATAAATGGGTAATAAAAAAATTTCTGCATTTATCATACTCTCATCTGCAACATTCTTGAATTCAGACGAGCTTTAGCCATTCGAAATAAAGATACCATCAAGTTATACATCCCAAAAGATGTCTCAAGACTATCACTGTTTGATTATAGGCAAGCTTCTACAGCTATGTTTTCCAGGATAGTCAAAAATAAGTTGAGAAATTTCATTCATACACTGTAAGCATTTTGTTATAATGTTCTCTTTAAAGACATTTTAAAATGTGACGAAGTAGAAATTGCACATGTGGTTTTCTCTAACATATACTGTAGTTAAACAAAATCAAGTATTTTAAAACAAGAGATAAGAAACAAAGCTACTAGGGCTGGGAGGTTAGCCTAGTGGTAGAGTGCCTGCCTAGCATGCATGAAGACCCTGGTTCAATTCCTCGGTACCACATACATAGAAAAAAGCCGGAAGTGATGCTGAGGCTCAAGTGTTAGAACTCTAGCCTTGAGAAAGTCCAAGGACAGTGCTCAGGCCCTGAGCTCAAGCCCAGGACTGGCCAAAAAAAAAAAAAAAAAAAGCTGCTTGGGCTGGGAGTTTGGCCTAGTCTGGGTCTGATTCCTCAGTACCACATATACATAGAAAAGTCAGAAGTGGTGTGTGGCTCCAGTGGTAAAGCAATAGCCTTGAAGAAAGCCCAAGGACAGTGCTCAGGCCGAGTTCAGGGCCCAGGACTGGCAAAAAAGAAAAAAGAAAAAAAAAAAAATCAATCATGGGAAGGGGAACCTAAAAAAAAATTCAATGACAAAACCTTACTACGCAGACCTAATAAAAATATAAAGTTTGCAAAGTTTCATCTGAAATTGCATGGAATTACAAATTACAAATCTGTAAGTAAAATAAACCTGAAAGGATTTTTGGCCAGGGATAAAGAGCACATCAGAAAATATTTTTTGTAGTTCACAAAATCATTCTTGGAGACTAAGGTTAAAAAAAAAAACGTACCTCTTGGTTCACAAAAAAAATTTTTAAAGGGAAAGCAGTTTTACTACCATCAATACTATATATATAACTTCTTTAGCATTTGTAAATAAAATCATTGAGAAAGCTTATATTTATCTTAATTTCTTGGCAATGACAAATTGCCAATGTGGTCCTTAAAAAAAATCAGCCATGCAGCAAAGTAGGTTTTGGAAAAGTGATGTGGATACAGATAATCAGAAGACACTGTTTCTATTAACAGTCAATATTTATTCCTATCTAGAAGCCTTCCATGCATGAATCGCAGTAAAAAAATAGTTTATTTTTCAAATACTCCCTTGGTGCTTTACTTTTAAATCAGGAAATGAGAGCAGTTGCATGTGCAAGATTTTAATAGATGGCAACCAAAAGTACCTGATACAGAATCTTGAGAAGACAGACCTAATGCAAACTGAGGCCAGAAACAGTTAATGTTTTGGGAGGGTTTGACAAACCTAAATAGGTCATATTGCAAGTCGCTTATAAATGTCTAAATCCACGTGTCAATGATTTTTTTTTTGCAGTTCCCCCCGCCCCACCATAAAGAAAAAAAAAAAAGCCTCCTGGCTTAAATTGTCATTAATTTCAGACTGAGATTAGCTACTGCACTCAAGACAAACAATGGATACTTTTACTGCCTATTTTTAGAATCAGAACTGAATCAATCCCTCATTAGAGTCTAGATAAAAGTATGTAGAAATGGTGTTGGGGGTGGTAAGGAGTTGTGTGCGTCCGCGTGGGGGGAGGAGGGGGTTGCTGATGACTCAAAACACCTTTGGGCCCCACGAGAAACAAAACAGAGATACAAAAACAACCAAAAAAAAAAAAAAAAAAAGAAAACCTGATGTAAAGATCCCAGTACTTTCGACTCCCCATCTCTACCAGGGGTTTCAAAGGAGGGCCGGCGGAGCGATTATTAACCTTGCTGAAAGGTTAAAACCGAAACTGTTTGCAAACACCAGCTTCCCTGTTACCAGATCCCAACCGTCTCCTCTCAAAGTTATTGCAAAATATTTTCCTTTACTATCCCTTTTCCTTGCAAAAAAAAAAAAAAACCCACAAAAGCAAAACACATTTCCATAACTACTCACTTTAAAAAAAATAATAAATGGGGTGGGAGAATGGAAGGTGGGGGAAATAATAATAATAATAAATCCCTTTAAAAGCACGAAAATCAGCAACATGGGGCAGCCAACAGCATCCTCCTTCAAAGGTGGCGAGAAGAAAATACAGCACGAGAGCAAACCTTGAGTGAGTTTCGAACTTTATTACACAAAGAGAACGAAGGGGGGAGCGGGACGGACCCTCGTCGCCCGTGCCCTCGCCAGGCGGGCAACCGCGAGCCCGGCGGCGGCCGGGATGGCAGCCGGCGCCTTCACCTCCTCTGCCCTCAACTGTCGCCTTCTTCCTCCACCCCCCCCCCTACCACGGGCACCCGGGCGGAGTGCCGGGCCCGGCCAGGCTGGGACGAGCGGAGCCGGACAGCGGGGTCGGCGGCGGCGGCGAGCGGGCGGGCGGCCTCCCCCGGGGCGGCTCGGGCTCCGGCTCCGGCTTTCGCGCCCGGCCCGACCTGGCCCGGCCCGGCCCAGCGGCGGCGGCGGCGGCGGCGGCGGGAACGCGGGCGCCAGCTCGCCGAGGCCGCCCGCCGGCCCGCCCGCACACACCCCCGGTCGCCGGCTCCCACCCCACCCGCCGCCCGCCGCCCCCCGCCATGAGCGCCGCCGCTGGCTGCAGGCAGAGTCGCTGCCGCCCGGCCGCCGCTGGCTCCAGTCCGCCGCCATTATCCTTTGTTCGCGGCGAGCGGCGGCGAGGTTGTGGGGCTCGGGCGGAGGCTCCATCTTTACCGCGGCCCCTCCTGCGAGGGGAAGGCCCCGGGCGCGGGTGTCCGGCGCCTCCCCGGCCCCCCTCCGTCCCCCCGGCTCTCTCCGGCTCCTGCCTCCTCCTCCTGCTCCTCTTACCGGTGGTACAAGCTCCTCCGTCACTGCTTTCGTTCGCGGCCCGGATCTCGCTGGAGTTTTATTCTCTCCCCCACGTAACACACCGCGTCAAACTACACCTCCGCCGCGTCACTCACCAACACTCCGCTTCTCCCAGCCGCCCGGGCCACAGGCAGCAGCCGCCGCCGCCGACTGAGGAGCCGCAGCCAGGGAGCCAGCCAGCGCCGCCCAGCGCCGAGTGCGCAGCGGCCGCGCACGGAAACAGCCGAGCCGGGTCCGGAGCGGCCCGCGCCGCCCCGCCCCGCGCCCGCGCCTGCGGAAGGGCCCGAAGGCCTTCGGGCTTCTCCGGGCCAGGCGGAAGGGGGAGTGCGGTGCGGCGGGCAGGCCCGGGGTAGTTGGGGACCGGTTCCGGGAGGAAACGCGCCAGACTTCGCCGAGGGGTTCGGAAGCCTTCGAACCGGGCGGCGGAAGTGTGGAGGCCGCGGGGTTTTGTGTGTGGCCCGGCGGGGGCCGTCTCGGAGACTCTCCGTCCCCTCGCGCGCGCGCCAGGCCGGCCCCGCGGCGGGAAGCGGCGGGCGCTAGGGCGGCGGCCCCCCGGCCACCGGGCGGTGACTGCGGGCCCGGGAACTTTCAAACGCGGTGGGGACACGGCCGCCGCTCCTCGGGGGCTGGGCCCCGGCCCGAGTACCGGAGGCGGCTGGGCGGGAAGGGGGTTCTCGGCCTGCCCACTCGGAGAAACATTTGTCTGCGCGCGGCTGGCCCCGGGCGGATCCTTTCCTCGAACCCCCGACTGGCACCACGTGGGGTTCAGCGTCGCCTCGCGGACCGCCGAGGCCTCCCCCCTTCCCGGCCTCGTTCGGGCCGGGCCGTGGCCCCCACCCGCCCCGCCTGTTCCCCCGCCCCACCCTGAACCTCGATGATGTGACTTCCGTGGTCTCCTCGCCGTGGATAGGGCGCCCCAGGCCAACCCCTTGAGGCTCTGCTTTATGTTTATTGAACCCTCTGGCTCCCTCCCAGGGCAAGTTTTATAATTCTTGGTCACTCGTGGATTCGAAATGACTTCTGTGACACACAACAGTCGCCCTTCCAGTTCTTGCTTTCTCTAGCTGCTCTTCCTTATGGTCTCCCTAATGGCTGTCATTTAAAGATGTTTCTCACCTCCTTAAGTCCCTCCTTGACAAACCCTGTTGGACCTTATCTCCTGGTGAGTATTCTGTGCATATTCTGCTGCTACCTCCTACCTGCAAGGACAGGGGATTGTCACAAGCGAGCTTCGTGTTTGTCGATACATGACAGTCCCCGTTTAGCGTTTGAAATTGTCCTCCAAATAATCTCCCTTTTGCTCCTCAGTTTTCCTCTTACCTCTGTTCATTGACAGCTTCCCCTTCTTCATTCAACTCCCCTGTGAAATCTGCTGGGCTGAGCTCTGATGCTCTTTTCTTTTTTTTTTTTCGGCCCACCACATACACTTTACTCTTCCATTAGCTTCCAGTACCTTCTGGCAGAGACTCCAGACTGTAGCTCAGGCCTTGCTCTTGAACTCTAGGTTCATCTTTCCAATAGACATTGCTACACTTTGTAACCGTCTTTGCTACATTTTTCATTTTGCATATCACAACAAGCCTGTGTATTACATTCCTTCCAAATATTTCTTTTTAGCTCTATGCGTCTAACTCGGGGCAAGATGGAAAAACCCAGCAAGCTTCCAGGACACATCAGAATCACATAGATGGTTTCCTGAGAAATTGTGAGTTTCTCTGTTCCCATGCTGTTCTTTCATCCCACTCTAGGCCAGCCTCCCTTCCTCTCTTACTTGAAGTGCTGCAGGAGCCACCATGAGCAGCCTGTGGAACTGCTCCTGTCCTGTTCCCGTGCATTTACCACACTACCGCTGGAGGAACCTTCAGAATACAAGTGGGTGTCACACACACACCCACCACCCTTCTTAAATTCCTTCAGTGGCTTTCCTTTGCTTACTGAACTAACTGCCTAAGCTCTTGCCTGGATTGTCTTATCTGCGCTGGTCTTTTCCAGCCTCTCTAACTGTCCTAATTCTCAGTACTCCTGCCATATTTTCGGTCTATTTTTCAAGACTCTCCTCTGTCTTTTTGCCTACCTGCAACACATGCAGTTCCCATTCCCTGGATTTCTCTCATTCCTAACATCACTTTCTTTACCCATTTGTTGGAATTTAGTTTAGTTTTTTATTGTTGTTTGTTTTGTTTTTGCCAGTCCTGGGACTTGAATACAAGCCTCCGGCACTGTCCTTGGATACTTTTAACTCAAGTCTAGCATCCTGCCACCTGAGCCACAGCGCCACTTCTGGCTTTTTGTGTGTAGGGAGGAATAACCCAGGTCTTTGTGCATGCTAGGTGAGAACTCTACCACTAGGCCAAACTCCCAGCTTGGAATTTAGTTTTCTTATAATGTCTGAAGGGACGTCCCATATCTCTCTGCCTTGTTTACTGCCTGGTTTTCTTTTCCTTTCCAATCCCTAACAAAATTATAATATCCAGACTATATATTGCTCATTAAATATTGATAAAAATAGTGAATTTTTGTCCCAGGCTCAGTGTCAACACTTTTGAGTTCCAATACCAGTTCGGTTAGTATTTTGGACTGTTACAATAAACTACAATAGGCTTGATAACTTTAAAATACCGATTTATTCTTATAAATCTGGAAGTTGGGAGATCAGGCTGCCAGGATCCTCTGGTTCTGATGAGGGGGCTCTTCTGAGTTGTGGGTAGCCTTTTTTTTTTTTAGTGCCAGTCCTGGGGCTTGAACTCAGGGCCTGGGCCCTGTCTCTAAGCTTCTTTCATTCAAGGTTAGCACTCTACCACTTGAGCCACAATACAACTTCTAGCCTTTTGTGTTTATGAGGTACTGAAGAATGGAACCCAGGCTTCATGCATGCTAGGTAGTATATCACTAAGCCACATTCGCAGCCTGCCATTTGTTTGTTTTGTAGCCTCATAGATTCCTGAAGATGACAAGGGTTCTTTGATAATCTTTTTTTTTTTAAGGTCACTAGTCATATTCATAAGGTCTCCACCCTCATCATTCAGTTACTTTTGAAAGGCCACACACCTTATACCTTCAAATCCTGAGTGAAGATTTTGTTATATGAGCTGGGGAGCATAGTCATTGCACTAGCTCAGCTGCTTACTAGTTAATGTCTTGAGGCAAATGAGGTACTCCTTGACTCAGTTTCCCCATCTGTAAAATAAAGATGAAAAAGATAACACCTGCCTCACTTACTGTGTTGAATAAACTAGCTAAAAACTGCAAAGTACAAAACATCAATGTAATTTGTTAGTTTTCTTTTTTTAACTTGCCTATTACTAGTTTCACTTAGGAATCTCATCCTTATGCCAAATAGCATTTTCAAAACTGAGTTCATCTTCTTGCTCTTTCTCTTCTTATACAGGATAGCAACATTTTACGATTATTAACTATACGTCAATGCTTCCTACACACAAAATTAATGTTAAAAAAAACACAGTTTACATTTTTTTTTTTTTAATGTTCATTCCTTCCTTGTATTCAAACTGACCCTGTAGATTTTATTTCATCCTCTGCCAGGTGAATGTTTACGTGCTTTCTAACTGTAAGCTTGTTTCTGGTAGTCCCTTGTACCATTACTATCAGACCACTGGTATATTAGCATTTATTAAGTTTTCTATCCTTGATTTCATCTCTAAAGGCCCCTATTGCTACTTTACCTGTCTCTTCATTCATTTACTCATTCATTTAGTTGATTATTCAATGTGAGCTAATGTACTAAACCCTTGAGATTATAATCTAGATGTGAAATTCAGTTTCCTAATTTCATACATTCTGTTCTAGCATATTTTTAAAGTTTCCCAGTTGAATAATGTAGTCAGTGTTGAGGAGAAGAAACAGAGCTGAAAGTAGAGGTGAGTACATGGAGCTAACTCAGAAAAATAAATGAGCATCATCCAGCAGGCCCACAAAGGGGGACAGGCCTATGGGATGACCATAAAAGGTTCCAAGGAGAAGTCGGTATTTGAGAGCCTTTCTCTAACCACAGCTTCTTTTCTCTGTTATTTTTCTGTCTCCCTTCTGCTGTTGAACCAGATTTTCATAATCACAGGGTTCAAGTTCCATGAACCCTACCTATCCTAGTTCATCACCCCACATGACTTTGCTTATCTAACTCCAAGGCCTTCGTGATCCATTTCATTTATCTAATAGTATTTATTGAACACCAACTTTGTGCCATGTACTTTTCCGGAAACTGTGGGTATATCAGTGAACAAAACACATCATCTCTACTCTTCAGAGTACTAAAATCTTTAACCACTGTCTACCCACATATCCACTTAGTTTTCGTTTTAGTTAGTATTCTTCCAGAAAGCAGAACCCCAGCCAAAGGCTATTATGTTTGTATTAGCTTAGGGAGAATCCTAGGAAGGAAAACGTGGAGAAAAGCAATGAATTAGGAAGAATCAGGATTCAGTCAAATGGAGGTTAACTACCTTGATGCACTTATATTACCATTTTGTGTGGACGTCAGACTCTAGTAAGATGAGTGGCCTGGACATGAGCAAAGCTCCATCAGTGACTACTGGCTAAGGTTATTTGGCAAGGCCAAGATGTTTACTTGACCTCAGACTCAGTCCAAAACAGAATTAGCTGTCCCTCTCTCTTGTATTCCTGTAGTCTTTCTCATGTTAGCGAAGTTAACATTTTTGGCCTGTTTAAGAGCCTTTCTCCCATATCTGTTCCATCAGGAATGTGTTGATATCTTCAGAATACTTGTCCAAACTGAGTATTTCCTATCAATACAAATTGAGCCAGGTCGACTGTACCATCATCCCTTGCCTACATTTCTTCATTAGCATCTCAAAAAGATCACTGTGTCTTACCTCACCACACACAAGATTCCTTTCTGCCTTAGTACTTTGGGCTGTTTCAGTGCTCATTTCCACAACAGCAGGGAGCTAATTGCTTTACCCTTTCCACATCTTCTCAACAAGGAGACTTGATATTCCCACTGAAATCTTGATTTAAAATAACAACTAGATTTGTATCTGAACCCTCATATACACCCTAGTTTTCTGGAATTCCCCTCACCCCCATCAAGCCCTTTTCCCTATGGAACATAGTTCAGACATACTAATTTATTACTTCTTATGTACATGAGTTCTAAGAAGATGAGTTCTCTAAAATATGAGTTCCAAGAAATAGTATCTTTGGAACTATTCCTTGACATAATAAATGCTCAATCTTTATTTATTGAATGAATATCCAACCTGCTTCTCATTAGTATTATTTTCTTGGTTGTTCTTGCAGTTGAAATGAAGTATAATAATATAAGTTATTTAATGAAATTATAACTGTAATGACAAAACCTTTAAGTTATCCCACTACTAAATAAACTACTTAATTCACTGTTGCCCTTGTATGTACATGTACTTCTTTTAATATTGTGACATTGTATTTATTTGTGTACATATTATTCAACTATGTGCTTTATAAACTTTTTTTTTTCTTTTGCCAGTCCTGGGGCTTGAACTAGGGGCCTGAGCACAGTCCTTTGCTTTCTCAAGGCTAAGGCTCTACCACTTGAGCCACAGCACCATTTCTAGCTTTTTTTCTGTATATGTGGTATCAAGGAATTGAGCCCTGGTCTTCATGAACCAAACTCCCGGTACCCCATCATAAACTTTTATCATTAGTAACTGGCATATAATAGATGATCAATAATGCTCTTTAAGTGTAAGAATAGATGGATGGTTAGTGTTTCTCCATGCTAGTCAAAGGAGTGTGCCTTTCCCAGCTAATTCAAACATCTGGTCTACTCAGTACTTCTTCCCCTGCATCTTCCAATGGTACTTGGGCCTCTTTATTTTTGTTTGTTTATTGCTAGTCCTGGGGCTTGAACTCAGAGCCTGGGCATTGTCCTTGGGCTTTCTCCAGGCAAGCTCTCTACCACTTGAGCCACACCACCATTTCCAACTTTTTCTGTGTATGTGGTACTGAGGAATCCAACCGAGGGCTTTCATATATGCTAGGCAAACACTCTACTACTAGACCCTACTTCTGTCCCCTTGGGACTCTGTAGTTGAACCAGTGCAAGATTGTGCTATAATCTAATGTCCCTCACTTGTGAGGGGGTCAGGAGTGTGGCAAAAATAAATAAATAAATAAATAGAAAGAAATCTTATTTTTATTTGGCTTTTAATGCAGAGTAGAAAAAAACATTGATTTTAGTCATAACTATTTTTAGTTTATTTACAAGTTACAGTCCTGTATAAATTAATATATTATATCTTAATATTGTTTATTGTAAAAATGAATACCAAAAAATCACATTCCCCACCCTCCAACAGCTATGGCACAACTTTGTTCTGGTTTTTTTTTGTGTGGTTTTTTTTTTTGCCAGTTCTGAGCTTGGGCTCAGAGCCTGAGCACTGTCCTTGGACTTTCTCAAGGCTAGAGCTCTACCACTTGAGCCTCGGCACCACTTCTGGCTTTTCTATGTAGTGGTACCGAGGAACTGAACCTGGATTTTCATGCATGCTAGGCAAGCACTCTACCAGTAGGCCAAACTCCCAGCCCCCCACAACTTTGTTCTCTTTAACATTAAATATCCTTGAAAGAGGATTTTTCCCTTTCTTTCCATTTTCTACTCCAACTAGTCATAGTGTTCAGCATTCCATCCAAACTACTCTTCAGGTTTCTGAATGCAATAGCTTGTCCCCAGTTCTCTGTCTCACTTGTCCTGTCAGCAGCATTTGATATGGTTGAACACTCTCTGTTCCCTGAACCCTTCCCTTCATCTACAGGGTATCTCCTTCTCTTGGCTTCAGCCTTGTACTGCTGTTCTCAGAACTGCTATTGGCATGTTAATATTGGATTCTTCTGGGGCTTTGTCCTTGGACAGCTTGTATTCTGTTTCTGCTCTCTCTTTAATGCTCTCATTCAATCTTGCGTCTTTATGTTCAAAAATTCTCACAGTTCCTTAGTGTTCAATACCACAGACCTGTATGTTCAGACACTTCAGCATTCTCATTAGGATAGTTAGTTGACCTCTCCATTTTATCATATCCAAAGATTTTCCGTGCCCCCATTTCTTTGCATTTTCTCTATCTGTAACCTTTATCTTAGTTAATGGCAACTCCGTAGGTTGCTAAGCCCAACTCAGAACTGTTCTCCTTTCTCCCCTCCCCTCTTTTCCCTTCCCCTACTTTTCCCTTCCCTTCCCTCTCCTCTCCCTCCCCTCCTTTTCCCTTCTCTTCCACAGCTGATTCACATCCCAGCCATCAGTAAAGTCCACATTTCTATCAATCCTCTTTTCTCTTAACAATTATATGACCAGCCATGGGCAGTGGCCTATATTCCTAGCTACTCAGTAGGTGGAGATGTGAAGATTAAGGTTTGAAGCCTGCACAGGCAGGAAAGTCCATAATCTTTTTTTTTTAATTGTAATTAATAGAAGGGTTACAGTTATACTCGCCAGATAGAAGGTGCATTACTTCACATACATTGATACCCCTTTTCATGTTTTTGTCCCCATTCCCACCCATCTTGTTTCCTATTTCAAATAAACATATATACAATATACCAGATAACAAGGTAAGATACTGTAACAATATGAGAATAACCAAAGGGACAACAAAAGAGCTGAGAAATAACATAGCACATTAAGAACAACTATCACACATTATATAGCTCTTATTACCATATCCTGGAGGTCCTTTCATTTAGCCTCATCCCATAAGTCCATAATATTCTTATCTCCATTTAAACACTAAAAAGCTCAAAGTGTGGTTCAAGTGGTAGAATGCAAGAAAAGCTCCAGGACAATGTACTGGCATATATATATGTGTGTGTTTTAAAATATACTTTGCCTCTCAAGCCTGTTCTCTTGCCATCTCTTTACTATGATTCTGGTATTCTGAAAATGTCATTTATGTGATTTTTGTTTGCACCTTCCATAGCAGGGTATTTTGTCTCTTTTGTTTTTTATCAGTGAAAAAATACCTGGCATTCAAGTAATTGTTGAATGGATACAGTTGAAATTGTAGATTTAATCACCTGAGCATTTGTTTTACACAAACAGGTCTCCCACAGATTGGTCATAACACATATCTATAAAGATTGAGTTTCTATACTGCAGTCTAACTCATAGAGGCTCCAGGGTATTACCATCTTATGGGCCTGATATCTACATGGTCACATTTTATCATTCTGTTTTGGTTTCATTGTAGCATGTAGGAGATCGAGGACCCCTTTGAAGCTCTCTGGTCTTCCCATATCCCAGAGTCAGAACTGAAGAAATGATTAGCAAGATTCTGTTTGCTTTTAATTATGATTCCCAATAACAAATGGTAATGTATTAGTGCTTGCTGCCTCTCCATTGTCCCTGTGAAAGAAAACAATGCCATAGGCAAAGTCAAATGGCCTATTATCCTTCCTGGAAATTGCAAAAGGCCCATGATTGACAATTAAAAGCAATAGTAGTAACAAGTAAAGATTTATTGAATGCTTACTATGTGCCAGACATTGTCCTAAATACTTTTCAGTGTATTAACTAATTAAATCCTCATAGTAACTCAATGAGGACAACATTAATGTTGGGAAAATTTTACAGCCAAGTTTGCTGAAGCTAGAGGAGATG
The DNA here is from genome assembly GCF_031878675.1 of Megascapheus bottae. Classification (NCBI taxonomy): domain Eukaryota; kingdom Metazoa; phylum Chordata; class Mammalia; order Rodentia; family Geomyidae; genus Megascapheus; species Megascapheus bottae. Next base: position 16,188,628 of record NC_143529.1, on the reverse strand, counting down.
TTTCAGAGGTCTTAGAGCTTGTAATGGCAGTTGAACAGCCTGCCTACAGAGTCTGCACTCTTCACTGCTGTGCTTCACTGGCACTGTAGAATGAAGGAGGAGGGAGAGAGGGTGCTTCTCTTTGAAAAGAAAACAAAGTAGTTGTAAGTTCCTCAATGTAATTTCAGCATTCGGTAGCACCTTAGTAACACAAGTATTTTCTTCTGGCATTATTGGATATTGTTTTCATGTGTAGTACAAAAATCAGGTTAACTAGATTCCCAAAGAAGTACATTCCCTAAAGCACTCTTCCAGACAGTCCCTGCTGTACTCCTCAGGCTTCACAAACTATAGCCTACTCTGAACTCCAAAAGAGTGTTATTAAGTCTGAGTTCATACTTCCTCTTCCCCCCACCCTGCCCCACACCACCAGGCCAATACTTTATGTCCTACTGTGATTTACTGTCTGAATTCTATTTTCATCAAAATACTTCTCATATTTCTAGTTATCTATAATAACTTCTGTGAGGGCAGACATGTCTACCTTATTTATCGCTATATTCTTGATGCTCCAATGTGTTAGTACATAGTAAGAGCTCTGTAAATTTTTTTTGAATGAATAAGAATGATATTTCTGGAGAGCATCTGCAATCAAGTCCACGTATTAAAATGTATTTGCTTGTATCCAGGCTAGTCTATTTCATTAGAAATAGACAAGATCATTTCATCTGGTTTGCCTTCTAAGCTATTGGGTGTTTGTGTTATGGTCTCATTCAAATGTTGTATGTCAGTGTGCAATTAGTGCCCCTTTTCTCATCAAAGTCAATGGACACTAGGATGTTTTACATATGAACTGCAATAACTTATCTAGGATTCAGATTCCACAGCTACATAAACAAGATACCTAATGAACTTGTACAAGATCATACCCTATCTTTGACAATTAGGGTCTGAAGTTAGCTAATTTTAGTTTTCTTTTCTCCTATACCATGGCACCTTCCTCTTCTCACCTCTGTTTCTTGTCTGCTGGTGCATAGATATCACCCATAATACTTTACTAAGTAACATGCATTTCATGATTATTATGTGTTCTTCCTTTAAAAAAATACTTTTCCCTTACCTTTTTTTTCACTATTGTTCATTTTGCTTCACTTTTACTCTGACAACTTCTTTCACAAACAATAGGGTCAGTTATGGGTATAAGGCCTAATTGAGATTCACCTATTCTGATGATCATTTCTGTGCTGTGGTTTTTGTTTTGTTTTGTTCTGTTGTAGGATTTGAACTCATGAACTGAGCACTGTCCCTGAGCTTTTTTGCCCAAGGCTAGCACTCTACCATTTTCAGTCACAGTTCTACTTCCAGTTTTCTGGTGGTTTATTGTAGGTAAGAGTCTTATAGACTTTCCTACCCAGGCTGGCTTTGATCTGTGATCCTCAGATTTCAACCTCCGGAGTACCTAGGATTACATGTGTGAGCCACCAGAGCCCAACTCTATGTTATTATTGTAGTAGAAATAGGTATAAAATTCAGGCAGCCAGGTGCGATTCCTCAGTATCACATACATAGAAAAAGCTTGAACTGGTACTGTGACATAAGTGGTAGAGCTCTAGCCAGGAGAGAACCCAAGGGCAGTGCTCAGCCCTGAGTTCAAGGCCCAGAACTGGCCAAAAAAAAAGATAATAAATTTCTGATGTTTTAAGTCATTAAATCTGTGGCAATATGTTATAGTGGCAATAAGAAAATAACACTACCCCCCCATACACAAACAAAAGGAGATAAAGAGTAGGAAAGGAGAGAGCAGCAGTTGAAAGAATTACATGTTTAAAAATAGAAAGTGGATGGAAAAAAGGTAACTGTCTTAGCAGAGTAGAAGGATCCTGCACTTGAGTGCTTGTTGAAGGAAGTGCCTCTTCATCTCATTCTGAGAACCCAAGAGGAGAGAACATATGAAGGTGTGCAGAGCATTTGCCTATTTGAAAGTTACTGCTTTACAAGTAAATTTCTAAAATAATGCTCTCTCTTTCTGTCTTGAGAAATACAAAAGTAAGAAGTCTTACTTCTGTGTGGGGTTCCTCTAAGGAAAACATCTAGTCACTCTCCAGTTATCCTCAATGAAGCATCCAGTTGTCAAGTCCTTAAAGGACTGGCAAAAAGAGTCCCTGGACTTTCATTGCTCAGAAACAACATCAGAAGCCGGAAGACAATAGTCAATATTTTCTAATTCTAAAATTCTATCAAATGCAATCTTCTGTTACTTTCAGATCTCCATATTGCTGCTTATCAAAAACACCTTCTCAGGAAACTGTTAGATAATACATAGTACCAAAGCAAGGAAGCAAAACTGAGAAACAAGATGCAGGAAATGGGTAAATCTGTCCGTTTATGCAATATGGTAACAGGATTCTTCCTTCTTTCCTTCCTCTCCCTACCCTCTCCTTCCTCCCCTCTCCCCTATTCTCCTCCCTCTCCCTCTCCCCTTCTTTCCCTCCCTCTCTCCCCCCATCTCTCTCTCTCTCTTTCTCTTTCTTTCTTTCTTTCTTTCTTTCTTTCTTTCTTTCTTTCTTTCTCTTTCTTTCTTTCATCCCATGGCTTGAAATCTGGGCCTGGGTCCTGTCCCTGAGCTCATTAGCTTAAGACTAGCACTCTACAATTCGATTTTCTATGATTAATTAGAGATACAAGTTTCAAAGACTCTCCTGCCCAGGCTGGCTTTGAGCCTTGATCCTCACAGCTCAGCCTCCTGAGTAACTAGGCATGAGCCACCAGTGCCTGGCTAAAGGTTTATTTTTTTATCCAACAGGTCTATTATGGGTAGGTTCTCATTCTTCTCTTTGTCACCTTCATGGTGGAACCTGGACTAATGAGCCTGCTTTGTCTGGGACATGGTTAGTCTTGTGATAAAAGGAAAAGTGATTGTATCTCTTACCCATCCTACAGGCATTGGTACAAATCATTAGACAGAGCAAATCACCTAGTCACTTGTGAGTTTCACTAGGTAGAGAGATGGTAAGTACATCCTTGGAGTGGCATGACAAGCTATGGAGTAAGAGAATATAATCCATGGCAATTCAGGAACAGCAAATGTTTTGGGGGAAAATGCAGTCTCAAAGGCAACCCTTGTATAAAAGACAACAAAAGGAATACTCAGGACACATGTACAGCAACATGCTCAGAAGACGTGGGATTGAGAGGATCCTATGAGCTCCAAGACAGTCAGCATTCCTATCTCTTGCTCTTTTGACAATTTTGGTTATTTGATGGGTGGCCCTCTGGTGGGCCCTAGAAGATTGTAAGACTTTGAGTATGAGACTGCTTCCTCCCCTGCTCTTTTATGGAAAGTGAACATTTTAAAATGAACATAATAATCTAGTGCAGACTTAAACTAATTTTAAAGGGTAGAAACTTAGTTATAGGTTAGTGTGTAGGATGCTTTTGTAAAGGATTTGTGTGCATGTGTGTGGCTATGACAGCACTTCTCTACTGTTGTCATAGTAATTTCATAGAGTGCTTTATGTTTGTTGAAGTAAATAATGCAGTCTGCAGGTGATTGGATATTTAGAATTTTTTAAACATTTAAAAAATATCCTTCAGGGGCCAGGAGTTTGGCCTAGTGGTAGAGTGCTTGCCTAGCATGCACAAAGACCCGGGTTCGATTCTTCGGTACCACATACATAGAAAAAAGCCGGAAGTGGTGCTAAGGCTCAAGTGGTAGAGCTCTAGCCTTGAGAAACAGGCCCTGAGCTCAAGCCTGGGACTGGCAAAAAAAAAAAAATCCTTCATTGCAGATAATTTTAGAAACATTGATTTGGAATTTAAGGCTATTGGGTAAAAGCATTTGAGATTTATTGTGGTAGACTAATCTTTCCTACTCCATTACATCCATGAGAAATTATGTAGACAGAACAGAAGCACATTGAGGTCAGCACTCCTTGTCCTGCCATAATTGTTTACAACCTATTTGTCTTCCTCTACCATTGCCCTCCAATAAAGCACTTAGAAAGAAATCAAATAAAACAATTTCTTTTAGAAGCCATGGAATAATAGCATTATCAACCCTGAAAAAGTAAAGACTTTGACCTTTGCAAGGATAATAAGCTTCCTTATTTTGTAGTTTTGTTTCAAATCCTGTTTCTTATTGCATTGTAAGTTTTAGGGTTTTTTTTTGGTTGGTCAAGAGGCTTGAACTTGGGGTCTGGGCCCTGTCCCTGAGCTCTTTTGCTCAAGGCTAGTGCTGAGCCACAGCTCTACTTCTGGTTTTCTGGTGACTAATTGGAGATAAGAGTCTTATGGACTTTTCCTGCCCAGGGTTGGTTTTTGAACCACAATCCTCAGATCTCAGCCTTGTGAGTAACTAGGAATACAGTTATGAGCCACCAGCACCCAGTTTCTGTAATGTTCTTATACAAATGTTGATAGTCATGCATCTAAGGCTAGTAAAAATAGTACACAATAATAGGCATGCTCTTCCCTTTTTAACTGATTCATTCAGTTTTTGTTTCTTTCCCAGCACAAGTGATTCCCATGCTACCAAGTTCTTATTAAAAGAAAACAAAGGGGGGCTGGGAGTTTGGTCGTGGTAGAGTGCTCGCTTACTATGCACAAAGACCTGGGTTTGATTCCTCGGTGCCACATACATAGGAAAAAGCCAGAAGTGGTGCTGTGGCTCAAGTGGTAGAGCTCTAGCCTTGAGAAAGCCAAACAACAGTGCTCAGGCCCTGAACCCAAGCCCAGGACTGGCAAAAACAAAACAAAACAAAACAAAAAAACAAACACCACCACCACCAACAACAAAGGAAACATTCACTTTAAATATCTTTGGGGGCTTAAAAACTTGTATTTTACTGTGATAAAGGCAAGCTATAATTTATCTGCGATGTATTTCAGAAGTACCAAAGAATACTTCTTGTTAAGAAGACATTTCTTTTTATGTAAGAATAGGAAGTATAAAATGGTCAGTAATTCTACCAGTGTTAATACTGAAAGTCATATGAACCTTGATAAAAACTGTTCTGTGTTGGTTTTAGTTTAGACATGAACATTGTCTTGGTAACATTGGAAAACAAATACAGCCCACTCATGCCCTATAACAGGAATCAGTGTGACCTAAAGTCAGGTACAGGATACAGTGTTTCAAACCATTATAGAAGCAGCATACCATTTCTGCAAATTGAAAATCTATTGTAACATAGTTTTGAAAATCAGGATTTTCTGTGTTTCCTCTAATTGTATCCAGGTATGGAACTTGTGTGTTCAGCTACTTAGTCAGTAGTTCTCAAGGTTTCTTTTTCACATTCCCACCAGTTGTAACCAAAGATGAAGAAAGGGAGGGGCATTGTGTACTTCAGAATTGTCTGCCAAGAGTTCATCCTTTGCCCTACCTCCTCTTCTGCAAGGATTTAGAAAGAACTTTGTTTTTGTGTAAAAGGATGCTAGGAAAGGGGAAAAGAAGTTTGATTTGTTGTCGGCAAATTTCAGTTTATTTCCTTTGACAATATGGCTATGAAATACTATTGTCTCTTTTCAGAATCCCTCCAGGTAATTTTATGAAATTATAATTGACCAAGATGATTGATACATGCATATATTGTGAAATGATTCAATTATAACAATTAACTTTTTTTATCACCCAATATTCATTTTTGAGATTTATCCAGCAGTTTTCAAATGTGTTACATTGTCAGTAACTATAGTTACCATGCTGTACAACTAGATCTCCAGGCCAAGAATAAATCTTTCATTCTGTATACTTCCCTATGCAGCAGATGAGAATAAGGTCTTTAAAAATATAAAATGTCATGAGTCCTAGTGTCCCTTTTCTGTATAGCTTTTTCTTAGTGAGGAATCTGTTCTTGTTAACTGAATTGTTATGTTCTGTTACTTGATAAGCTTTTTTTTTTTTTTTTTTTTTTTTTTTGTGGGTCATGGGGCTTGAACTCAGCCTGGGTGCTATCCCTGAGCTCTTTAGCTCAAGACTACCAACCTACCCTTGAGCCAAGCCCCACTTCCTTTCCCATTTTCTAGAGGTTAATTGGAGATAAGAGTCGCAGGTCTTTTCATTCCTGGGCTTTCTTTGAACCTTGATCCTTAGATCTCAGCCTGCTAAGTAGCTAGGATTACAGTTGTGAGCCACCTCACCCGACTTGATAAGCTTTTTAAAGGGCCTGTCAAAATGACAGTGGTTTAATGTATGTGTTTTTATGTATGATACTAACAACAATGTTGCCTTTTCTTCTTGCCAATAGGACTCATACATGACTGTGTCTATACTACAAATGTTATGTAATTTGTTTTGCATCTGTAGATCAGAAAAAAAGAAAACTTGCTTCTATTCTAAGCCATTGGTTAAAGCAAATACATTTACATTTCTGAGATAGTAATAAACAGGCACATGTATTCTCAAGTAATGAATAAGGGCTGTAAATAGGTGAAATTGAATTTGCTAAAGTATAAGCTCATAGGCCTAACATTCAACAGTATAGTTTCTTTTTTAAACAGTACAGTTTATTAATCAAACTTTATAGTCCAAGTAGACTGTGCTTTTCTAGGATGGACTGTTCTTTTTATCCTTTTCTTTAAGACAATGACCCCCGGGAGACCCTCTGATGGAACCTGCATATACTACTGTCTAAATGTTACTAATACTCTGCAAATGTTACTGTCTCATGTCTATTCTAGGCACAGCATTAAGTAGATTTTATTATTGTGATTTGAGCCGAACCAGTAGAATGTTTTTGAAACTGAGTGCCAGAGTTTCTTGTATATTTTTTCTAGGAAGCTGGAAATAAATCATTTTCAGAACTTTTATATAATCTAGTCTAACATCTTTAGTCCAAGATTAAATAAATAACATATGCTTTTGTGGCCTACGTGATATAAGATGTAAAGGTCTGTGACTGAAACCCTCCCTGGTTTGTTGTAGCCAGGAATACTTACTGGAATTATCATACTATATGATGAAGCAATAGCAGTTTAAAGCATACGTTTTTTTCTTTTAGGGCTTGCCCTGAATTGCCCTTTCCATGTCAGAGCTTGCTGTACCACAAAGGCAGGGCCTCTGTCATGTGTTATGAATTCATTTAATTGTCTAATCCATTGGACTGTATATATAAGTGCCTCAAGGCCAGGAACAAAGTTTTACTCACGTCTGACCTGTGAAGAGGAAACCAAAACCACAGGTCACAAATGACTGGAATCAGAGGTCTCACTTGGAGCAGTCTGTAGCTATACTTAAGCTCACTTAAGGCATGAGATTTTGTTCTCAACATTTTTAAAGGTGAATAGTTACAGGACAGCCTCATTTTGGGGGGCTTCACTTTGGTACCCCATTTTCAACAAAGACCACTCACTTTATTCTCTGGATCCACATTTTGGTAATTCTCACAATAAGTCAGATTTTGCTATTGTTAACATGTTATTATAATTTTGATTTTCATACATCTGTTTTGATTTTCATTTATATCTATTATCTCTAAACAGTGATCTTCAATGTAATAGTTGTTTGGCACACCATAAGACTTGTCCATATGGGTTGACTTAAATATTTTGTTCTTCATCTTCTTGTACCCCAGACTCAGCAGTGATTAAATTTGACCAATTAACAATCCTGCACTGGCTGGTAAATGTTCTAATGAAAGTTTCTCACTTTAAATCAAAAGCTAGAAATGATTGACTTAGTGAGACAAGGGCATGTTAAAAGTAAGGACAAGCTGGGCACGGTGGCTCATGCCTGTAATCCTAGCTACTCAGGAGGCTGAGGTCTGAGGATCAAGGTTCAAAGCCAGCGCAAGCACAAAAGGACCTGAGACTCTTTTTTTTTTTTCCCCCCCCAGTCCTGTGACTTGAGCTCAGGGCTTGAGCATTGTCCTTGGGCTTTCTCAAGGCAAGCACTCTACCACTTGAGCCACATCACCACTTCTGGCTTTTTCTATGTATGTGGGGTGCTGAGGAATCGAACCCGGGTCTTCGTGCATGCCAGGCAAGCACTCTTACCACTAGGCCAAACTCCCAACTCCAATCTGAGACTCTTATCTCCAATTAATCTTTAGGAAACGGGAAGGGCCGTGGAGCTTGGCTCAAGGGTAGAGTGGTAGCCTTGAGCTGGAGAGCTCAGAGACAGCTCCCAGGCTGAGTTCAAGCTCCATGACCCACAGGAAAAAAAAAAAAGAAAAAAGGAAAAGGGGTTGGAGACATGGCTCAGGTGGCAGAATATCAGCCAGTGAGTGAAAGCATCAGAGACCGAGTTCAATTCCTGGTTTTGGACAAATAAGAAAGAAAGGAAAGAGAAAAAATGGTCTCTCATGCCAATCAGCAAGTTAGGAATATAAAGGAAAATTACCTAGCAATCTGTCTGATTGTCTGTCTGTCTGTCTTTCTACCTATCTACCTATCTAATTATTTGGTGATCCTGGGGGATTGATCTCAGGGCTTCATACTTGCTAGGCAAGCATTCTACCATTTAGCCATGCTAACAGTGGAAAAGTTCTTAATGGAATTAAGCATACAGATGAGAAATCAAGTCAGCCATATTGCTGGTAGGGAGAAGGGTTTAGTGGTCTGGTTAGATCAAACCAGTTAAAACATGGTCTTAGCCAAATCCTAATACAGATAAGGTCCTAACTCTCTTCAGTTGCATAAAAGCAGAGGGAGGGAGGGAGGGAGCTGCAGAAGAACAATTAAAGCAAGCCCAAATTGAGGCAAGTGAGGGCTACAGGATTTAGGCAAGAAACCTGATAAGTTGGCTGCAGCAAATACTGATTTACAGTGAAGACAATGAAACAGCCTCTGTTGGAAGAAGATGCCATCTAGGACTTTTCATAGCCAGAGAGGCTTCAGAGCTTTGAAAGACAGCACAATTCTCTTGTTGTGGGCTAATACAACTGGTGACTGCATTAGTTGAAGCCAGTGCTTACAATTTAAAAAATCCTAGGCCCCTTAAGAACAACAGTAATTCTCCTCTGCTTGTGCTCTATAAATGGAATAACAAACTGTGATGACAGCACATCTGTTTACAACATGGCTTACTAAATATTTTAAGCTTACTGTTGAGACCGGCTGCTTAGGGAAAAGAAAAAAAGACTGAAAATATTACTGCTCATTGGTGATGTACCTGCATTGTCCAAGATCACTGATGGAGATTTACAGAGAGATTAATATTGTTTTATTGTCTGGTAACACAACATAATATGGCTGTGTATCAATTTGGGCTTTCAAATATTATTTTTTAAAGAAATATTCTTTACAAGTTAATAGCTTCTATTGATAGTCCTTTGATGGATCTGGGCAATTTAAATAGAAAACATTCCAGAAAAGATTTACAGGTGCTTGTCTATCATATTTGTGACTCACTGAAGGTGGTCAAAATATCAATAGTCCCTATGCAAATTCACTTTTTAATATTAATATGGATATTTTAAAAGAGGAATAGGGCCTAGGCTAACCATTTAATCTTAAAATTAATTAGCGAATACAGTTTATAGTATATGTGCTTATTTGTTCAAAGTTTATGTAACAATGAAAACTGAACAAGTTTGCCATATTTTATTACTCTATAAGACACATGAGTAAAAAAATAAAAACAATTTTATTACTTTATCTCATAAAAGAATAAAAGTGCTAGTGGACATTATATCTGTATTCAGTCAAGAAGGAAATCTGTGGCCATATATGCTATGTTTTTGAATTCTTGTATTTGAAAGCACCTTATTGTTTATAGATGTATTTCTCATTATTTTTTGGTAACCTTTAAAATGTCAATGTGATGAGTTAATAAATTTCAAAATCTAAAATAAAAATAATGCAATAAAAAGAAACACGATATTAAGGTGAGCTTGACTCCATTATGGAATCTTTGAGCCTCATAGAGACTGTGGAGAGGTTGTTGACAAAACAACTACATATGTGGTAGAAATAGGAGAAGAACTAGAATCTGAAACCTACCAAATTGCTACAATCTCATAAAACTTCAGAGGATACGAAGTTGCTTCTATGGGTAATTAAAGAAAGCATTTTTTTTTTTTTTTGCCAGTCCTGGGCTTGAACTTTCTCAAGACTAACAGCTGTACCACTTGAGCCACAGCACCACTTCTGGTTTTTCTGTTTATGTGGTACTGAGTAATGGAGCCCAGGCGAGCACTCTGCCATACTCCAGGCTCCAGAGAGCAGTTTCTTGATATAGAATTTTTTTTTCTGCTGAAGCTATGAACATTGTTGAACAATGGCGTAAGGAATCTACACTATCACATAAATGCAATTCCCAGGAGGCAGTAGTGACTGACTCTACCGGTTTTCATTTTTTGTTGTTGTTGTGTTTTTTTGTTTGTTTGTTTGTTTGTTTTTTTTGGTCAGTTGTGGTGCTTGAACTCAGGGCCTCGGTGCTGTCTCTGAGATTTTGTGCTCAAGGCTAGCACTCTACTACTTGAGGACTAGCTCTGAACTTTGTTCCTCAGATCTCAGCCTCCTGCATAGCTAGAATTATAAGCATTAGCTATTGGCACTTGGTTTGACCCACTTTTGAAAGAAATGTGAGTAAAATGCTGTCCAGCAACATTACATGCTACACAGAGCTATTTTATGAAAGGAAGAGTCAATCAATGTGACAGACTTCATTGTTGTTTTATTTTAAGAAAATACCATAACCATCTCAATTTTCACTTGCCATTACCTGATTAATATCAGCCATTAATATCCCAGGAAGACCCTTCACCAGCAAAAAGATTATTACTAGAGACTCACCAATACCTGAACAAATCATTAACAGCAATAAAGTATTTCTAAATTAAAGTACGCATATTTACCATGCTATTGTAAAATTAACAGACCACAGTATAATGTAAATCTCTGTGACTTGTCTATTACAGTATTAGCTTTATTGTGATGTTCCAGAATTAAACTTGAATCATCTCTGACATGTATCTGTATCCAGTAACAACGAATGGATGTGTGTGTGTGTGTGTGTGTGTATGCATGCACGCACATGCACATGTGCCAATCTTGGGGCTTGAACTTAGAACCTGGATGCTGTCCCTGAGCCTCTTTTGCTCAAGGGTAGTTTAGTGAAGATAAGATTCTCAAAATTTTCCTCTCTAGGCTGGCTTGGAACCACAACCCTCAGCCCCTATGCCCTGGCCTAATGCTTTTTGCTTTTTTTTTTTAAGGTACAAAGGGTTGTTCTTAAGGTACTATGTTATTTCTCATCTCTTTTGTTGTCCCTTGGTTATTCTCATTTTGTTAAAGTATCTTATCCTGTTATCTGGTATATTGTGTATCCATTTATTTGTTTATTTGAAATGGGAAAGGAAAGGGAGGAAAACAAGAGGAGGGGAGGGGGTGAGGGGAGGGAAACAGGGACAAAAACATGAGAAGGAGTATGAATGTTTGTGAAGTAATGCACCTTCTATATGGCGAATATAACTGTAACCCTTCTATTAATTACAATAAAAATTAAGAAAAAAGGTACAAGGGTTATATGAGACATACAGAAAATATGTAACATTTTCTTTACTGTTTTGAGTTTTCTCTATGAGGAGGAAGAATAATGGTCACTACACCATAGAACTGTAGTGAAGGTGTTACAAGAAGATCTGTATATATTGCATAGCATTGTCCCTGTCATTGCATATGATCAGTGATTCAATTTCATTCAATTTCAATACACTTAGTTATAGTAGATATTTTTGTATCATTAAGACAAAAGTAATTTCCAGTTAAAATATAGCCCAGCTTCTTATCACTAAAATTATATGTGTGACGGCGCCAGGAGTTTGGCCTAGTGGTAGAGTGCTTGACTAGCATGCACGAAGACCCAGGTTCAATTCCTTGGTACCACATACTTAGAAAAAAAAAAGCCAGAAGTGGTGCTGAGGCTCAAGTGGTAGAGCTCTAGCCTTGAGAAAAATCCAAGGACAGTGCTCAGGCCCTGAGCTTAAGCCCAGGACTGGCAAAAAAAAAATTATATGTGTGTATATAGATATATATGTATGTATGTATAATATTTTATACCATATCTAAAAAGGCACATGTTGACAAACCATTGTAAGAATTTTTATAACTTTTTCATGTTCTGAGTTTAATTCTGAATAATTTTATTCAGCTCAAAAGATACTGATTTCTGTGTTTATTTTCTTGGGACATCAGAGTGCTGGGGTCTAATGCAGAGTATTTAAAATATGTTCTTTTGAAGAATTTCAGATTCTTTTCAGTCCACAAATGCCTTCTCTCTGACTGTGTGTTCCATTCTTACCATATAATATCAGCAGAAGGTTTTCAGATAGGGAACACTGTTACAGTCTTTACTGAATTCCTGGTCTTTGCATCTTAACCCAATTCTTCCTTTTCCCTGCTCAGTTCATGAAAATTCTACTGTTGCAGTTGCTCATGATAAAATCATTGAAGTTAGTGTTTTCTTGTTTCTTTGTTTTTTGTTAGTCGTGGGGTTCCAGCTCTTCAGCTGAAGACTAGGACTCAACCCCTTGAGCCACAGTGCCACTTCTGAAATCCTCAGATCTCAGCTTTCTGCGTAGCTAGGATTACAGGTGTGAGCAACCAGCACTTGGCTACATGGTTTTTTTTCAAGGTACTTACCAGTATTATTTACAATAAAATAGATTTATGCACATGTAGACTTATATTTATTGCTTATTACCAGAGTTTCTTCAGAAGCATTGCTATTTTTATTTGTCCAGTGATGATTTCTGATACTTAGAACAGAGCCTCATAGATGTCCATTCAATACTTCAATTGCACTAAATTTGTGAGAAATCCTATGACTGAGGTTGAGCACATTGTAATTGTTGTGTAGAGATGGCCCACTGGAAGCAGGTTCAGGAAGAATAAAGAAATTCAGCTGTGCTTGTGTTTTTGTTTGTTGGCTTGTTTGTTTTTGCAAAATTGAGGATGGAAACCATGGCCTCACACATAAAAGGTGGGTACTTTACTGCTATTCCCATCTGAACTTTTAAGGATAGTAGACAAGATGAGACCAGGGAAGAAACCATGAAAAGCAATGAAATCTGAGGTGCAAGAACTCAGTGTCTTACTCAGCTTAGGTTACTAAAACTAATACTATTAACTGTACGACCTAAACAATAAACACTTCTTAGAATTCTGAGGCTGTGTGATGTCCAAGATCAAGGCACCCCAAATCTGGCTTTGGGAAGGGACTGTCCTCCATGTGCTGTATTATTACACAGCATGGACTATCTAGAGAGTTCTCTAAGGGTATTTCACAAGGGTGCTATCCCATTCCTGAAGATCCTATCCGATGACCTCATTACCATCCAAAGGCCCCACCTTTTAGTGCCATCACATTGGGGATTAGAGTTTCAGCATGGGAATTTTAGGGGACTGTGAATATTTAGTCCATTGCCCGTATTTTAGGTAGGTAACTAGACTGGATACTGCTCTGTGAATTATAATTACAATTACCCAGAATTATACTTCAATGTGTTAACTCATATGTTACACTCTTTGTAGATTAATATTTTTCCTTTAACAAATCTCATTTCTGTTTGAGTATATCATGCTGAATAATATTTAATTGTCAAATTGCATTGGCAGGAATTTCAGCATCACCAGCTAAGGTTACTTTCATGGCCAACAGTGTAGCCAGTAATGAAAATGCTAAGGTTGTGTTTGCCATAACAATAGTTAATTTTGTCCTTGAAGTGTTCTTTTAATATAGACCAGAGAGACTGGGAGTGGTAGAATGCTTGTGTAACATGCCTGGGTTCAAGTCCTCAGTACCACATTCACAGAAAAACCTGGAAGTTGTGCTGTAGCTCTGTGATAGTGCCCAGGCCCTGAGTTCAAGCTACAGGACTGGCAAATATATTTATATTTATATTTGTATGCATATATATATATATATGAAGAGATAGCCTTTCCTATATTGATCCTTGGAATGAGATGCAAACCCATTCTTGAATCAGCTTTTGAACTTTTTATTTATTTATTTATTTATTTATTGTATTTAATAAAAGGGTAACATGATATTTGCCAGATAGAAGGTGCATTAATTCACATACATTGATACCCTTCCACATGTCTTGGTCCCATTACCCTCCTCCCCATCCCCCTCTTGGTTTTCCCCCCCTTCCCTGTCCAATTTCAAGTAACCAAATACAAATGTATCCAATATATCAGATAACAAAGTGAGATATTGTGTCAATATGAGATAACAAAGGAACAGCAAAAGAGATGAGATAACATAGCACATTAAGGACAGCAATCATTCATTATATGGCTTTTGTTTCAATATCCTAGAGGTCCATTCAATTAGCGATACATAAGGCCATATAGTATGAAGCTTTTGAACTTTTGATGTATGATTTATGTGTTCTTAACAATAGGTACAATCTGCTAGCTTCCTATGTAAGTATTGTTGATAATTAGATTTCAGACTCAGTTGTTTTTAGCTGCTCAAAGATTGTATATGTTGTCAACATGCAAATGTAACACATTTTAGAATGGTACATTCTAAATGTACGATTGGCTTGTGACCTTTATATTTCAATGCATTATGCAGAGCCCCCTTTACCTTTGAATTTTGACTTTATTAATGTATTATTCAAATTCAGAGTAACCAATACACTTTATTTATTTATTTATTGACAGTTCTGGGGCTTTCTCAAGGCTAGAGCTCTACCACTTGAGCCACAGCACCATTTCTGGCTTTTTCTATGTATGTGGTACCGAGGAATCAAACCTGGGTCTCCGTGCATGCTTGGCAAAGCACTCTACCACTTGGCCAAACTCCTGGCCCCTAATACACAATTTTTAAATGAATGAATCCAATACATTTTGATCCAGATTAACATGTATAGGGTAAACCTCAAGAACTTAGAAAAACAATTCAATGTATGTTAGGGATAATTACATTGCCTATCCTAGTCTTTACAAAAATTAATGTATATATTAGTTAATTATGTTACACTCTGGCTTTTTTCTTTTGGTGACAGACCATTTGTAGGCCAATGTTAGACTTATAGAAAAGTGAGCATTTAGTACTATAATTTCTTATGTACCATCCTGTTTTGTTCTATTTATCATTTCCCTACTGTTCACATCTTACATTAATGTGGAACACAGGTGGTAATTAACAGGGTAATATTGACTACATTATTATCATTACCCAAAGTCTATGTAGCTTATTCAGAATTAGGAGTGATTCACTATTTGTTTGGAGCATTGATCACTTTCGCTGGATTCTAATGATGCAAATATTTCTGGGAAGCAAACAACAAGAAGTGAGCAACCGTGTAATATGAATGATTTAGAAGAATACTCTTGGAGAATTCCAAGAGTCCCCTTGCTCTACTGGGATTTTTTTTCCCCTCTAAAATGGTTTTCCACAAAAGTATCTCTTTATTCCTAAGATGGATATCTGGTCCACTTCTCCTTTAACATTAAATTTTTGTGTGTTTTGGAATGAAATATCTCTTCTAGTGCTTGCTTTTTACTCTGTTTTCCAAGGTTTAAAATGCTGTTCTGGCATTCAGCAGGACTTCTGCAGTTTCCTGGTCCAGTGTGGGAAAATTCCAGCTTGGGCAGAAACAGTGTTGTTTATTCACCAGGTGTCAAATAGACCACAGTGTAGAGCTGTCTCACAGCCTGCATTTCCCTGGTTTGAATAGCAAGCTTATTTACTTCCTTGACTTTCTTAAGAGTACCCAGCCTCTCTTTTTAATTCATGCCTTCCCCCAGTGAAAATTAAATCCAATTCAAAGCCCCCAAATGGTTATATCCTAGGAAGTTGCTTTTGTTTGAGGAGCTGATACAGTGAGAAACTGTGATTTTATTATTCTCACAGAAAGCAAGAGCCCAGATCTGTGGTTTAGACACAAAGCTCTGTGACTAACAGGATTCTTTCTTTTTTCGGGTTACATTTCTCCTCTTTACTGCCAGGTCCTTTCGTGACGGTTCTGCAGCTGAAGTGATTTATCGCTTAGAGTTCAGGAGAGGTGGGAACTATGTGGTTTCCTTTTAGCCCCTGACAGTGGGATTTCTATTCCTAAGATCAGGGCAGACCCACAGTCCAATGCTTCCATGGTGTGAGCTGAGGAAAGAATTTGACTCATCACTAGTAGTTCTGGAGAGATCCTGGCATGCAGGGCAATGGGCCAGCCATGTCATGAGCCTTCTGCTGCTCCCTCCCAAGCCAAAGGCATTTGGAAGGCAAGGTTTACTTGTACAGCCACAATGTAGCTGGAGGAGCTTCTTCAGCAGGCCTGGAGATCTACTTGATATGTAGTTCATAGCTAGTCCAGCCATTCAGCAAAGAATAAACTGAGGATCTTGCTTCTTGTAAGGTCCTACTGGTACTTCCCCTCCCCTAGCTGTTTGAGAGCCACCCCTAGGGTTTGTATTCCTTAGTCACTGTTTTCCCAACATCATACAGAGGCAAGTGTGTTTTTGAAAAAATAAATCCAATTAGTAGCTGACTGTCATAACAATAGCTAGGGGGAAAAAAAACCCAGGTGTTAAAAGCATTTCTAGACTTGTCAGCTTTTAGAGGTCCATCTGAAAAACAGGTGAGTCAAAGGCAATGAGTGAATCAGAGGAATGTGTTAATCAGCTAATGAGATGTATCAACAAGATGCCAACCTGTGGTGAAGAAATATAGATATAATCTCTGGGAAAAATCTCTGTGAGTTCTACAGCTTTCAGCCTCTGTACATAGGCTTCACGTATATGCCTTGAATTATTTCACTCTGTAAGTCAATAATAAGTAGGGAGTATATCACTAGAAAAATATAACCAGGAAGTCAGAAATCACGTTGAATTTTTTTTTTTTTTTTTGCCAGTCCTGGGCTTGAGTTCAGGGCCTGAGCACTGTCCTTGGACTTTCTCAAGGCTAGAGCTCTACCACTTGAGCCTCAGCACCACTTCTGGCTTTTTTCTATGTATGTGGTACCGAGGAATCGAACCTGGGTCTTCATGCATGCTAGGCAAGCACTTTAACCACTAGGCCAAACTCCCAGCCCCGCATTGAATATTTGATTCAGGAATAAGTTGTACAGGAGGTAGAGGAGCCAAGGTGCCAAACAATAGATGCTGAGATTGCCAAGCTATAGAGAGAACAGAAGGAATCCACTACTACTTTTCAACCTGAAATCTACAGAGTAGAGGTGTGCTTTTACCAAAGAGGAGGAAATGCTGGGTGATCTGGTGGAAAACTACTGTGGGTCTGCTGGGACCTGGAGCCATGGAGATAGGAGATGCTGCTTTGAGAAGGAAGAGGGGGAAATATTGTGAGTATCCTGGAATTTGGAGCAGACCAGAGTGGTCCTGACAGGTTTCTAGATGTTTTGTGTGGTGAGAAGAAAGCCCAAGACTAAACTTTGCTTTTACCATTCTGTCATGACTCCTGGCTACTATGAAACCTACAAGTAGCAGCACCTCTTATGTCACGTGATCTGACAGAGAGTAGGAGAGCCACAGGTGTATATGCATTTACTGAAAACTTATTGTGTTAAAATATATCTCAGGAAAGTCTGAATTAAAACATACAAAAATGAGCATTAAGCACTTGCTTTTTACTAGCTGTTACAGACCAAATTCTGTTTGTTTCAAGTACTGAGGGATAAAGAGAATTTAAAAAAACACATATACACACAAATATACCAAAATACTGTTAGAAGAAGAGGATGGGTATGGAATATGGCAGATGTCAGGTTACCATAATTACTTCCTTAAAGGCCTAGTCTTATTTCAAATATAGTCATGCTGTGGGGTTAAGGCTTCAACTTATATTTTTTTTTATTTTAAAACAAATATACATGGGGTTAATATACATCTGTAAGATGAGGGGCCTTCATTGAAGGATTTTCATACAGGACCTAATTGGATGGGGCTGAGTATCCTTAAAAGAAGAAGAAGGGAAGCCAGAACTGTCTCTCTTCTCATGAGCAAACAGTAGAGAGGCCATTTGGGGACATAGCAAAATGGTAACACTCTGTGAGCCAGGAAGAGAGACCTCACCAGAAGCTAATTCTGCTGGCACTTTGATCTTAACGTTGAGTCCCTAAAACTCTGAGAAAATAAACTTCTGTTGTCTAAACCACCCATCTGTGGTGTTCTGTTATGGCAGCCACAGCTGAGTAATACAAGAGTGACATGACTTGGAATGGATCACATATCTTTTTGATTACCTTAGTTTCTTCATCTCAGGAAAAGAAATGAAAAGTTCCTCTCCGTGGGACTTTTGGGAGAATTAACTAAAATATGAACTCAGTACATAAGATAGTATACCATGTAGCTTTGACCCAAATTCAGAATCTCACTATTTAAATACTGTTTCCTATTTTCCCAGCATCCTTGGGGAGCTTTCTTGTCCTTTTCTTTGGATCCTCCTCCTGGCACTTTCCATCATTTGGGGTCCTGCTGGCATCGTTCAAAACCGACAACTGCATTCTGTTAAGCTCTCTGCACTCCACTTGCTAAAATCATCTCTTATCTCAAGAATGTCATATCCTTACAATCAAATGCATTGATCCATCTACTGAGAGAATGTATGGTTAAGTCATTACATATATCCATGTTTCATAACTCTATACTCTTTGGTCCTGGCTCCATTCCACTAGCTTATGTGCTTATGGTCAGCATACGTCCTACCTTATTTAGCCTTCAGCATTCTTACAGGCTTTCTCATTGACTTTTATCTAGAAATATACTGGATTTTACAAGGATGACTAGATGGGCTGAGCTATATAAGCATGCTGCTGCTGGTGTTATTTCAGCTTAGATTGTGGTCTTAGTTGGGTTGGATTTCTGAGGAAATTTTAAGTGTACCAGGGTCATGGTCACAGGCCAATTGGATACAACCTCCCATAATTGGTGTCTTCTTGACTCATTGTTACTGGTTTTGCACCAATTCTCTTTATGAGGTTTGCAAACAGCAGGTGTCAAGTTTGTAATGATTCCTTATATATATTAGTTTTCTACTGCTTAAACTTAGCATAAAAGAACACATTTATTATCTCAAAGTTTGTGTGATTGTTCAGTCTCTTCAAACTATAAAATGATAAAGCTGTTTACAAAAAGCTAAACACTGAAAGTTTAGAAAGTAAAAATGATATATATATATTTCTCAATGTCTATGTCTATATCTATATCCCTGTATCTTCTATGTGCCTATATATCTAGTATGTAGCCCATCTCCCTCTCTCTCTCTCTCTCTCTCTCTCTCTCTCTCTCTCTCTCTCTCTCTCTCTCTCTCTCTCTCTCTCTCTCTCTCTCTCTCTCTTACTCTCTCTCTCTTCACCTTTCTCTATTCTAACTCTGCCAGATATGTCTACTGTTAATCATTTAGATTTCCTTCTATGCTTAGACAAATATACATTTACATACAGGTATATACTTTTTTATCAGTAGGGAAGCTCCTCAAAAAACTGAAAACATAACTACCATATGATCCTGCTATACCACTTCTAATTACATGTCTTAAGGAATGTAAGCCATCATACAGTAGAGACACTTTTGCACAGTCATGTTCATAGCAGCACTATCACAACATCCAAGTTATGAAATCAGTATACACACAAATGGAGTCTTATTCAGCCATAAATAAGAACATAATTATGTCATCATAGGAAAATGATTGAAACCAGGATCATGCTATTAAGCCAGAGTTGAAAAGATAACTATCACAGGGCGTATGTGTGTAGAAAATCCATCAGAAGGGGAAAAGGAGGTAGGGGAGTGAATAACATCTATGTATATTATATGCATGCATAAAATAGCATAATGAAATAAAAATTATAAAAAAAGGAAAAGGAATTGTGTGTGAAACAAGAAAGTAATAGTAAATGAGGAACTATGATTATATTACATACATATATAGAAAGATCACAGTGAGATACATATATTTGTACAATTAATATGTGCTAAGAAAAGACAAAGTCGTATACTTAGTTCCCTTTCTTTTCTCTCGGCAATGATATCTATTTGGAATCGATGATTTGGGAAGAGGAAGTGGATCAGCAGGAGGGAAGAAGGTGAATGTGATCAAGTACATTAATCAAAGTGTGACGGTGTCATGATGAAATGCGCTGTAGGTGAACACAGAAAGGAAGAGAGTAAAGAGAAAGAAGAAGAGGAGAGCAGAGAGGAGAAGGGAAGGGACGGAGAGGAGGAGAGGGGAGGGGAAAGGAAAAAGAGAGGAGAGGGGAGGGGAAGGGAAAAAGAGAGGAGAGGGGAGGGGAAGGGAAAAAGAGAGGAGGAAAGGGGAGAAAAGGGAGGATAGAGGAAAGGAAAAAAATGAGAATTGCAGTATTGTCCATATTTCAATTCGTAGCCAGGATTTTCTCCTGCAAAAGACAGAAACCCTGTGTGATATATCTTAAGCAAAAAGAGGAATTCACAGAAGCATTCGAATCACAGGGGCGACTCTGTTCTTTTGTCTCTGTTTCTATGAGATCAGCATACTCCCCCACAAGCTGTAAATATGGTTACTAAAAGCTGCCTGGCTCTCAGCCATGACTTTCCACATACTAAAGGCTGGTTCCTTTGCCTTCACTTCTAAATTAAATATTCCCAAAGACTTTGATAAGCTGGCATTTTTTAAAGTACTTTTGACTTCAAGCAGTTGAAATGCTCAACCAAGACTGACTTAAATAATAAAGGTTTGTTGTCATCACAGATCAAGATGTTTGAAGGCACAGCGTTGTTTGGTGGCCCACTGATACCAGCCTTTTGGAACTATTTCTCTAATTCTCTAGGTCTTACTCCCATGGTTGCAAATGGATAAAGCATCTCCAAACACTCTGTTCTCATTTGACTATGTGTTTCTGAACCTAGCTGCTCTCAAAAGCAGCTTAGAGATTCTATTGGCTATCTGTGTATGGCCAATCCCAACCACATGGCTCTTGGCCTATAAAAGTAGCCTGTAAGATTAGGTGGGGTCGCTCTCTCACTCACATCTTAGAGAAGGCCCTGACCGGTCAGTAGGATTCTCCATGCTAGGCGTGGAATAAAACTGTTTAACTTCTGCTTTTGTGTCAGACTCGTTCCTTTGATCACGGACCCGAATATTGGGGGACTGGACCCTAACAATATCAAGTTGCCATAAGCATTGACAAAGACATGGTTTTGGTGAAGGTTTTTGATTCCAATTCCTCCCCCATCTCCCAAAGCCAAGGTATTTCCTTTCTTTTCCTTTAAGTTTTATTTTATTGTTGGGGTGATGTACAAAGGGGTTGTAGTTACATTCATCAGGTAGTGTAATCATTACTTCTTATTGTTGTTTTCTCCCACTTTCCCTCCTCCCCTTCCCTTGTCTTGTTTTTCCCTGACCTTGGTACTTGGTATATTGTATATACATTTATTTGTTTATTTTTATTTTGATTCCAATTCTAAGGACACTTCTTTTATCCCATTTCAAGACTTGGCATATAACCTATTCAGAAAACAAAGTAGAAAAGGCATAAAAAGAACCAAATAGATGACAGACAACCAGGCATCCAGAAGGAATGGTCAGTCGTGTGTTGTACCACCCTAGCTTTGTCTTAAATCTCAAACAATTTACCACTAAGAAGGTCTTTATTAGGATCCCATTTTCTTCATTTTACTTAAAATTCTAACGAGATTGGTAACCTAGTTACTATTTCCACAGCAATGAGAAAAGGGAAGGAAGTTGCTCCAGGAAGCCACATTGACAAAACTCAAATCAGAAAGTGACCACAAACAGAAACACAGGAGGTAAAAGACCAACACAGCAGGTAACAACTACCTTTTATGAACACAAAACATGCTGGAGATTGGATCCTCTTATTCTGAAGAACAGTACAAGAACTGAAGCTCACAGTGAGAAAGAACTGCTCAAATTGCTCTGCGTTACTCTTTAAAAGATGAGGGAATGAATAATTTATTTTAGGCTATTATATCTTTCAATGCAGTATTGACTCAGGATGATGATTCTTTTTGGGTAATATTTTTAGAGAGGTTTACCAATAAGTGGGTTTGAAACAGTGGGGGGCAAAAGTTAATTCCAAAAGCTTTATAGAACTTCACTCCCCAAACAGCCGTTTTCTTTGGTGGTTTTAGCTAAGAAATGTCCTCCAGCAAGATGGCTGGGAGGGCACAGGGGACAGCTTCTGGGCCCTTGTTCTGTAGGAGTGGCAGTTATCTGCCAGCCTCCTACTATGAGTCAGGGCATGGGGCACTGTCTGGGGAGTGTATTCTTGCAATCACACTCATTTCTTGCAGAGGGATGATTTCAGTTGAAGATCAAATGGTATTACTGTCATCCACAGTCCTAGAAATTTTAGGGGAAGTTAGACACGACCTAGGAAGGAACACAGGGATTTGGAAACGTTTTCCACAAATAGAAGTGTCACTACTTTCTTGCTTGTTTTGTTTTGCCATCAGGAAACAGGTGGCACTAGCTAAATGGACATTGCTCTTTCCTCCCCTCCTCCTCCTCCTCCTCCTCCTCTTCTCCCTCCTCCCATCCCCCTCTTCCTCCTCTACCTCCCTCTCTTCTTACCCTTCTTCCCACCCCTCTCCCTCCCTTCCTGTGCTCCTTCTCTGTTTGAAATTAGCTAATAGTAGTAAATAGGGAATGTTTTTGCTGTGTTCCAAAATCTTGTACTCTAATACACCAATTCTTATATATCTATAGTCTTATTGTTGCTATTAAAGTGCCCAGTAGTTGCCATTTCATCTTATTAGTTACTTTTGGCTAATGTGCTGTGGTAGACAATAATGGCCCCCAAAAGATGTACATATCCCAGCCCTTCAAATCCCTAACCAGGGAACGATATGATTATAGATTGGATTAAAGTGGTTTGTAGGAAACTATCCTAGGAACTTAAATGAGCGAGGTGAAGGCAGAAGAGTTAGAGACAGATAGATGGCATTGTAAGAAACACTGCCATTTAAGGTTTTGAAGATGGCTTGGGCCCTAAGCAAGGAATGCAGCAGCTTCTGGAAGATAGGAAGGCAAGAGAATGATCTATCTCCTATCCAGCTCTGCTGACACCTTAAAGCTAGTTCAAGCTTTTAATTCCTGAGCTTTAGAACAATCAATTTGAGTTATCCTAAGTGGCAATTTCTTACAGTAGCAATAAGAAATGAATACTCCTGTTCTCAGTTGCATTTGAAGTGTTATTAATTTGTTTACATTTTTATTGGCATAGATTAGTTATATGGAGGGGGTCCACTGTGCTGAAGGTACATAGCTTGACCAAATTCATTCAGCCACTGCCCTTCAATCACCTAATTTTAAATAATGTTGATAGGTTTCATTGATGTATTTTCATATATATATATATATATATATGTATAAAGTGCTTTGATCATATTCATTCCTCTTTCACCCCTCTTTTCACCTTCCCCTCCCCCCACTGGTATGCACTCTAGTACATGTGAGCTTCATTTCCTCAGCTCCCCCCCCCCACATCCTCTCCTCTTTCCTTCATCTCCTTTCCCTTTCCCCTCCTTTTCTCTCCCCACCTCTCTGCCTGTCCTGGGGCTTGAACTCAGGGCCTGAGCATTGTCCTAGGGCTTTCTCAAGGCTTCAGCTCTACCACTTGAGTCTCAGCACCACTTCCAGCTTTTTCTTTTTTTTTTTTTCAAGAATGATTTTGTTTAGAAATTAGAATCCACAGATATGTATGAACATAGTTACTTTTGTTAGATTTAAAGGTTTTAACATATGAATTGGTTTTGAAGATCTTAGATATCTTACATTTAAAATCATTCCTTTCTGAATAAATCTGACCATTTTATTGTTGTTTTAAATGACCTCTAGAGGTCGACTTCCAGCTTTTTCTATGTATGTGGTACTGAGGAATGGAAACCAGATCTTCATGCATTCTAGGCAAGCACTCTACCACTAGGCAAACTCTCAGCCCTCTCTTTTATTTTGTGCCAGTTCTTGGGATTGAACTCAGGGACTAGACACTCTTCACTTGTCTGCTTAAAGCTGCCATTCTACCACTTGAGCCATAACTCCATTTCCAGGTTTTTGCTGGTTACTTAGAGATAAGAATCTCTGCCCAGTCTCTGAATCAGGATCCTCAGATTGCATCCTCCTGAGTAGCTAGGATAACAGGCATGAACTGCTGGCATCTAACTGGCTTATTTCATTTAACATCATGATACCTACCCATTTTCCTGAAGATGATATAATTTCATTCTTATTTATGGGTGAATAATACTGTAATAGGTATGTATATCGCATTTTCTTCATCTGCTCATCAGATGACGGGAACCTAGGCTGATTTCATTGTTTGGCTATGGTGAATAGTGTTCCTATGAACATGAGTATGGAGGACTCTATTGTATGCTAACTTAACATTCCTTTGGATATATACAGAAGTGGTATTGCAGCATCCTATGGCAATTCTATTTTTCATTGTATGAGGAACTTTGATACTTCTTTCCATAAAGGCTACATTATTTTAAATTCTGGACAACAGTGAATAATTGTCCATTTCTCCCAATATCCTTGTCAGCCATTGTTTGTTTTCATGATTGTTATTCTAGTTAGGGTCATATGACACTTCAATGATACTTTGATTTGAAATTTCCCTTATGGCTAAAAATACTCAGTGTTGCTTCATTTCTAGCCAATCAAACATGTCTTTGAGGATTTTTTAATGTGTTTTATTAATTTGATCATTTCTTAACTAATTATTTATTATTTTGGATTTAACTTGGAAGGCTCTTTAAATATTCTGGACACTTATCTTTCACACAGTGACTAACTGGCAAAGATACTCTACCATTCTGCAGATTCATTTTGATTCTGGGAATGTCTGTCTTTCCTGAATAGTAGCCTTTTAATTTGGTGGAAATTTATTTTTTAATTTTGACTTTTGCTTTCTGATCAATTAGGGTTCTATTAAGAAAGCGTTACTTATACTTGTATCTTTTCTTGTGTTTTTCTCTACCAATTTCAGGGCTTTGTGTTTTATGTTTGGATTTTTGATCCATTTGAGATTGATTTTGTGCAGGGTAAGCGATAATGTTCTCTTTTCAATTTTCCTCATGTGGCTATCTAGTTTTCACAACATTATTTGTTAAAGGGGCTGTCTTCTCTTCCTCTCCAGTGCATGTTTTTAGTGCCTTTGACCAAAGTCAAATGGCTGTCCATGAGTGTTTATTTCTGTATCTTATATTCTGTTTCAGAAATGTATGTGCCTTTTTAATTTTGTTTTGTTTTGTTGTTTTCTTCCAGTCCTGAGGCTTTAACTCAGGCTTGGGCACTGTTCTGAGCTTTCTTAAGGTTAGTGTTCTACTGATTACCACTTGGGATTTTTCTGTGTTTGTGGTACCCAAGAATTGAACCCATGGCGTCATGCATGCTAGACACTCTACCACTAAGCCACACTCCCAGCCCCATGTCCTATTTTTTTGTTTCGGTACCATGCTGATTTTGTTACTGTAACTGAATGGTAAAATTTGAAATTAGGTACAGTGATACTCTTAGCTGTTTTTACTGAGGATTGCTTTGTCTGTTTGGGAAATTGTACACTTTTAATTGATTTTCTATTTATATGAAGAATCACAATGGAATTTTGGTGAAAATGGCGCTAAATTTGTAGAATGGTTTTGGTACTACAGCCAATTTTCCAGTATTAATTCTGCTGTTCCATGAACAGCAGAATCTTCTTTAACTGTTGTTTGTACTATAGAGGACTTTTTACCTCTTCAGTTAGGTTTATTTCTAGATATTTAATTTTTTAAAATTTATTTTATTGTCAGAGTGTTGTATAGAGGGGTTACAGTTACACTCATAGGTAGTGAGTATAATCATTCTTCAACATTGTTACTCTTTCCCATGTTTTTCTCCCACTTTCTTTCCCTCCACTCCCCCCAAGTTGTAAAGTTCATTTCCAACACATTGTCTTGTAAATATCACTGTTGTTTTGAGGCTACTGTGAATGAGATTGATTTCCTGGTTATAGAAAAGCTAAAATATTGACTTATATCCTCCTACTTCCTTGAATAATTTATCAGATCTAAGGAATTTTGGGGGAGTCTGAGATCCCTGAAATATAAAAACAGCCATATTTAAATAGGTATAATGTAACTTTTTCCTTTCCTATTGTATTATTTTTATTTTATTCTCTTACTTTAAAACTCTGGTTAAGAATTCTAGCACTCCAAAAAAAATTCTAGCTCTCTATTGAATAAAAATGAGAAGCTGGGGGCTGGGAGTTTGGCCTAGTGGTAGAGTGCTTGCCTAGCCTGCATGAAGACCTGGGTTCGATTCCTCAGTACCACACACATAGAAAAAAGCCAGAAATGGTGCTGAGGCTCAAGTGGTAGAGCTCTAACCTTGAGACAACCCAAGGACAGTGCTCAGGCCCTGAGCTCAAGCCCACGACTGGCAAAAAAAAACAACAAAAAAAAGAAGCTGGACATCGTTCTCTCATTCCCATCTTTAGAAAAAATGGGTTTCAGCTTTTCCTTATTTAGGATGATGTTGGCTGTTAGTATATTGTACATAACCTTTATTGTGTTGAGGCATTCTAGTTATTTCTAGTTTCATCTGGACTTTTATGATATAGTGATGTAGGATTATATCAAGGGATTTTCCTGCATGTATTGATATGACCATGCATTTTTTCCTGTTTATATGCTGTATTTCATTGATTTATTTGCACATATTGAACCATCTTTGTGTCTCTGGAATGAAAACAAGTTGGTTATGGTGGATGATGGTTTAATGGGTTCTTGAATGAAGTTTATAAATATTTTGCAAGATAGCTCAATACTTGTAGAAGAAAAGGGTTTCCAGTACCTCCTTTATTGTTTTCTGTTTAGAATATTTCTCTTACTCTCTCAATTCACTGTTATATTAGAAAGAAAGACCAAGCATTAGCTCTTTGTAATTTTCAATTCCAAAAGATTAATGTGATTTATCGTAATGAACTCATTCCAGCATATTTTCATCAAAATGCAAAAGTAAAAATGAAGTAAAACTGACATGTCTCTACATTAAATTATCTTGAACTAAAATTGAGGACATAACAGAACAAGCTATTTATTGACATTTATCTAAACATTAGTTCTATTAGTTCTATCGTATTTCTATAGGAATATTTAAAGTGAGCCATATTTCTGAAATATACATTAAAGCATGCAAAAGTTAAATAGAATGAGTCAGCTTGCCTCAGTTCATATCCCAACTACTATTCTAATTGAGCCTTAGTTTCTTCTGTTAAATGGGACTAACGCTACATACTACATCAGAGGCATGTAGTAGGATTAAGACTGGTATTCTGTGTAAATTGTTCAATAAATATTATTTTTTTGCCAGTCCTGGGCCTTGAATTCAGGGCCTGGGCACTGTCCTTGGCCTTTCTCAAGGTTAGAACTCTACCACTTGAGTTACAGCACCATTTCTGGCTTTTTTTCTATGTATGTGGTACCAAGGAATCGAACCCGGGTCTTCGTGAATGCTGGGCAAGCACTCTATCACTAGGCTAAATTCCTGGCCCTGTTTAATAAATATATAAATTGAATTTCTTCTGATGATGTTGTGGCTGTTGGTGGTGATGATGATGATAATGAAAGTATTTGAGCCTGAAAAGGTTTGAGATAAGGTTCTGAGCTGGCATGAATGAACAGTTCTGCCTCTTTCTATCTGTATGTTTTTGGGCAGTTCATCTCCATCCTCAGATTTCTTGTGTAGGAATAGAGATAATTATGATGAATCTGTCAGGAAAATTGAACCAAATCATTTTAGAAACAGTGTGTTTCAGGGAGATGCCATATGAATTATAATTTGCTATTATTATGAAAACCAAAAATTGTAAAACTGCTATTTTGTTCATTGATATTATAAAAATAGTACCCAGAATTATGTTGTCGGACACCATGTTTGTCTATTCTTTCTTGTATACCTTAACCATTGCTATTATGTTGTAAATTGCACGCTGAAGATGGCAATCCATTTTTTGGTCTTTTATTTTTAATGTCCAGATTCTTTTGTTTTCATATTTGGAAACATGATTTGTTTTTTTGTTCTGTGGATTTTATTTGCCTCTGCTGAATTTTATACACAGTTCATGATTTTTCTTTTCTTCTCTGTTCTCTTTTCTTCCTCTCCTTGCTCCAAGTTCCTACTTTGTGACCCACCTTACTTTGTTCCCTTCTTCTTTTCCTGCTTTATAATCAGGTCACTTGTAGACTGTGTTCCAGGAAACTCTATAGCATGAAGGTCTGAATGTGTTTTGTAGAACAGAAGCTCTGAAAATGCCTATCATTTGCTAGTTGCATGGACTTGCATAAATAATTTGCAAAGCTTTGGCTTCTTCATCTGTTAAGCAGAAATGGGGGTTGCTGTGAGGATTGAGGTAGAAAATGCGTAAGAACCAGGCATGTAGCAAACTCAATAAACAGTGTTGTTACTACTTTATTGTTATTGTTGTTGTTGTTGAATTTAATGGTTTATTTGAAAAATGAGAGTTACTTCCCTCCCTCAGCTAGCCATGTCATCCTTGACTTCAACCTCTGGCTGAAGGAGGGAAGGGCTTTTTTTACCCTTGTGCAACTTTTTCATGTTGGATGCAACATAAAGAAGACTGCTTTGGTTTTCCTTTCTGCTCCATGCTTTCTCATCCATTTCAATGCAATAACACTGTGTATTATTATTATTTTCTTATGCAATGAAACTAATTTCCATAACCCATAGAGACAGCAGAAGAAAGTGGCTGTTTGTCCCTGTGGTTGGAAATGTGGATGTGGACACTGTGGAGCCCTGCTGGATGAGACAGTCTTCTAGACCTTTCTACGTAGGTTTGAATGACTATTCTTCCCAGGAGTGATTTTTCACTTTGCAGCCTGGAACATTTCATGGAGTTATTTTTGCTCTGATGACTGGGGACTCCCTAGACATCTGTAAGGCCTTCAGGTTTCACTTCTTCCTCAGTTAATCAGGCTGCTGTGATGTGGGAGGATCATGGTTCCAGTCTCTCCTTGACCTTTGACAGTGTCAGAGAAACTAAGGCTCTTTGGGAACTGGGAGATGATGGGCAAGGCCAGTACTAAAGCTACAGGCTGCAATGGAAACATACCATCCTGTCTCTGATGATCTGTTAATGCTTCAAACTATGTGTATGTCTCTTTCACTTGCTGAGTGCTTTCACCTATACCAGAATGGTGTGAGCCTCACAGCAAGTCAGTCAGGGAGACTAGGGGAAATCTTATTCTATTTTTCGAAGAAGAGAATGAAAACTTCCCTCAGTGAGGTTTTTCTAAACAGTGTTGATTCAGGACAGAGCACTCATATTTTGACTCTAGGTCTTGCTGTTCAGAGTGGTTTGGGCTTGGTTGAACTCATTCTCAGGCAAATACAGTAAGACTCGAGGCCAGCATAATGATCTTCAGGCAATGGATCATCTTGACTTTTCTACGTTTCTCTATGAGATTCCATGATTGTGAATCAATCATTCTTATGAGTCAGTACCTCTCCATGTCCCATCTTACAGGAGGATAGGCTGGCTATTAATGGTAAATTGACATCTCTCTTGACAAGGGTGTCAAGATGAAAGCAGTTAGGGAAGAGATGTTGATGGCAGAGAGGAGAGGGAATTTAAAGCACAGTCTGAGATGGGAAGGTCTAGGAGGGTATACTGGTTGTGTTCTTGCTTCGTCAAGGTGATCACACCTTTACTGGCTGAGGACACACATGGCCATCACAATTTCCATGGTTCAGGGGTCCGGACATAGCTTATTTGAGTTCTCAACTCAAAGCCTCACAATCCTACAGTCAAAATGCAGACTGAACTCTATCCCATTCTGGAATTTGGAATTCTCTTCCTGTCTCAGGTGGCTATTTGTGTATTAGGATGGCACAATTTAGCTCCTGAAGTTGTGGGAATGAGGTGCTCAGCAACAAAACTTCCTGCAGCAGTCCCAACAGCATCAGCCCCATGCCAGTTCCTAGTAGAGCAACTTACTTCTCTCAGGCTAGCTGCTTATTCTCTCCCACTTGTCTCTAAGAGGGAGCTATTGTCAAGTGTCACGTTGTTTAGTGTATTGGAATCATAGGAATGAAATTTCATCTAAAATTTAGATTGGTGAGCAAAGGCAGATGCGTATTTTCCTTGAGAAGATGAGATGTGAAGGATGACTATCCCCTCGCAGAGGGAAGGTTTCTGTAGGGTTTCCAAGTCCTTGCCTGCCACAGATGCTTCTTAGGCATGGCTATCCAGCCTGCTTCAATCAATTACCTTGTATATTTTGAGCATTTGCATTGTAATCCAGGACCATGTTTCTGAAGTAGGAAATACATGACTCTAGGAAATGGAATAAGGAAGTTCTGACCAAAGAAAGGGGCTGAGCTGAGGGAAATACCATTCATATTCTTGTACATATCTGGTTATTACATAAAAGAAAGTGGATTGAAGAGATATGAGTCCTTTCCTTTCTTTTCTTGACCCATTCATCAGTTGTAGGGTGTCTGGCCTGTTTCCATAGCTTGTTAACAGTGTGGCAATAAATGTCACTGTGATAGTGCTTTTGTTGTGTCCTGACTTACATTTTTTCAGATAGGAAGAATGGAATCATGTATTGCGTCCATAAGTTTTGCTTTTAGTTTTCTGAACTTCCATGCAACTTTCCATGCTGGTTATAATATGCTACACTCTCATCAATGGCCTAAAAGGGCTCATTTTTCTCCCATACCTTGCCATTATTTGCTGTTGTGGTTTGTGTTTTGGCAATAGCCATTGAGACTTGAGTGAGATGAAATCTTGGTATTGTTCAGAAGAATGCAAGTTGTGTGTTTTCTCTCATATGTACATGCTAGACCTAAAAGATAACCATATACATATAGAGGATCATATATGCATATATAGAGACAATGTTTATAATTGTAGAACTGTTTGAGAGGATTGGAGGAAGGGATTAGAGAAAAGAGAATGTTAGAGGCTGAAGAATATCAGAATCGAATGTATCTGTTCATCAACATAACAAACTCACTGAAAACTTGAATAGTGAGGGTTAGCAAGAGGAGAAAGAGAGTAATGGAGAATTACTCTGATGACTGTAATAGAAACCTCTTTGAACTATTCACATTCATTTCTAAAAATGTCGGGAATGTGAAACAGGTCCTGTAGGGAGCAGGGCACCAGTGGGCAGAGGGAGGGAGAAGACAAAACAGGGCAAATACTTTGGAAATACTTTAGACACATGTGTGAAAAGAGAACAGTGACACTGAAATTGGCTTAAGAAGGGAGGAATAGGGAGGAAGGAGGGTGATAGAAGTGAATCTGAGTACATTGTAATCATACATGATCATGTCAAAATAAAACTTGTACAACTCATAGATGCTAATACAAAAGGAAAATGCAAGTTATTTTTACTTGGTTTAACATACATATTCATTATAAAATCCTTGCTATGGCATTTATCAAATAGTGTATGTTGATACTACATAAATTATTGTTTATTAATCACACCTCAAGAAAAAAACAAACAAAACACCAAAACTAGAAGGTTGTGAGACAAGAAAAGAGCACATATTTTATGAAGTCCTGCTTTGGGTAAGACTGTTTTCCCATAGAAATAGCTTCTAAAATATATTTTGGCTAATTGACTCACAAAACGTAATCCTGTCACTTTGTGATCTACAACAATGGTTTTGTTTAATGACCCAAAGAAAGCCTTAAAATATTTTATAGCTGATAGTCCTGAGGGAAACTTAAGTCATATAAAAGTAATTTTAATCTATAGGCTTGCAGCGTGTAGTCTACAATGCACAAAAAAGATGAGGTTATGTTCTGGACCTTCTGTGAGTATTTAACATTTGGACAACAGTGACATGTAGGAGCATGAGTGAATGTGAGTTATTAGGAATGATAGTTTTCTGGTAAGAATACCTGGCTTACTTGCTTGGAGGAAGAGGATCATATAGGATGCAGTCACTTTGTTGGACTTCTAAGGGACAGATGATTGGAGTGGGAAATGGGGCAAGAAGGACATTCATAAATGTAGAGGGCTACATTCAAAGGCAATCTTCTCTCCCTGGCTGGAAAGGGAACTAGAGGAAGTATCAAATTAGGGCTCAGAAGGTCATTGGAAGGCAATGTGCCTAGCTATTGAAGTTTTCTCAGAGAGTTCCCTCTCAACTCTGCTATTATCTTTCCATTGGTTAGGTAGGTTAGGAAATGGACAGTCTTCTGTAGTCTGGGCAGACATCCTAACCTGGGACTTTAGGAAATGTGCTTATGTGTTTCTATGGAGAAATCCACAATAAGTACCAAATAATTACAAATGTTTTGAATCCCACTGCATAACTCTGAACTCCATCCATACAGACAACGTGAAGAAAATAGTTGGGGATTATAGTCCTCAGACTATTAGCGGAAATTCTGGTTTAGAAAAAAAAAATTTTCATGGCATTGTTTACTTCCTATCTTCTCTTCCTCCGCAAAACAAAGGCTGAAATAGAACCTACCTGCTTTGAAAATTCACACTTTAAAAATAGAAACATAAAACATTACAAACTTAGGTAAAGTTTCCAAAACCCCGTTCCTGGTTTTGTATGTGATCATTTTTCAGGGTGATTGTAATCTTGAATGTGACATTTCTGATCCCTGGGCATGACTGTGTGCTTTTTTAATTGCACAGCTATATGCCTACTAATGGTACACTTTTGTTCTATATATTATATAAACGGTATATGGAACCTGAATCCCTGTTACTTTACTTGCTCATCCTTATTTTCAAGATTTATTCCCATGGCTCCTTAACAAATTTTTTTTTTTTGCACAGAGTAATAATATTTCCTAGGATATTCTCAAATTCCTGGGCTCTCATCTCAGCCTCCTGAGTAACCAGGACTTAGTTAATTCACATTTAACTATAACACTCTACTAGGTGAATATAGATTATTGTTCATTGCAATACTATACTACTATTTTTTACAGTATTGAATTTTGGTGCTCAATTATGGAATTTTATCATAATTTGTTTTTTAATATGCCTGCGGGGTAGAATAGGTCGATGGTGAATGTACACATTTTATCTCTAGAGATAAATCTGGAGATACCTAATGAAACAATTGAACTATATTATATTCTCACTAGCAGAAGCTGAGAGCTCGAAAAATCTCACAGTCTCAGAAGCACTTAGGCTCTCTACTTTTCCCCCTATCATAGCAGAGGTGATGTGTAATCTCATTTGTCTCATTACCTTTCTACACAGATATTTTTTTCAAAAAGATAATTTTATGGGTCTTACAATTTCTCTAGTTGTGGTCTACAGGCCTCTTAGACTCTTTTCAGGTCACTGTGCTCAAAATTATTTCATAATAATATCAAATATTATTTGCCTTTTTATTCTCATTCTTTCCTAAGTATGCCATGGACATTTCCAGAGGCTCTTTCATCTGTGATACTATATCAAGATGAGTATGAAGCAAATAAAAGGATCCAGCTATCTTCTGTTAACAGATTTGCAAAATATAAAACAATGTCACTTGAATTATCCTTGTTCTGAAGAGCTAGCTAATTTCTATTTTTGAGAGAGACATGTTAGCCTTTTTTATTGTTGTCTTTGTATGACTTGATATTTAAAATATTTTAGTTTTAATTTTAATGTAGCTATCACTAGACTTAGCAGACATAAAAAAAACAAAGGTAAAGATCTTTAGCAATGTTTTAGTATAAAGAGGCCTTGCTGAAAAGCCAAAACATTGGAAAGTCACTGTTGGAGATGATATCATTCAATACACATGCCTGCTCAAATTAATGCCAGAGACATTCAGAGAGGTCTGTCCACGGGTGAAATAGCACAGTGCTAAGTGCTGAGGATTGTATTTCTTTTAATCTTCCTAATACTCCTGAAAAATGGGCTCTGGGATAGTCCCATGTGTGGAAGGATAACCTGAGGCATGGGCAGTGGGGAACAGAGTCATGGTTGTCCAGTCATTGAAGGAAGACCACAGCCATGGCCTTCTCACCATCCAGATTGACTTTCTTAACCATTCTCTGAGCCATCTAGCTTGAAACCATGAAACCACCGCACACGTGTGTGTGTGTGTGTGTGTGTGTGTGTGTGTGTGTGTGTGTGTGAGTTGTGAGGCTTAAACTCTGGACCTGGGGTCTGTCCCTGAGCAATTCTGCGCAAGGCTAACAATTTACCACTGAGCTATATAGCACCACTTCTGGTTTTCTGCTGGTTAATTGGAGATAAGAGTCTGATGGACTTTAGTGCCTGGCCTCGCTCAGATCCTAGTCTCTTGAGTAGCTAGGCTTACAGGTGTAGACACTGGTGCCCAGCTTACCTACTTTTTTGGGGGGGGCTTGAATTCTGGGCCTGGCCACTGTCTCTAAGCTCTTTAGCCCAAGGCTATCACCCTACCCCTGGGCCTGGGTATTGTCCCTGAGCTTTTCAGTGAAAGTCTCAGGCCCTACCCCTTGAACTTCAGACCCACTTCCCATTTTTCTAGTGGTTAATTGGAGATAAGAGTGCCCAGGCTGAGTTTGAACCGTGATCCTCAGACCTCAGCCTTCTGAGTACCTAGGATTACAGATGTGAGCCACCGTGCCCAGTTTACCTACTTGTTTTTGAATTATCTCTCTCTCGCTTTCCCTTGAGATGATCTGAATTGCTAGCACTGGAACTGAGATCTTGAAGCTATAGCCAAAGTCAGGGTAACCAGGCCCCAGCAGAACTGAGAAGTCAACAGGATGTGCAGGATGCAGGAAGCAGACCATCCACAAAGGGCAGGGCTAAGTGTAAAAATCTTCTGCTAGACATCGTTCAGAAAGAATGGTTGCTGAGACCCTGGAATGTGCAAATAGATCCTTTCCTCTGGATCAAGCCCATAAGGGAAGAAATATAGTAATCAGAATCTACAAATTATCTCCATTTCTTCATGTCTTTTCCCACTCATTTTATTCAGTCAACACAATGGTGTGATTAATAGGCTCTGATAGGGTAATAATAAAAGCTAATATTTATTGGGCCCTTACTTATATAAATGGCACTATTTTAAATACTTGGTATAAATTAACTCATTTAATCATTTCAGCTTCCTATGAACCCAGTAATGGAAATACTTATTTTTATTTAGGGAAGCCAAGGCAGAGAAAAGTAATACCCAAGTGTATGGAAGTAGATGGGTTGTGAGGGATTGGAGAGAATGATGAAAAAGGTGATACTGATCAAGATGCATTATATGCATAAACTAACATGTTAAAAGGTAAAATGTTCAAGTACTTAGATATAATCAAAGCATAATTTAAAATTATACTTAAAATTATATACATATGTTTTAAAATTTAGTTTCTTGTCAGGGTAATGTATAGAGGGGTTACAGTTACATTTGTAAGGCAGCGAGTACATTACTTTTTGAATATTGTTACACCTTCCCATGCTTTTCTCCCAATTTTTCTCCTCCAACTCCCTTCTGAGTTGTGATGTTCATTTCCAACATAATGTCTGTGAATGAATATCAGCTGTTACGCTGATTCACCCTTTGTCCCTTGTCTCATCATTCTGTTTTTGTTTTTACTTTTCTCTTCCCTAATTCAAATAAACAAATAAATGTATATACAATACACCAAGTACCAAAGTCAGATACAACAACAACAGGGAAAAAACCCAAAAGAGTAAAGAAATAACTTCACATAGCACATTAACTTACCAGAAGAAATATTGGACCTGTTTCTTGGGGAAGAAATGGTCAGGAAAATCTTCTCAGAGAGGACAATCTATTAGTTTCTTTTGGGCACAATAACAAATTAGCACAAACCTAGTTACTTAAAAGAATTAGTAGTACTACGTTTTTACCTGACAGTTCTGTAGGTCAGAAGTCTAAAACGAATCTCAGGGCCGAAGTCAATACTGTTGACCCAGACATGCTTCCCTCCTTTAGAAATCCTAGAAGATGATCTGCCCTTTTCTGCTCTCTGGAAACAACCTTGCTTGACTTCTGGCTCCTTTCCTAGGCTTCAAAGACAATAGCATACATTACTCCTGTGACTCCTGCTTCTGTCATTGTGTCTTCTTTCTACCAATGCTATTGCACTGGACTCCATCTAGGCAATCCAGGACATTCTATTTAGTCCTGGAGCCTTAACCTGAATACCACAAAGTTCCTTTTGGCATAGTAATCAATATTTTCTTTCTTTTTTTAAAACAGTTATTGTGTTTATCTTTTTCATATATTTTTATTGTAATTAATAGAAGGGTTACATGATAGATAGATGGTGCATTAATTCCCATACATTGATACCCTTTCACATGTCTTGGTCCCCATTTCCTTCCCCCCCACCCCCACCCCTCATCTTGTTTTCCCCCCTTCCCTTTCCAATTTCAAATAACCAAATACGAATATATCCGATATATCAGGTAACAAAGTGAGATACTGTAACAATATGAGATAACCAAGGCACAGCAAAAGAGATGAGAGATAACATAGTACATTAAGGACAACAATCACTCATTATATGGCTTTTATTTCTATATCCTAGAGGTCCTTTCATTTAGCATCCTACTATATGGCCTTTTGTATCAAGGTTTTGCTCTATTGCAAATCTCTGCTAGGAGAGCCCAAGGTTTCTACTGATTATGACAAATGAGGGAAACTATTGATCCTAAGTTCCTTTGTCCTGGGCTTGAGCCCACGGCCTGAGCACTGTCCTTGGACTTTCTCAAGGCTAGAGCTCTACCACTTGGGCCTCAGCACCACTTCTGGCCTTTTTTCTATGTATGTGGTAACAAAGAATCAAACCTGGGTCTTTGTGCATGCTAGGCAAGCACTCTACCACTAGGCTAAACTCCCAGCCGTTAAGCAATATTTTCATACGTTCTAAGATTAAGGAGAACCTACTATAAGCAACCTTTTAGATCTTAAAGATCTGAAGACTGTATAGAAACCAACCAGGTGAAACAGAATGAGGGAAATGACACTACGGGCAGAAACAAAGGCTCTGAGAGAAGAGAGCAAGTTCTTCCAGAGAGAAGAGTCTGTTCAGGAAGTAGTACCTAGGAAGTAATGGTTCTCAGCCTTGTCTGTGCACTACAATCAGTCATAGAACTTTCAAACAATATGAACAAAGCCTCCCTTGCCTGCCTCTGCCCAGCCCCCATTTTTTGGCATCAGGTAATTCTAACATTCACCAAGGGAGTGAATTACTAGTTAAGAAAGTGTTGGTGGCTCACACCTGTAATCCTAGTTACTCAGGAGGCTGAGATCTGAGGATCACGGTTCAAAGCCAGTCTGGGCAGAAAAGTCCATGAGACTCTTTTTTTCATATATTTTTTATTGTAATTAATAGAAGGGGTTACATTATATTTGCCAGATAGAAGGTGCATTACTTCACATACATTGATACCCTTTCACATGTCTTGGTCCCCATTTCCCTCCTCCCCCTCCATGAGACTCTTATCTTCAATTAACCATTAGAAAACTGGAAGTGGAGCTATGTATCAAATTGGTAGAGTGCTAGTCTTGAGTAGAAAAATCTCAGGGACAGTGCCAGGCTCTGAGTTCAAGACTTACAACCAACCAAAAAAAAAAAAAGTAGAAGAACACAAGTGCCTACACACAGAGCTGGATAAGAAAATGAGACATGTGAAAGGATATCAATGTATGGGAATTAATGCACCATCTATCTGGCAAATATCATGTAACCCTTCTATTAATTACAATAAAAATATATGAAAAAAAAAAGAAAATGAGAACTGGCTCTTGACCCCAAAGTATGGGTTTTACATGGAAGATTAGTCCAAAAAGTGATTATTAGATTTTTTTCTTTTTAACGATCATCTGATAGCACAATGGAGAGAATGGAGGGAAGAAAGGCAAAAGGGAAAAAAGGATGGGGTGTGGATTTAGCATTGGTCTATAGGAATGGATGAAATTATGTGATGAGAAAGCAGGGATAAACAATTAAAATGTTTAGTAGGATGCCTAGAATTATTACTATGGTCTCCTAAGTGGAGTTCCCAATAGGATTCTGTTTTTCTTTCCCATCAACTAACCCACTATCATCAGATTAATCTGCTAAAACTACATACCTTATGGAACGATATTAAACAGCCTAGTAAGAGCTGAATAGCATGGGTTCAGATCTTAACTCAGCCATCTTTATGTCTTTGTCCACATCCACAAAATGAACTACTGGAAGCAGTGTTTATATACCGGGGGCACTGAGAGTTGATGGACTTTGGAACAGATGTGTTGTAACTTGTATATGGGAAATACTGCAAAAAATTCATTACTACTATCTGTATTCTTTCACTCAGAAACATTCAAAGAAAACCTCCCAATCCCCAATGCAACTTTGTTGCATTAAGGTGGAAACTTTAAGAGGGGATAAGGTCAGAAGAGCTTGGCCTCCATGGAATGGATTAAGGCTGCTGTCATTGTGGGAATGGGTGAGTGGAAGACTAACAAGTTTGTACTGTCTGTCTCTATGTGATGCTTCAGTTATGTTATAACACTCAGGCAAGGAGGCCCTTTTCAGATAATACCTTCAATCTTGGAAATACCAGTCTCTACTCATGAGCCAAATAAACTTCTGATCTTTATAAATGGCTCAGTCTCCAGTGTGGTCTGTTATAGCAACACAAAATGGACTAGGCTGTTGTCACATCCTGAGCTAATTAAGGTTGGCTGGGGTAGGATCCCTATCTGGCTGGATAGTCTGGAGTTGATGTTCCTGTGGGTAGAGGGCCTAGGAATTTGGAGCCAGGAAATACTGGACATCAAACCTGACAGCTCAGACTTTGAGTTGGAACAACTCTTGATCTTCATATAGCTTTTAGATTCATCCCTCCTGTTTCAATTAAGACCTTTTTTATTTTTACTTTTATTTATTTTTATTTATTTGCCAGTCCTGGGCTTGAGCTCAGGGACTGATCACTATCCTTGAACTTTCTCAAGGCTAGAGCTCTACCATTTGAGCCTCAGCACCATTTCCGGCTTTTTTATATGTATATGGTACCAAGGAATTGAACCCTGGTCTTCGTGCATGCTACGCAAGCACTCTATCACTAGGCCAAACTGCTGACCCCAGTCAAGATCTTTTTATTTCCCGTTTTCCTGTTGTACTGGTTCTAACCCAAATCAATTTGGTCCACTTAGAAAATGTACCATAGAGCCTCTTGGACTTATAGGCAGGACTTTTGGATGCTGATTTGGTGGGAAGCAAGGTCTGAGGCTGTGCTGAGACATCTGACACATTCATCCCTGTGGAATAAGATGGGGCTGCTGGAGAGAGAAGATCTAGGGTCAAGATGCTCCTACTCCCAGTTTTCTTCCACGTTAAGTTACATATATACTACATATGTTCAATTACATATATACTGTATATATAGAAAAATCCTGCTTATTATTTTAAACAAAATGCTCCCATTTGGGGACATACGTTTTTTTGTCTAGATTACATTGATCTATTTTGAACCACCAGGTCTGGCTAGTTGCATTATTATTTTCAGTGCTGGAAATGGAGCTCAGTGCCTTGTATATATATGCAAGGCAAGTGCTCTACCACTGAGACCTAGCTCCAGCTATTAAACTCCTGGCCCTGATGTCAAACTTATTTTTAATACCTGGTTACATTCTGTTACCTGATTTGTTAAAGAGTAGAGGAAGCATATTCTGAGGTCAAGTTTAGGGAGAAGAGGAATATCTCAGAGTACTGACTCAAGAATTAAAAAATGCCCATAGGTGCAACCTGTTTACAATAGAATCTCAACAGAATGAAGACTGTCTGAAGGTTGCCTGTTATTCTCTATAACCATATCTTGGTGCTGTGAAAGGCTTCTCACACACTTACTAGAAGTCTGGCTCTCTCCAGTACTCTACCATTTCTTTTTCCATTTAGAGATAAAGGTATATATAGTTGCTAAGTGGAAAGTAAGATGACAAGGGGACCTATGCAGCTTCATTTCCATCCCAGGAGAGCTAGTTAATGAGTGTCATCTTCATTCTTGATCACATAAGTAATTTCTAGAGCAGGGAGGATGACGTGAGGGTATGAGCAGGATCTCTGGGGGATGAGGCACTTGGACAAGTGCTGGGGACATTCATTATGTTACACCAGGTAATTTCCAAATTCTACTAGTACTTTTGAGCCAATTTCGTTACAGATTTGGGGCTGGTAGGCCCCAAAGATACAAATGAATAGCAATATTGTGAAATTGTTTCCTGTGTAGAGAGGAAGATGTTCAATCTGGAAAGAGTACAGTGGGAAGAGTGTTCAGCTTGGGAGGTCAGGAAGGAGCCATGGCCACACTGGGCTGAGGCTCAAACTGAACTGGGCAGGAGGCCTAGAAATTAGTCAATATTTAAGATAAGACATCAGAAAAGCTACAAGAGCCAGATCATGATGACAACAATAAGGTGGGGCCCCTTGGTTCCCCAATGTCTCCAACAGGCAATGGGAGACATTGCGAGGGATGGAAGAAATGGGGAATGAATGTTCAATCTTTTTTCTTCTCTCATGTATCCCTGTGTGTCTTTTTCTGCTGATCCATAGATTTGTCCCTCAGTAGCACAAGCATTCTAGCTGGGAAAGAAAAAGAGAAGGCAGAAAAAAAATTCCAGTATTGGCAGTGGAGAGGAAAGGCAGTGTTTGCAACCAACCAGCTGGTACAGTCATTTATATTTAAGAGATGTATGTAATTCAGGCATCTGAAAGCCAGAGACTGTCTTAGAAAATAAATTTCCCATGCTATGCAGCAATTCATCAGCCTAAAACGTCATCTCCCAGATATTTACGAGTTTGTTGAACTTGAATAAATTCCAGACAATTTTTTTTATTAATTTGGTTTTTCATTTAGAAAGTTTATGTTCGAGTATTTTTTTCCTATGACCAAGTTAAAAAAGGTAGGTTCTCAAAGCAAAGATGGAGAGTGTTGATGCTTTGGGGTAATTACAGCAGTTATTCTGATAAGTCTGATAACAAGGCCGCTTTCTATAATTAGAAATAAATGATGTGGGTTGGTGTTCTAAAATATGGGATATACGAATGGGAATGTATACTTAGATGGCATATTGCCTTACCAGCTTTGTGAGGCAATTCAGTAAAATGAAAAATATATAGAATTCTAAGAACTTCTGATATGGTTTTAAACACATTTGCTTGGGGGTGGGGGGAAGGAAACGGGGACAAAAACCTGAAAGGGGTATCGATGTGCGAGAAGCAATGCACCAGCCACCTGACAAATGTAACTCTAACCCCTCTATACATTACCCTGACAATAAAATAAAAAATTGCTAATGCAGCAAATTCTGTGGAGCAAATAAGAAAGATACTATTTGAACACCTGAAAGAACAGGTTGATTTCTTGAGCATTTTGTGGGGAGAAGTCAGTTCAAGATACTCCCTAAAAGTTAAATGAAAACTTTTTGTTATGACATGAGTGTGGTAAGTATCTCCATTGTAAGACTAAACTATATAGTGTTTTAAACGCAACATTCTATAGGAGCCCCAATAAGTCATGGTGCAGTTCAATTCTGGAACAAGAACTAGCTATTAAAAGGAACTGGAAAAATGTAATGGGAGATCCTTCAAGGCCCTCATATGAGATCAACCTGAGGGGGGAAATAACACAAACTGTGATTTCATCAAAAGAAGGTGGAAAAATGAAACAGATGGAAGCTCGCGGGGGGGAAACATGTTACAGCAAATCTACTATTTTTAGCAAATCTATTTTTTCTTTCAAATAATTTCTAAAAATAGTTAAACCTATAATATTACATAATATACAGTTAGGAATGTTTTGTTGTATCTCTTTTAGTTTGTCTTCCCTTTTTTCTCTTCTTTCTGTACAGAATTAGAAGACGAATTCCTCAAAGGCAGGAATAGGTGAGGAAGAACTGAACAGGAAACTGGAGTAGACGTTTTCAGTGGTTGAGATTGTGTCAACTGCATAGAAAATAGACATGTCTCAGCTGAGGTCTCATAGGAAGTAGCCCAGGACAGGTACCTGAGGACTTCATTGAGGACCTGGGCTCCTTCCTGCTTCTTAACATTTAGCCTGGCTTGACAAACAGGCCTTGTGTTTATGCTCTAGGTTAAAAAAAAAGGAAGAATGAGCTATGAAAGTAACTAGCACATCCCTTATGCCCCTAGCTGTAAGGGATTCTAAGGGAGGAGAGGAGGTTGAGTATGGCTACTCAGAGTGACAAGGAAGAATGAAAGAAGCACTTTGTTCTTGCTTTTAAACATATTTACTTGTCCTATTTGCCACTAATTGGATGTTATGTTTAATGTATTTCCCTTCTGACCTTCTAGTTCCTGTTGCATCTGAGGAGACCTTTGCATGGTTGATTGATGCATAGATTTATTTTACTAGTAATTATAAAGAGTTCTACTAGGATATTTACATGCATACAAGGATGCTTAAAAAATGGATATATTTCTTTCTGTAAATTATTGTTGCAATTTTACACACATATAAAAGATTCTTCTTCTCCCCTTCCCCTCTCTTCCCTTCTGCTCTGAATATTTTGGAGGACATAGTTTCAGTATGCAGCATCAAGTGGCCCTACGCTCATATTCCTCTTGCTTTAGCCTCTCGAGTACTGGGATCACACATGTGTTCCACCACGACTGAGTTCTGATTTTATTTTGTATGGTTGATGTGGCTATGAAATTGGAATTGGTTCCAGAAGTATTTCCAATTATTTGACTAAACCACTTGGTTAATCAGTTTGGTCATTTATGACCAGTTGTGTTGAAAAACCTTGGGGTAACATCAGACATTTGAGTTTTCATTGCAACACAATTGTGTGTTGGTTATAAAATCTCTCCTTCTCATTTTCATTCTGTAAAACTCAGCCCATAGCCCTGGCCATCCAGCATAAGCATTTGCATAGGTGAGAACACTTGTGAGAAGCAGGCATAAGCTCAGAGGTCAGACTTTCCAGTTCCTCTTTCAGATCTGTTGTTGAGTATTTGTGTAATCAAGAGTAAGTGTCTCAGTCTTCCTGCCTGCAAGTGTGGTGGTGATTGCACACACTGTAGTTAGTGGCTGACACGAAGACTAATAATTTAGTACATGAGAAGTGAATAGAAAGAGCTTGGCCCATTGGAAGCTCTTCACAAAGGTAGCTCCTATTATGTGGTCTTTCCAAGTTGTTTATTAGAAACAAGGCAATCTAGAAGTGCAGGCTTCCTATAC
Source organism: Megascapheus bottae (assembly GCF_031878675.1). Lineage (NCBI taxonomy): Eukaryota > Metazoa > Chordata > Mammalia > Rodentia > Geomyidae > Megascapheus > Megascapheus bottae. The sequence goes on along the minus strand of NC_143529.1, from coordinate 16,145,548 downwards.
ACATATGATCACTAGCACTCGTTATTGTCTTTTTCTTCTCCTTTTAATCACGTACTCTGCTTGTGTCTACTTGGACCTCTATCTTGGGCTCCAAGAAGAACCCCCGAGGTGACCATGGGGATGGCTTTGGTGGTTGGGAAAAGGAGCCTAGTGGATCTATGCTGAGAATAAAAGGGATGGGCCCTTGAACTAGGTGCCAATCCCAGCAAAGCAATGGGGCCTGCTTGGAGTGTTGTTAATTTCAGCTGTCAAACATGTCTCAATTTGGGCTTTTCTCAGGGCTCTTGATTACCCTGCAGCAATTTGAAATGGACTTTATCAGGCTTTCCTTGCATCTTTATATATTTATTTGTTTGTTTCTCTTGCAGTTTCTAAATGACCCATGGGCTAGTACCACATATTTGGGACAACATTCTGCCTAGACCTCTCCTAAATGCTCAGTTCCCTCTTTCTGCTACACTAAATCTGAAGAGTCAGGTCAGGGTTCAGAGGCCCACTTCAGCTGGCTAATTAATGGAGCAGTGAGGCTATTTTGTTTCCCCTTCTTAAATTTCTTCCTGAAGCCAAATTATAAATAGGATGCTCTGTGACCTATGGTTCAAAAAGGGAATAATCAAGCAGATGATTTTTGATTTTAATGTCTCTTATGAACATAGCATATTAATAATGAATGTCAAAGATTTAGCTCAAAGACAGTCAAGGCGAAGGCGTTGTGTGTCTTCTCTTGCCTCAATTTCTAGCTCTTTTCAAAGCTTATCTCTTGCTAGAGTGGCAATACGATTTTAAAATGTAAGTAAAAACTTTCACCCAAAAGAGCAACTTGCTAATTGAAAAAAAAACTATCTTGAATAATTCCTTGACCCATGAAATCCTATTTTGTTTTATTCTATTTGCAAACAAAAATGAAATAGTATTCCAACTAACAAATAAATATTAAAATGCATTCTTGTTCTCTTTGTTGGCCTAATTGGAGACATTCCTGAAGTGAGAGTTAAAGGAAAACATTGTATTTGTGCCTAAATACAGGTTTTTGGTTTTTGTCTACTTCAGTGAGAATGTTTTAGAAATTATTATGTAGAGTTGACCTTCTTTTGTTAGGGATATATACTTATAGTTTTTCTACTGGGGTTTGAACATGAGGCCCTGCACTTACTAGGTAGGCACTATACCACTTGACCATCACCCCCTACCTCTCAAGGGTACATTGTTTTGTGTAAATTTTCTTTTCTTTTCTTCCCCCCTTTAAAAGTGTCATTATTAAGGAGTTGCACAAAGGGGTTATGATTTCATAAACCAGGTAATGAGTACAATGCTTCTTGGACAAAATCACCCCTTCCTTTACTTTCCCCCCTCCAATTCCAGCCTACAAGTTCATAGTTTATCTTTTACTTAGTGTAAAAAATCTGTCCTTCAACGTTTTTGCTCAAAGCTAATGTTCTTGAGTCGCAGTTTCTGGTTTGGCTTTTTTGGTGGGATGGCTTCAAGCACTTTCCTGCCCAGTGTGGCTCTAACTGAGATCCTCAGATCTTAGCCTCCTGTGTAGCTAGATTTACAGGAGTGAGCCACCAGCACCCAGCTGAACAAAAACATTCTTATGTAGAGTTGATCTTCTTTGTTAAGGATGTGTACATAGTTTACTGGGATTTGAGCTTAAGACCTTGCACTTGATAGCCAGGCACTCTGTCAGCTGCATTTCACTCCCCAACTCTCAAGGATACTTTGTTTTGAATAAGTTTGTTTTATTCTTAAATATAATTTTATTGTTATTATTAAGGTGCTGTGCAGAGGGATTCTCATTTCATAAGTCAAGTAATGAGTACAATACTTTTAAATTAAAAAAAAATTTTTTTTGGGTCATGGGGCCTGAACTCAGCTTGGGCGCTGTCCCTGAGCTTTTCAGCTCAAGGCTACTGCCCTACCCTTGAGCCGAGCCCTACTTCCCGTTTTCTAGGGGTTTATTAAAAATAAGAGTCTCAAGTCCTTTTTGTGCCTGGGCTGGCTTTGAACCTTGATCCTCAGATCTCTGCCTCCTGAGTAGCTAGGATTACAGGTGTGAGCCACTGTGCCTGGGTAAGTACCCTACTTTTTGGGTCCTTTGTTTCAATAAATTGAATTGAGGTGGTTTTTTTTGTTTTTGTTTTTTGTTTTGTTTTGTTTTTCATGGCTTAGTGGTAAAATGTTTGCCTAGCATGCACAAAACCCTGGGTTCCATTCCTGGGTACCACATACACAGAAAAAGACAGAAGTGGTGCTGTGGCTCAAATGGTAGAGTGCTAGCCTTGAGAAAAATCCAAGGACAGTGCTGAGGCCATAAGTTCAATCACCAGGACTGTCAGAAAAAAAAAATCTCAAAAAAAATTTATAGGAACAACAGTCACAAAAATAAACCTTAATGTACTATGTGAAGTTATTTCTTTTCTCTTTTTTTCTCCCTAGTGGTTTATCTCCTGTTGTTACTGTATCTGACTTTGTTATCTGGTATAGTGTATATACCCTCATTTGTTTATTTGAAATAGGGAAGGGAAGGGGAAAAAACAAGATGATTAGGAGCAGGTGGGGGGAGGGAGAGGGGGACAAAAACATGAGAAGGGGAAGTAAAGTACCCACTACCTGATAAATGTAGCTCTAACCCCTCTATATATTACCCTGACAATAAAATATAATAAAAACTTAAAGAATTTATATTCCCTTGAGCTTCCACATCTCTTGTTGAGAGTACTTAGTCTCTGAGTTTCGAGAGAGTGATGTCTTGTCAGCATGTTTGGTGCTATAAATGTGAGTTTTATTTTATTCCAGCAAAGCATTTAGCTCATTTTCTCTCCTCCTACTGGGTAGAGAGAAATGTAAACAGTGACAAACTCAGCTCTTCATGACTCTTTTCCAGAATTTTTTTTTTTAAAAAAACCATCCACAGAGCTCAAGAACATGGGATTTAAAGAAGAAATGATCTCACTTGACTTTAAGTCTGTTAGATCCCTCTCTCCTGCATTCATGGGATCTTCATCTTTATGACTTCAGAAAGACCTTTGCTGCACTTGAAATATGGAACTTCTCCATTGAAGTAAAGCGTAACCCAGCATTTCTGATTCTGGATGGCAGGGGATTGTTGTGTACCATTACAGGTTGTTAGTAGCACCTCTCCTCTAGCATAAAAGAAAAGAGAGATGGCTGAATGTCCTGAGAGTCACATTCATCTTTTTCTTTCTCTCTCTCTGAGCTGCTGGAAGATGTGACCCCAGCATCTCAGGCAGAGTCACACCTACCACCTCTGTAAGGAGAGAGGATCCCAGTTAAACTTCCCACATTGTTTGCATTAGTTTGCTGAGCAGATGAATGTTAGGAAAAGGAGAGTACAGAAAGTGAAGGAAATGTTTATTTAACTAGTCCAGATGTTTGCCAACATATATGATAGAAGAGTTCCTGAGGATTTTTTACCTTTCATGTTTCTAACTCATCCTGGCTGAGTTACCTATAACAAAAGTGAATTAGGGCAAACATCCCTCATTCCTCTCATTCCTTCTACACTGTATGTGACATAGGGCTCTCTATAGGGAAATTAAGGCCCACAAAGAAATGGGAAAATCTAGTTCTTTTTTATTTTAGGTTTGATAAAGATTCCTGAAGAAATATGATTGGTGTCATGTATTGCTAAGAAACTGAAAAATCCTGCCCCTTGACTATGATCCTGTTCAGGCTCCACCTCCCCTGCCTCTGTTCCATGCCTGAGTCTCCTATCTTTCTTCAGATCACCATGGCTTTCCTTCTTCAACTCTCCATTAGAGTTGATCTGGTTTGTGTTGGGCCGCTGGGGGTCGTGAGGGCAACTGGAGTGGCAACAGGGACCACTCCCTCTTCCGATGAACAGCTGTGGTCCGATACACCTGCACAATGCTGATTGTGCCTGCTCAGTTGCATCTGAATGATGTCAACATCAGTCCCCACAAGCTCCGAGTATTTTTTCTATCCCTGTCTATAAACCCCCAGCCTGCTTAAGTTCCAGAGCAAGCGCTCTGGTCCTGACCAGGGTTAGCATACTCTTAATAAACTTTCCTTTGCCTCTACATACCCTCGTGTCTCTCCTCTTTCTCCAACCCTTAGGGTTTGTTGAGATTGTTTTTCCACCTTTCTTAACTACCCTCGTGGTTTAGTTTTCTAACAGTATTAAGTATATTGGAGGTTGCAAGTTGGTGGTGGGGACATGCACAGTCACCGGCTTTCTAATTAGGACTCTCCATCCAACCTTTCAAGACGTTGCTTCTCTGTATCTCGCCATTGGATTCTCATGTAATGCTGTAACCCTGAATTAAGATTTTCCTTTCTTCCAGATACACCTAGGTTTTATGACCTGAGTCAGAAAAGAAAAGATGCTGCTGCCACCTTTTAAAGTCCTTTCCATCAAAAATATTCAGTGTGGCCTATCCTGAACCCCGAGTTAATGTAAACATACAGATATTTTAGAAAGGGTTGCAACCAGTGATTATTTATGTCTATTAATTTTTTATTTTTATTGCAGTTTTATTCTGTCTTTTACAACATTATAATTTAGTATACAGTTTTTATTATGCAAATAATACATTCATTATAAAGTGAAAAATAGGCACAAAGTTATGGAAGCTTATCACCTTGAATCTAGATGGAGATAGAACTACTTTTAGTATTTGATATTCATTTTCCAAACACGTGCATCTTAGGAGAGTTTCTTTTCCTTTCAGACCTACTCTGAATAGCATTTTAATATTTATTTTCTCTAGTGCTGCATCACAGTAATGCTGTCTTAGTCTTTAGAGGATACATTTCTTTGGTACACTTGGAATAATTAGCATATGTCCTCTGATTCACTGTTATTTTTCAAAATCCCAGGGAGGCAAGAGGAACAAGTGTTATTACTTTTTAATATAGAGTGTTAAAAGGTAAAGAGGGTTTAAGAGGATTGCTTTATGGTACAGAATTTATCAAAGACATAGGTTTGAATAAGATCACAGGTTTTCTGCCTGTTAATTCATTGGGTTTTCTGTTTGCCTGTTTTAATTATTTTAAGTATAGAATTACATTAAAAAAACTTCTTTATTGAAACTTTAGGTGCTTTAGAGATAATTTGTAATTTAAATAATACCTAAAACCCTTATGAGAAGTCATAATAGTGAAGGGAGAAAATGGGGAATGAAAAAAGATAAATCAGAATTAGTGCTTGTAAACTTTGCCCTGGAGGCATTTAAATTTGCTGAGCTCTATGGCTGATGAAAAATAAACATGTACATCACAATTCTCAGAGATAAAAACCGAAGGATTTAACTTAAAGGCTTACAAGGCACAGACAATAGAGACAATTAGTGAAATGAGCTGGGTTTAGGGTAGGAAATGGTAGAATTATGCATCCAAAGAAGGCATATTCTATTTAAAGCTATAGTCACTCCTCAGCTCTAGTGAAAATGCAGTCCTATCAAATTCTCATATTTTTACTGATAAATTCTGAGCCAGACTTTTCTGCAAAAGTTTGAATGGACAATACCACAAAGGATTGTGCAGGACATTCTTAGGTTAGCAAGTAAAGGAGCCTCACAAGCCTCAACACTACTCTTGCCTTATTTAACTTTTGGTTTCAGGCATTTAGGGTCTTGTCTTTGGTTGGTCTGATGAGTAGAGTTTTCCTGTTTACTTGCAAATAGTCCCCAAGAGGGACCTGAAGGGACCTGAAGTTTTCTTTCCACATGCAAAGCATTCCCCAACCTTGTTTCTAGAAGAGGCGTTTCCTCTCTCCAGGGCTACTGTCATGCAAGTGCCCTTCTCAGGATGAGATGCAGGTGGGAAGGACACTACATAGTTCGCAGTTCTAAGAGCTGTTACTCACTCCAAAGCAAACTGCTGTGCCTTGGAGATGCAATTGTAGGTGATCTGTCACTGTTGGAAACCAGAAGATGATTTTCTATTCATAACCACAAACCATACTTTACTTAAAATATACTTATGAACTGATCTCTCTCTCTCTCTCTTTTTTTTGTGAACTGATCTTGTACTTATGAACAGATCTTTTTTTTTATACCAAATGCTTTCTCCCTCCACCCCCCTTATCATGGGAGAGGATAGTCAATACTATTAGATCAGAGTAGAGTTCTTCTAAGTTTAGTGTCATGAGAAGAAAATGTTTCTTCCCTGAGAAATTGAATTCTGGAAGCTCAGGAGCCCAGTGGTACCATGCTTTATTTTCAATTCATTTCTTCTAATATCCTGTAAAATACATAAAAAATGGAACAAAGCCAATCTTGTAACTCAATGTATAAGATATGAAAAAGGTATGATATTGCTAGTATATTTGTTTTATGCATGTATATATAATATTCATTTCTTCTAATATCCTGTAAAATACATAAAAATGGAACAAAGCCAATCTTGTAACTCAATGTATAAGATATGAAAAAGGTATGGTATTGGTAGTATATTTGTTTTATGCATGTATATATAATGCTAAGTGGAAGTACTTTGGGAAACCAAAGAGTGGTCAAACATTCTTATTTTAAACAGGATCATGCTATTAAGACCTTGGCCATCAGAGGGCAGCATAGTCTACACAAATAACAGAATTGCATCTGAATTTTAATCTTCTGGGTGTATTTTGTAGGGCTTATACAGTATTTGGGTTCAAACAAGTGGAATAATAATAGAACCAGCATAATTTCCACCTAAATTCATATTTTTCCAACAAGTTATTTTAATCCTTTTGACTGAATAGTCATTAGAGCAAGAAAAATTGTCATCCAACAATGGCAGACATCTTTGTTTCTCCTTATATTTCTTTCTTTTTCAGCATATTGCCTTCATAGTCTATATTAAATTTCTATTTTTTCCAGTACTGAGGCTTGAACTAAGGATTTTTAATTTTTTTTTTGCTCAAGTCTCTACCATTTGACTATACTTCTATTTCTGGGTTTTTGCTGGTTAATTAGAAATAAGTCACACAGACTTTTCTACATAGGTTAGTTTTGAACTTTGATCCTCATATCCTGATTAGTAATTATTATAGGCATGAGATGATATTAATCAGCATGTAGTTTATTTAAAATATCACCTTGTTATTTTATGATCCTGGCCATATTAGTTCATTCTAGAAAGGATCAATTTCTGTACTGCACATACAAAGAGCTCCTAAGCAGTCTAGTGGATAAAAACATGTGCAGGAAGGCCCTGCCCCAAACAGTTATCTCTCAGCTATAGGCAGGTGTTGTTTCTGCCACTTAGAGACTTTCTGCCTCCCTTGAGTGGATAACAGGTAATAACAACATTTACCTCAAAAGATCTACAATGGATTTCCAAAATTTCCTGGTGTAGAGAAAGTTTCAGGAACAGTTGAGGGTGGAGTAATTTTTCTGATCAATGAGGTAAACATATTTATATACAAAAATCCAGTGATTCAGTTTCCTTTCTACCTAGGTTACGCTCGGTTGTGGTTCCTTATCAAGTCCTTCCATTTTCCACCATCACTTCCTGAGCATCATTAGAATATTAAAACTGTACTGTGGCCTGCAGAACAGCTGTAGGAAGGAAGACATCTGTTCCCCACCCCCACCCGCCCCCTTCTTCCAGTTGCAGGAGATGATTGCTCTCAGTCCTAGCAAATCTTTGCACATTCTTTTATCTGAGCCATCCAAGGCCCTTAGCAGTGCAGTTTAATCTAATTTGTTTCTTTTGTCAGATTTCATCTTGAGGTTGAAACCTTGGAAAGGCTGAGAAGGAGCCTGTCCTATGGGAAATTTGGTTTTTGTTCATTCTTCAGTGGCAGGTTGTGAGGTCAGGGCTGTCAAACTAGGGAGGACAGCTGTGGCTTGATGGGAGGACAGAAAGCCATTGGGGACAGTTTTACTGTGGCACCTTTTCTCTTGCTATCCCTTCACTTCCGCCTATGTGTGAAGGCTTTTTCTTATTTCTATTTTCAGTCTAGGAAAAAAAAAATCAGATTTAGGAAACAAGATTTAAAAAGGTATCATCTCCCCCCTCCCCAACCCCGTCCTGCACAGGAAGAAAACTTTGTACCCCTGGTAACACAGAGAGAATAAGGGTGCTAATTTACAAAAAGGAGCCAGTGCTCTAAGCCCCTAGTACTTAGATGCTTGGAATGCGCTTGTTACAATTGCTCTCATGGTGGCAGCAGACTCTCAGAATGGTGTTTCAGCTGAGCTGATTTTATTTTAGCTCATTGAAAACCAGAGCACATGGAAGGTCCTTTTCCAGAATACTGTGCAGACTATAGGTCTGGGCTGGAGAAGATGCTTAATTAAACTCATCCTGAGGTCACAAAGGAAAACACCCTTCTCCCTCTTAGAATTGACCTGATTCTCCTAACTCAGCAGCTAGAGAACTTGGAAATGTGTTAGAAGGACTAACAAACATATATCCCAAGAAGCCAGCTCCTTTGCCAGACTACAAAACAAGGAATCCCAAATAGAGACCGACAGACAGCTCTGACCTTCCAATTTAATTTTGTGCATAAGAAACAAAGACAACCAGAGAGGCCTAATTGCTATGTGTCAGATATGGCTCAAAGGACAAGCTTTCCTAAAAGAGTTACTTCTAAAGGTTCCTGTTATTTGTTCTCAAGGACTACCTCTCAGTTCATACATGAGGCCACCAAGTTAGAATTTGAGCTCCTAGGCAGGACATTAGTCTAGGGGAGTTTCCAACAAAGGGCATACAGCCACCTAGAAGGAATGAGATAGCCGGGGCACAAAGGTGTGCTCTCAGCTAATATGACCACAGCATTCACACCCCCCTAATGACTCTTATGATCCCCAATTTAAGGCAGGATTTAAGGGTAAGATGAAGTGTCAGGAAGAGACAGGAACATTACTGTGAAATCAGAGCCTTGAGGCTGGGGGATCTTGGTGGAGTAGAAGACAAGAAAGCTGAAGAAGGCACTTGGATTCATTTAGCCAGTCTGTACAGGTGCTGGAACCCAGGTCATAACCTCATGGCCAGCCCAAACTATGGGGTTCTGGATGTGAGAGGTATCACATGGAACAAAGGAGTCAGTTCCTCAGAATCCATCCTTCTCTGGAATCATGTATTGATCATACTTATTCTTCATTCATAATTTCCATGATACCTTATTTCCCATGATGCATCCATTTCAATGCCATTCATCCCTTTGGATTTGTTTGTTAGCTACATCAATTTTTGTTAGGACTTTAGATTAACCTTCAGGGAGGAGGAAGGGAGAGCTTTGAAGGAGGTATTTCTTCATTTCTGTGTGTGGGTGCACAGGAACAAACTTCCCTCCTTTAAAAGAAACCTTATGCCTTCTTCTTTGGCATTTTATATTTTTCCTACTTCTTTTCTTCTCCATTACAAATCATTAAAAAGAGCTGAAAGACGAGGTTAGGGTTCGTGATAGTGGTCAAGTGTTTATCCCCCCCTTAATTGATGCCCCCTGTCATCACTGCGCCCTCTCCAATAAACAGCGACGTAATGCGCAATTGTGCTATCAGATGAGGAGCCACGAGGATAGCGAAGTGCAAAGGTAAGTGGAAGCCAGCAGGACAGGCAGGGAATCTGGAGGTTGGGACTGCTATGTCAATACCAGGGCAATCACTCACTTCTTTAGATCTTCCTATCTTAGTTGTAACAATTAAGAGACCAGACTGGACTCATTCTTAAGGATGAGCATACATTAAAAGTTAATGTATGTACCAAAACAAACCAAACAACAAACTTTCTGTGATCTGTATGAACAACTTATAGAGCCAATCAAAAAAAAAAAAAAAGAAAGAAAAGGGAAAAGGCAGCAAAAGACAAAATTATGGAGCTGGTGATGGTCCTACTAGGCTCATAGAGAAAACCTCAGTACTGGAATTGCCACTAAAGTTGGAGAAACCAGGGAGATTTGTAATATGACAAGAAAATCAAAGCATGTCCAGCACTGCATACTGTACGACTGTATCCTCTCCTCTCCTCTTTTTTCCTCTCCTCTCCTCTTTTTTGCTGTAAACTTTTGGATATAATCTGGTACAAGACTCTCATGCCATTCTTCAAAGGGTGAGAGGACAGGTGCTAAGACATGTACTTGTCATTTATGAGACATGGCCAAGGTGCTTTTGACAGTGCATGGAGTTGCTGTGTTTCACCTTCAGAATGTTTATTTCTATCACGGCATACATATGTGCACACACACACACATACATACATGCATACATACATACATACATGCATACATACATACATGCATAATCTTAGGCTAATCATATATATAAATATATATATATATAGGAGCTCACAACCTCTTTACATTTTCTAGCAGCTAAATACCATTTGCACCGTGCATTTCCATCTACCTACTAGCAATTCTATTCTCTTGTTGCATTAAAGGAAACACACACACACACACACACACACACACACAAAACCATCTGCCCATCTTTGTGAAAACCTAATAAAAGTAATAGCAAAGAGAGACAGGGCTTATTCAATTTGGTTTAGACCTGGGCAACATTAATTTCCTTGTCTCAAGACAGCCCATATCTTAGCAGGATTTGATAAAACTCAGCAAAGGGCTGGTAAGGGTCACGTAGTGACTCATCCTATTGGCACAGGGAGAGTTAAATAATAAAAAAAAAAACCCACATTGAAATGCAATCCTGGCTCATGTTACCCATTAGCTAGGTATATTATTGATGAAACTTATAGTCAGATAATGCAAACAATAACAATGTTATTGATTGAGGAGATGTCAGGCAAATAGGTACTTATCATGATGCCGCTGATAAGCTTGCGATCTCCCTCCTGTGGCAGGGACAGAGGCCTATTGATTTTGCAGTTGGTCATCTGTGGCTTTCAGCTGACATGAGATCTGCAGGCTGATTCTCCATGCAAGAGCAGACTTCAGAGCAGGGAGCATAGTCATCACCTAGCAATCCCACCAAATTCTGGCTGCGGGGAAGGCAAGGGTCGACACCACATGAAAAAAGAGAAGCTGGCAGTGCCGCTAGGTCACTGAATGTTTGGGGGCTGCTTCTTTCTTAGGGTACACTTCTTTCTCCCATGTCTCCATGCCTCACACAAGATCCTGTCCCTAAGCAGCTGGCACAAGGGCTGAGTGTGGAGCTGCTCAGTAGGAGCGCAGAAGACAGATGAGACCTGCAGACCCTCCCCACTGAAAACCAAATGCATCACCTCCACGGCACATCTGCTCCCAAACCTGGGCTTTCCAGTTGGCAGGGAAATCTGGCCAGACTTATTATTATTGCTTCTCTCAGCATGTGATCAGCCTGGGGCATTCATGGTTGATTGTCTAAATTTTAGAAGTGAACCAGCAAAACGCCATCTCTCTTAGTACTTTTAGTATTAGCCAATTACATGGCTGTGAAGGAGATATAATAATACTCATTATTTTTGGATAACCTTGCAAAAAAAAGATGCTTGATGTCTGCCAAAGGAACCGGGGTGATAGTCTGACATTTATTGGAGTGGGAGAAAGAGAGGATGAAGCTGGTTTGGGGGGGTGGAGCACAGAGGATCAGAGAACTAGGGTGCTATTTATTTTACTTTCCTACAGATAATTCTGTGGATTATTTGCTGATCTCATATGAAAGGGACTAGTATATTTGGGTTCATATTTGCCAGTTCTTTATCAAAGCACCAAAAGATAGTGTTTACACGAAGGTGACATGCTAGGGAGGAAGAAGGATTTTATTCATCCATTCATTCATTCCATCATTCATTCAATAGATAGCTAGTGAGGATTTAAAATGAGCTGTGCAGAGTATACAGAATAGGCAAACAGCACGTTGGCTATTTTCTGATGAGGGTGGAGTGGGGTAAAGAAGGTAGTATGCAAATATATGTATGTACTCATTGTCTTATTTTGGGGGATTTCAATTGTTTCCAATTTCCCAGCTCTTGTAAATAAACAGCAGGCCTTGTTTTGGAGGCCTGGGGTCACTCTGTGGTAAAACTATGCTTGACCTTCACATCCTTGCTTTTGAACCAATGTCCAAATTACATACGCTATTTTTTGAGACTTATTTTATAGACTTATCTTTCCAAACTTCATAAAAACTATCCTTAGTTCTCTAAGGGTGAATTTAATTTGACTTTTAGAAATAGTCAAACATCATCTGGCCTTACATCTGGTGAATGTGGTAGAGCTGAATCATCACCATCTTTTTGTTGTTTTGGTAAAAATTTGTGACTATAAAGTAATGCAACTAAATTTTTTTTTTGGGGGGGGAAGGAATAGAAGAGTAAAACTCCTACAAGTATTTTGAATGAGATTAAAATTTCTAAGCGTTTTGAATAGCAGTAGCATCTTTGTTACAGAAAAGCAAGACAGAAAAGAGAAAGATCAGAACATGGGGATCTCACCTCACCTCTTTCATGTCCTCACTTGGGTGACTTTAAACCAATTACTTAGCCCCCTCTGAGCCTAAAGTTGATCACTAGCCTGGTAAAACTAATTTATCTACAACACAGAGTTATTATGAAATCCTAGTAACGAAACGCAACGAATGGTTAAGTATCTGGTACAGTGCCTGGCATAATACATGAAGGCTTTCTCAGAAGGGATCATTAAATGGTATGTTTTAGAATGACCACAGCAGCCTGCTTACAGAAACATCAATGGCATGCCTTTTCTAGCCTATAATATGCTAGGATTGATCTGTTTGCTACTCTCCTCTTCTTTCTACCGTGTTCTGTGCCATGTGTAGATGTTTTAGACAGGTATTGGTTTCCTGGCTTTGGAATGGGTCAGGACAAGAGTGACAGTGACAGGTGATCAAAGAGTGATTGCTTGGGAAATTTATTCATCCCACTTGCTTTACCAAGGGATATAATTCTCTGTGGGGGCCACAGCTCTGAAGTCTCAGCCCCTCTCTGTATGTTATAGCTGCCCGCCCTCCTCACCTAGTTAGGCAGAGTCTGCTGATAAAAGCCCAGTGCTCTTTCTCATCCTTTTTGGTTTCTTATTAATTCTTTACTCAAAAATAAACTTCACTGAAGTCTTCTCGTGACCTTGCCTGGATTCAGGATTCATCTAGTTACCAAATAGTCTTCTAGTATTGATCTAATCCCTACTGTGAAGATAAAAATGATTCAATTGTGCCGATTGTGTCTGGAAAAAGAAGAGGGACCTAGACATTAGGAGCCATGAAAAAAACCAAAGCAGGATGTAGAAGAGAAACTGAGAGCAGACTCCGAAATGCATATGCTCACGTTCTGAGTTGGCTTTCTAGGCACATTGTTGGAGTTTGCTCTTTCTTTTTGCTTCCTGTAGCGTTACACATGTCTTCATGTTAAGTGCTTGTGTTGTCAGAGAAAGCACTCAGAATAAGTAATGTTGCTCAGCGAGTCACAAATGGAATCCATGTCAGCCAGTGTCATGAAATGGATCTATAACTGGCTTTTTGTCCCTTAATTTGAGATGATCTAATTCAATTTCTATGATTTATAGTTTGCAAGAAGATACTTTCTGTTCTCCTCCCCAACTTTCACTGTCTTTCTCTCTTATCCCCCAATTTCTAGGATCTGAAGGAGATCCATTTCTGAAGGCAAACTTGAGCCCCTTGGCACAAATATGACATTGTTTTGCTATTGTTGCTAAATGCAAGAGATATGAAGTACCACTGAAACGAATCTGTGTCCTGGGTAGGAAGATGAGGTTTCTTTTATAGGAAAACAAAAGGATTTTAAAAGAAGTTTGCTGTGGAAATCACCAGGAATGTGTTTAGAGGATCTGACTTGATTGATGGCTCACACGAACCCTCTTTGACAGATGCATCTAGTGGTTAAGCAACTGTGTGGTGGACATTTTTAAGCCTGGATCCCTTCACCAAGCTGGCATTTGGAAGACTGGCTGCTCTATCACCTACCTTCTCTTTCTCCAAGAATTGCCCTAGGTCAATAGGAACCTCCTTCTAGGTGGTTGCTGCCCCCTCCCGCACCCCCACAAAAAGCAGAGTGTTTAAGGGTTCACCTCTGCAATGCTCTCCCTTCATCCACTTACAGCTGCTCACCTTGTTACACCCTCTCCCTCCTTTCTCTCATGAAGATTCCCCATAGATCATAGATGTGAGGCTGAATCTCTGTCTCAGGCTGTTTGGAGAGAGACTAGCTCTTCTCCTGATCTGTAGAAGAGTAGGAAGCAGGCAGAGCCAGGCATTGTTCTTCAGCCTGCAGTTGATTTGCTCATGGCTGCTTCTCAGAGGCTCTTAGAATAAATAGATGCCACTTTGATCTGAGGAGTTAGCGAATATAAATGGTTGTTTGTGTTCCTTCTTTTGCCAGTTGTGAGCAGACTGAATATTTTGACCTGACACAGTCGCATAATAGCTTATGTATAATGTCTAGATTCTATGGCATAGAAAAGATTTTCATTCTGTTAGTATTTTTTTTTTCTTTGCTGGTCCTGGGACTTAAACTCATGGTACTGTCTTTGAGCTTCTTCTTCTTTTTTTTTTTTTTCAAGGCTAGCACTCTACCACTTGAGCCACAGCACCACTTCCAACCTTTTCTGAGTAGTTTATTGGAGATAAGAGTCTCACGGACTTTTCTGCCCAGGCTAGATCCTCTGTCAAGCCTAGATCCTCAGATCTCAGCTTCCTGAGTAAGATTATAGCTGTGAGCCACCAGAGCTCAGCTGAGTTTTGCCTCTACGTGTGTGCGCATGCGTGTGCATGCGTGAGTCCTTGTGCATCAGCCCATTTATCCTAGATATTCCATTGTAGTGTGTGTGTGTGTGTGTGTGTGTGTGTGTGTGTGTGTGTGTGTGCTGGTTCTAGGGCTTGAACTCCGGACCTGAGTGCTTCCCTGAGCTTTTTTGCTCAAGGCTAGCACTTTATTACTTGAAACATAGCTCTGCTTTTGGCTTTTTGGGGTGCTTATTTGGAGTTAAGAGTCTCATGAGTTTTTCTGTCTGGCATGGCTTCAAAATACAACAATCAGATTTCAGCCTCCCGAGTAGCTAGGATTACAGGCATGAGTCATTGGTACCTGGTAGTTCATGGCATTTTTTAATGACTTCGAAAAAAGTCATTAGTAGTCTTTGACTACCTGAGAACTTCTTGCTGTTTCTTTGTGGAGAATGTCTCTTCCCTTTCATATTGGCCAGAATGGTTTGATATTCTGAAGCTGCCCTCTTGAAATGGTCTCTGAGCGATCTTGTCCCTCTCGAGCTGTTACTGCCTCCCTGACTTTCATTTATCATAGTCTCAAATATGTCAGCCTGTTGAAGTGCAGTGCACAATACCTAAAGCACAGTACTTTGGTGTACAGAGTACGTTGCACTGAAGGAGATTGGAAGGTTTCTTCTAGAAGCAAGGTCTTCCTGACCTCCTGTCTCTTGCTTCGTATTTCCACTGAAGCTAGTCACAGACACCAGAATTCTTCCTCATGGCAAGTCACACATATGAAAACCTTTCCCCAAGCAAGCCACAGATGCAGTAAATGCTGGAAGGTCCTACCCACCCTTCTCTTTTCTCCCTTGAAGACCTTCATTTGAAGAGATTCTACCTCGGACGCAGGCAGGAGAAATGCTGCAAAGAGGCCATGAAGAATCTAGACACAGGGGTCCCTCAGTCAATTAATATTACAGTTTTTTATTTCAGTCTGGTCACATTTCTGCATACCTGTCCATTCTTCATCAAAACCTTGAGAGTAAAAATAACACAGCTGTATTCATTTCTGAAGGCTGCCACGTCATACATAACTTTATCATGTCATGTAAAACTGAGATTAAACACATGATATGCTTTCTCTCATGAACACATTTGGTGCTAGGTAGGAGTTTTGGCTTTTACCCTTATGAATGGGAAGGAAATGGGCTATACTTTTCTGTCCCCACACAAATTATTATTTTTTCATATATTTTTTATTGTAATTAATAGAAGGGTTACATTAGATTCACCAAATAGGAGGTGCATTACTTCACATACATAGATATACTTTCTCATGTCATGATCCCCATTTCCCGCCTCTGCCATTCATGTTGTTTTTCCTCCTTCCCTATTCAATTTCACATATCCAGCCAAGCATATCTACAATATATCAGATAAAAAGGTGAAATACTGTAACAATATGAGATAACCAAGGGACAGCAAAAGAGATGAGAGATAATATAGTACATTAAGGACAACAATCACTCATTATATGGCTTTTGTTTCTATATCCTGGAGGTCCTCTCATTTAGTGTCATACTATATGGCCTTATGTATCTAGGTTTTGCTCTATTGTAACTCTCTGCTAGGAGAGCCCAAGGTTTCTACTGATTATGACAAATGAGGGAAACCATTGAGCCTATGTTCCTTTGAGTCTGGCTTACTTCACTTACTATGATTTTTTCTAAGTCTTTCCATTTCCTTACAAATGGGGCAATGTCGTTCTTTCTGACAGCAGCATAGAATTCCATTGTGTATAAATACCACATCTTGTTGATCCACTCATCAACTGAGGGGCATCTGGATTGGTTCCATATCTTTGCTATGGTAAATGGTGCTGCAATGAACATTGTTGTGCTAGTGGATTTAGTATGTCCTTGTTTCTGGATGATTGGGTAAATGCCAAGTAGTGGAATTGCTGGGTCATAGGGAAGCTCTATGTTTAGTCTTTTGAGGAACTGCCATACTGCGTTCCATAGTGGTTGAACAAGTTTGCACTTCCCCCAACAGTGTAGTAGTGATTCCTTCTGGCCACATCCCCTCCAGCATCTGTTGTTATTAGATTTCTTGATCCTGGACATTCTAACTGGAATGAGGTGGACTCTTAGAGTTGTTTTGATTTGCTTTTCTTTTATGGCCAGAGATGTCCAGCATTTCTTCATGTGTCTATAGGCCATTCTTATTTCTTCTTCAGAGAAGACTCTCTTTAAGTCTTTGGCCCATCTTTAATGGGGTGGTTGTTACTTTGGAGATTGGTTTTGGAGTGATTCAATTTTTTGAGCTGTTGATATATTTTAGATATGAGGCCTTTGTCCATTGTATGGTTAGTGAAGATCTTCTCCTATTCTGTAGGCTTTCTAGTTAATTTGCTAGCTATGTCCTTTGCCATACAGAAGCTCTGCAGTTTAATGCAGTCCCACTTATCCAGACTTTCTCTGATTTGTTGTGTTTCTTGGTCCTTATTAAAGTTTTAACCTGTGCCAAGGAGACCTAGCGTATCTCCTATTCCTTCTGTAAAGTTTTCAGTGTATCTGCTTTTACCTCCACATTTTTGATTCATTTGGAGTTAATCCTGGTGCAGGGTTACAAAGAAGGATCCAAATTTAGTTTTCTACAGGTGCTTGACCAGTTCTGCCAGCACCACTTGTCGAAGAGGCTGTCTTTCTTCCATTCTATTTTTTTTGGCTCCCTTATCAAAAATTGGGTAGCCATAGGTCTGTGGTTTAATATTTGGGTCCTCAGTTCTATTCTATTGGCCTGTTCTTGTGCCAGTACCAAGCTGTTTTGGTCACTATAGCTCTGTAATAGAGTCTAAAGTTTGGTATTGAAATTCCTCCTATGCTGTTCTTTCTGCTAAGAAGTGTTTTTGCTATACAGGGTCTTTTATTATTCCATATGAAATTTTGGATCGCCTCTTCTATTTCTTTAAAGAATGACATTAGGATATTGGTGGGTATTGTGTTGAATTTGTAGATAGCCCTTGGCAAGATTGTCATTTTCACGATGTTGATTCTTCCAATCCAGGAGCATGGGAGGTTTTTTCCATTTCCTCAGTTCTGCTTTAATTTCCTTTTTCAGGGTTTTAACCTTTTCATCAAAAAGGTCCTTTACATTCTTAGCTAAGTTAATTCCTAGGTATTTTATTTTCTTTGAGGCTATTGCAAAAGGAGTTGCTTTCCTGGTTGTTACCTCATTCCTCTCATTGTTGGCATATAGGAAAGCAGTTGACTTTTGAGGGTTAATTTTATACCCTGCTACCTTGCCAAAGTTTTGAATCAGCTCAAGGAGCTTGAGAGCAGAGTCTATAGGGTTCTTTAAATACAGAATCATGTCATCTGCAAAGAGGGAAAGTTTCACTTCTTCTTTCCCTATTTGGATCCTCTTTATGCTTGCTTCTTGCCTTATTGCTCTGGCTAGAAATTCTAATACTGTGTTAGAGAGGAGTGGAGAGAGTGGGCATCCTCGTCTTGTTCCTGATTTTAGAGGGAATGGCTTTAGCTTTTCACCATTAAGTACAATGCTAGCTGTGGGTTTGTCTTGCACAGAATTTACTGACAAATTATTTTTTTAATTTTGTGGTGCAACATGCATAAACTGTACAGTATGACTACACGTTTACATTGTTATTTGCTTGAGAAACTAATCAAATGCATCAAGGCTGGGAACATTTCAAGCCCCATTTCAATGTACTTTTCCAGTCTACTGTCATGCGCCCACTTATAAACGGTAGCTACTCTTATGACTTCTAATGTGTCACATGTATTCTTAGACTTACTAGAAATGAAAGCATACCTCCACTGATTGGTATGCCTGTGAGAATTTGTTCTTGCTTGTAGCATTTCTTTCTTTTTCCTCTTCCCATTGCTCCCTCCTTTCTTCTCTCCTTCTACCTTTACTTCTCTTATTCCTCATCTCCTCCTCTTTTTCCTCCTTCTTTGGTACTGGGGATATAGAATTTCTTATGTGTTTCTATCTTGTTATGGTGGATGCTTTTGCCTTGTCCTCACTTTTTGTTGAATACTTTTTTACAAGCACAGATCTTATCTTTCATATATTACACATATTAACATATTGTAGATATTAAAATGATATTCCATCTAGTCATGACTGCTGACTAGATTGCAGTCCATATGGCTACTTAATGAAGATGAGCATTCATTCTCTCCTTCATTCTACCCTATTCCATTCTTTTGCAGTGATCATATTACATGTGCAGGGGAAATAATTATACAGGGGCTACAGTGTGCTTTATTTAACAATCATAATGAGTTTCAACAGATTCAGAATGACTTTTAGTGACTTCTCATTTTCTCATAGAGTTTGACAGAAAAGACACCAAAACTTACCCCTTTTACTGCTGGGTAAGCTCAGACACTCTGAAGAGAGGCCACTGACCCCAAATCCTAGAAAACATTAATGGTAAATCTGAAAGTATAGTCTAGTTTTATCTCATTTTTTCTCTTGGATTCAGTCCCAGTCTGTTCTCATCTCTAGGAAGTGTTTTAGCATTATTCCCATGGAGAGAGATGCATTAGTACAACCACAAATATTAGGAGAAGTTGAAAGTTTGAGAATCCTATTATTTTATGAGATTTTGTTACCCTCTTGCTTTGCTTTTTATGTGTGAAGGTTGAGAGCATGCTTTACATTTATATTTTTTTCTATCTTCTGTGATAGTTTTATTTTAAATGAATCAGAGGTCAGCAGTGATAAATTTACAGATATATGAGGGACATAATGCTCGGCGTTTCTAGGGAGCTTTATATGTTTGGGATCACAAATCTGGAGAGGCCACAATATAATCTTCTTAGTACTTTTTATATTTTGGGGGGTGTGGAAGGAGTAAATATTCTTAAAAACATTATATGGGATCACTTTTCTGTGGTTTATAATTTAAATAGATGGAAAATAAGATTAGTTTTTATTTGTGTTGATCATGAGACTTGAACTCAGGTCCTGGACACTATCCCTGAGCTTTGTCTTCTCAAGGCTAACACTATCACTTTGAGCTACAATGCTACTTCTGGTTTTCTGGAGGTTAATTGAAGATAAGAGTCTCATTGACTTTCCTGCCTAGGTTGGCTTCAAACTTGGATCCTCAGATCTAAGGCTCCTGAGTAGCTAGAATTACAAGTGTGATCCACTGGCACCTGGTTAGGATTGGTTTGGTAGCATAGAAATGAGGCTGAGCCAAGAGACAGTGCAGAGGCCCTATCAAAAACTCAGAGACCAGATAACAAGGTGAAATACTGTAACAATATGAGATAGCCAAGGGACAGCAAAAGAGATGAAAGATAACATAGCACATTAAGGACAACAATCACTCCTTATATGGCTTTTGTTTCTATATCCTGGAGGTCCTTTCATTTGGCGTCATACTATATGGCCTTATGTATCTAGATTTTGTTCTATCGTAACTCTCTGCTAGGAGAGCCCAAGGTTTCTACTGATTATGATAAATGAGGGAAACCATTGGTCCTATGTTCCTTTGAGTCTGGCTTACTTCACTTACTATGATTTTTTGTAAGTCTTTCCATTTCCTTACAAATGGGGCAATGTTGTTCTTTCTGACAGCAGCATAGAATTCCATTGTGTACAAATACCACATCTTGTTGAGCCACTCATCAACTGAGGGGAATCTGGGTTGGTTCCATATCTTTGCTATGGTAAATAGAGCTACAATGAACAGGGAAGGGGGGGAAACAAGATGAGGAGCAGGGGTGGGTGGAGGGAAATGGGGACCATGACATGAGAAAGGGTATCAAAGTATTGAAGTAATGCATTTTCTATCTGGTAAATATAATGTAACCCTTCTATTAATTACAATAAAAATATATGAAAAAAAAGAAATGAGGCTGAGCTTGGCAAGATAATATGTGAAATCTTCATACTTATACAAATACTTTTTATTTGACTTGCAGATATAATTATTTCATATAGAAGACAGTCATCTGAAATGCTGGATTATTCCAAATCATAAGTGCAGGTTCCTTTTTAATTGTACAGTATATGATACTGTAAAATGCTACTGGCACTTGAAAAAAAAACCCCACAAAAATGTACCAGTCTGAAAAAAAAAATTTCTGATCTCCTTAGAGGCTGAATACTGATTCATATCTGAAAACAAACAAAATTCCATACAGTTATTGTGTACTAGAGGCTCATTTCTGTCAGCCTTCTTTCAAGAAGTTAAGATCAGGTTATCACAATTACAGATCAGTCTAAGTCAAAAAGGTTCTGAGATCCCCTCTCAGCAGAAGTAACTGGGTGAGATTACATGTGCTTGTCATGCAAACTATGACAGGAAGCAAAATAGGATTGTGGTCTAGGCTGGCCCAGGCAAGAAGTGAGACACTATCTCAAAAATAATCAGTGAGGGGGCCAGGAGTTTGGCCTAGTGGTAGAGTGCTTGCCTAGCATGCATGAAGACCAGGGTTCGATTCCTCGGTACCCCACATACATAGCAAAAAGCCGGAAGTGGTGCTGAGGCTCAAGTGGTAGAGTGCTAGTCTTGAGAAAGTCCAAGGACAGTGCTCAAACCCTGCGCTCAAGCCCAGGTCTGGCAAAAAAAAAAAATCAGTGCAGGAAGAGCTAAAAGGTATGGCTGATAGTTACTTAACTCTTATTTCAAACAAAACAAAACAGCAAAGCTAACCGTTAATTCAACTCTTGTTTTTTTGACAGTCCTGGGGCTTGAACTCAGGGCCTGAGCACTGTCTTTGAGCATTCCTCAAGGCTAGAGCTCTACTACTTGAGCCACAGCATCACTTCCAGCTTTTCCTGCGTATGTGGTACCGAGGAATTGAACTTAGTTCTTTGTACATGCTAGGCAAGCACTCTACCGCTAGGCCAAACTCCTGGCCTTTAACTCAACTCTTACTCCACATTTTGAAGATTTATGTTTAATTGCATTTCCTATCCCCCCACAAATTACTGGAGATTTTTATTTTACTAGTTTTGCCTTTTAATTTTTCTCCTAAAGACAAGTAATTTACATATCTATTTCATTATTAGTGTATTCTAAATATATGTCCTTACTTTTAGCAATGATTTTTACATTCTCAAAAGGTTTTGTGTCCTTTCCTTTCAGCATGAAGAACTCTTGTTATCATTTCTTGTAAGACAGGTCTGGAGGTAATGAGATCCTCAGCTTTTGTTTGTCCAGAAAAGCCTGTATCTCTTCTTCATTTCTGAGGGACAGCTTTGTTGAGTACAGTGTTCTTGGCTGGCAGTTGTTTTTCTTCAGCACATTGACAGTATCATTCCACTGTCTTCTTTACTGTAAGATTTCTGCTGAGAAGTCGGCTGCCAGGCATGTTAGAATTCCTTTACATGTGATTTACTTATTTTTTCTTGCTTTCAATACCAATTCTTTGTCACTCCTCTCTGACAGTTTGTTTATAATGCATATGGAATAGACATCTTTGAACTGATTCTCGTTAGTGTCCTTTATCTTATTGTATTTGGATATTTATGTTGTTCCTCCAGTGTGGAAAGATTTCTCCTATTATTTCTTTTTTTTTTTTTGCCAGTCCTGGGCTTGAGCTCAAGGCCTGAGCATTGTCCTTGGGCTTTCCTCAAGGCTAGTGTTCTACCCTGAGCCACCGCACCATTTCTGGTTCGAGGAATCGAACCCCAGGTCTTTGTGCATGCTAGGCAGGCACTCTACCACTAGGCCAAACTCCCGGCCATTCTCCTATTATTTCTTGAAATTAGCTTTCTACCCCTTTTTCTTTTTTTTTTTTTATCCAAAATGTGTTTATTGGGATGGTTTCCCACTCACCTTGTTCACGGTGCTTTTAGTGCTGCTTCCTTCTGAAGGAACATCCTTCTGTAAGCCTCGCTTTTCCTCCTGTAGGCTGGCAAAGGACAGTGGAGCAACCAACACACAAAACTACTGTTTGTGCATGGCTAAAGACCGTGGTGATTTTATAGCATCCTGGGCATTTCACATCCATGAAGTAGGAATTTGGGCTCTGCACCAGGCGCTTCTTCTTGTGTTTCCTCTTCTCCTCTTCAGGAGAGGGATGAAGGAGATCCTTTGCGAGAGGCATGTTCTCGGGAGGAATCGTCACAGCCGGAAAGGCTCTACCCCTTTTTCTATCTCTGCTCCCACTTGCACAACAATGGGTTATATATTTGTTCTTTTGATGTTTCCCATAAATCCTGAAAGCTTTCTTTATCCCCTTTTATTTCTTTTCCTTTACTGCCTATATATTTTTAAGTACCCTAACTTTGAGTTCTGAAACACTTTCTTCTGCTGGATAAATGTTTTTGGTTGTGGGGTTTGAAATCTGGGCCTGGACGCTGTCTCTGAGCTCTTCAGCTAAAGGCCTGGGTGCTGTCCCTGAGCTTTTCAGCTCAAGGCTATCACCCTACCCCTAGAGCCACAGCACCACTTCTGATTTTCTAGTGGCAAATTGGCATAAGAGTCTCAGAGGCTTTAGGGCCCAGACTGGTTTTGAACTGTGATCCTCAACTCTCAGCCTACTAAGTAACTAGGATTACAGGTGTGAGTTACCACACCTGGCTTCTGCTTGATAAAGTCTATGACTGATGCTTCCTATTACATTTTACAATTTATTCATTGTAATTTTCAAGATTTCTATTTAGTTTTAAAATAATTTTGTAGCAGGTACTCAGAAGCTCTTTTTGATGAAAAGCATTGACTCCTTATTTGGGCCTATAAATTAACTAAAAGCAGGAGAAAAGGTTGGCATCTCTGTTCTCCATTTTGTAACTGTCTACTCTGACTCATTCACCTTGTAGCAACCTTGGAAGGACAGGACCTGAGAGAAAACATCTTTACATGAGAGGCAGAAGAAGCAGTCCCCAGGGAAAAGAACAGAAGAGTTTTTCACAGGACAGACTATCCACCCAGCAATAATGACTTCTTCTTCCAAATTGTTGCCCTAAAGTGATGATAGTAATATAACTTCTCTAGAACCAACCTCAAAACCAAGACTGAGATAATGATCAATCAGGGCATTCTTGTCTAAGACTGATGAATAATCATGCATACCTATGGCCCCCCAAACCATTCTCTATTTAAATCTAAAGCTCATGTCCATATCCCAAAGATGGATCGAATGCTTGCTTTGCCGCTTTCCATGAAATACCCATGCTTTGTAACAAATTTCCTTTATCAGCTGCTCACCATTTCTTTGATCTTTATTTGGTGTGTTGGGCATAGATGACTCTGACAGGTGGGAAACCCCTGGAGTTTGGATTTGGAACCAATTTCAATCTGTTAAAATTATCTGCTAAAGATATATGGAACCAACCCAGATGCCCTTCAGTCGATGATTTGGATCATGAAGATGTGGTATTTATACACAATGGAATGCTATGCTGCCATCAGAAAGAATGACTTCACATTTGTAAGGAAATGGAAAGACTTGGAAAAAAATCAAATTAAGTGAAGTAAACCAGACCCAAAGGAACATAGATAGGCTCAATGGTTTCCCTCATTTGTAACAATTAGTACAAACTTAGGACTCGCCTAGCAGAGGACTAAGACCTAGATACATAAGGCCATATAGGATGAAGCTAAATGAAAATACCTTCAGGATGTGGAAACAAGAGCTTTGTATTATGTGATTGTTGTTACTTCGCTTCTCTTTTATTGCTCTTTGGCTAATCTCATATTGTTACAGTATCTGATTTTGTTACCTGGTATTTTGTATATATGTTTATTTGAAATAGGAAATTGAAGGTGGAAAAACAAGATGATTGGGAGGGGTGGGAGACCGGAAATGGGGACAAAAACATGAGAGGGGGTGTCAGTGTATGAGAAGTGTTGTACCTTCTGGCTAGCGAATGTAACTGTAAGCCATCTATACAGTACAATAAAAAATTATCTGCTAAATTTCTAATTTGTACTTTCCTGAAGTTTATTGAATTTCCTTAAAATCATCATTTTGAATGATTTGGTAGTTCATGTTTCTTTAACATCTTCCAGTCAGTTATTGGTACCTTGCTTTGTCTATTTGGTGATACCATGTTTTAATGATTGTTCATGCACCATTAATCAGGCATCATTGTTTGTACTTTGGTGTTTACTCCAGTCTAAGTAGTCTGGCTTATGTAATCATAAGCCTGTGCTGTACTTTTTGGCAGGTTGTGCTTTCATACTCCCCTGACCCTTGTAGATGTTCCAGTGCCACCAGCTACCTAAGCCTAGATTACTTATATTCAGAAGAACTATTCTCCAGGTGGAGAAATAAAAACCTTGCATGATAAATAAAAAGTAAAGGAATTCATGACCCCTAAGCCAGCAAGCCAGCACCTACAGAGAAAGAAAACAAGCACAGCTATTGGAGAGAATAAATTGTACTAGATAAGTAAATGAGGATTGGGAAGGATCAAACACTACAAAAATACCAAAATGATAGATAATAGACTACTAAATATAGCTTTCAACAAGTTTCAGTGTTATTGGTCACAGTGAAAAGATGTAAACCAGCTGAGCGCAAGGCTGAGATCTAAGGATTGCAGTTTGAAGCCTGCTCAGATAGGCTGGTGCCAGAAGTGGAACTGTGGTTCAAGTGGTAAAATACCATCAGTGGGCATAACAAAACTAAAGTTTGGTGGCAGCACCTAGTCCCTTAGTTCAAGCCCCAGGACCAGCACAAAAGGAAAACACAGATTAAAAATGTAGGCTGACTGTTGTCCTTAATGTACTATGTTATCTCTCAGCTCTTTTGCTGTCCCTTGGTTATCTCATATTGTTACAGTATCTCACTTTGTTATCTGATATATTGGATTTATTTGTATTTGGTTATTTGAAATTGGATAGGGAATGGGGGAAAACAAGATGGGGGAGAGGGGGGGAGGGTAATGGGGACCAAGACATGTGAAAGGTATCAATGTATGTGAATTAATGCACCTTCTATCTGGCAAATATCATGTAACCCTTTTATTAATTACAACAAAAAAATCAAAAAAATAAAAAATTAAAAAAAATGTAGGCTGGTGGACGAGATTAAAAATGTAATATGTAACTATTTATAGTTCTATAATTGTATACAACTATATATAGATATATATAACTATATATAACTATATACTATAGTATATAGACTATATATGCTATATATAGTATATATATATACTATAGCTTAGTCTATATACTATATATAGTTATATATAGTATAACTATTTATTCCCTGTATGAGATACTCTCAGCTTAAAGTCCAAGGATGAGAAAATTTAGCTTAAGCCCTTGTACAATGAGAATGAGTTACATTTAAACCAAAATTAGTCAAAAGAGACAAAGCCACTTCATTATGACAAAGGGAACCATGCATCAAGATGATCCAGTGGTTTTAAACACTTATAGGCCAAATGTTAGCATACTTAATTTTTTTTTTTTTTTGCCAGTCCTGGGCTTGAGCTCAAGGCCTGAACACTATCCTTGGACTTTCTCAAGGCTAGAGCTCTACCACTTGAGCCTCAGCACCACTTCTGGCTTTTTTCTGTGTATGTGGTACCGAGGAATTGAACCCGGGTCTTCATGCATGCTAGGCAAGCACTCTACCACTAGGCCAAACTCCCGGCCAGCATACCTAATTTTATAAAACAAACACTGCTAGATATAAAGGTACAGACAGAACCCTGACATAGTAATAAAGGGTGACTTTAATAGAACTCTTGCCAGTGTGGTCATCCAGAATTCCCCTACCCCCAAACCAACAAACTTCAGAATTAAATGATACTACAGATCAAATGCACTTACTAGATATGCACATAATATGCTACCTAATAGCCATAGAATGTACATTTTGCTCAATAGCACCTATACGTCATATTTTTTGACATAAAGCAATTACTAACAAATAATAGAATATTCAAATAACTTTCTATTTATAAAAATCAGAAGACAAAAGGTAGAAACAAGTCGAGAAAGTACAGAAAACATAAAAATACATGGAAACTGAAATATATACTTTGGTGATAAGTGCATAATCAAAGAAATTGAAAGGAAATCAGGAAATTCCTAGAATTCAATGAAAATGAGTACACAACTTACCAGAACCTTCAATATTCAGCAAAGGCTATATAAATAGAAGTTTGTCATTATGAGTACCTACATTAATAAATAACCTAATGATGCACATTAAGTTCTTAAAAACGGCCAAGAATAAGCTAAGTAAATGTAGTAAGTTGGAAGAAATAATTAAGATCATGGAAAAATTTAATAAAATGAAGATTAAAAGGATATTAAAAAATAATGAAACTAAGAGATGATTTAAAAAAATAAAACTAACCAAAACTAGCTAAACTAACCAAAAGGAAGAGAGAGATTTTTAAAAATGGAAATAAAAAAGGGGACATTCACAAGAAATACAAAGGCAATTTTGAGAATCATCAGGGAATATTTTGAAAATTATTAGTCCAATAAACTTAGAAGTCTAGAAGAAATGGATAAATTCCAAATGCATGTGACTCACCAAAACTGGACTGCAAGGATATAAAATAGCGATCTATGATGAACAATGCAACTGAGGCAGTGATAAAGTATCTCCCAATAAAGAAAACTCAGGACTGCATGTATTTACTGCTGAATTCTACCAGATGCTTAAAGAAGACCTGATACCACTTTGCCTTAAACTCTTCTGTAAAATAGAAAAAGGAAAGAATGCTACTGAATTTATTCTATGAAGCCAATATATTTTTCTGATACTAAAACAAAAATAAGAAAATTATAAATATACCAGGCTCGGTGGCTCATGCCTATAATCCTAGCTACTCAGGAGGCTGAGATCTAAGGATCACAGTTCAAAGCCAGCCTGGGCAGGAAGTCCTTGAGATTCTTATGTCCAATTAACCACCAGAAAGTGGGAAGTGATGCTGTGGCTAAAGGGGCAGTGGCCTTGAGCTGAAGAGCTCAGGAACAGCACCCAGGCACAGAGTTCAAGTCCCACAGCCACCAAAAAAAAGAAAAGAAAAATACAGATAAATTTTCTTAAAGAATACAACCACAAAAATTCTCAATAAATACTAATAAACTGAATTAAAAAGCACATTGAAAAGATTATATACCATAATCAAATCAATTTTGTTCCAAGGAGGCAAAGATGGTTCAACAGACACAAATCAATTGATAAAATACAGTACATAAATAGAGTAAGAACAAAAGCCACACGATCATCTCAATAAATGCAGAAATTATCTTTTAGTGAAATTTAACATCCTTTTATGATAAACTCTCTGAAGAAAGTTGCAGTAGAAGGAATGTACCTCAACATAATAAAGATTATATGTGTCAATCCTGTAGTCAACTTGTAGAAACCATTTTCTCCAGTGAAGAATGTTTGCTCACTCTATGGTCATTCAATAGTGTTATATTGTTAGCCAGAGCAATATGAAAAGAAATAGCAGGGATACACATATGAAAGAAAGAAGTCAATTTCTCCCTATGTACACCAAAAAACTATGAGAACTGATAAATACTTTCAGCAAAGTAAAAGGACACAAAATCAGCATTCAAGAATTCTTAGTTTTTCTGTATACCAATCACTGACATGCTGAGAAAGAAATTGGGAGAATCATTGCATTCACAACATTCTCAAAAAATATCTCAGAATGAATTTAACTAAGGAGAAATAAAATGCTATGATGAAAACTATAAAATGCTCAAGAAGGCAATTGAAGAAGACAGTAGAAGATGGAATGACCCCTCATGTTTGAAGACTGGCCACATATTGTCAAAATGACTGTACAACTTAAAGAAATCTGCCTATTGAATATTAATCTTTATTAGATTCTAATGTCATTCACCACAGAATCAGAAACATCAATCCTAACATATATATGGAAGCATAAAAGATCCTGAATAGACCAAGCAACCATGCGCAAACAGTGCTGGAGGCATTAAAATACTGGACTTAAAATTATATTACAGAACCATAGTAATAAAACATTATGGTACTAGAGCAAAAGTAAATATGTGTATCAGTGAAACACCTGGCCCAGAAATAAGCCCATGCAGTGACAGCTGTCTGCGTGTTGACAAAGCTTCCAAAAACATACATTGGAGAAAGACAGCCAGTTTAACAAATTGTACTAGCATGACTGAATATGTACGTATTCAAGACCGAAAGGAGATTTCTAACACCCTATACAAAAATCAATGCAAAATGGAACAATGACTCTAAAGTAAAGTACTCAAAACTTTGAAACTACCACAGGAAAACAGTTTAAGACAGAAGCATAGAATAACAATCCAAATAGGAATCTAATAGCTCATGAAATAAGAGCAAGACTGGACAAATGAGATTGCATCGAATTAAAAAACTTTTGAAGCAAGTGCCAGCAGTTCACTCCTGTAATCTTAACTACTTAGAAGGCTAAGATAGGATCACAGTTCAAAACCAGCCTACGCAGAAAAGTTGAGACTCGTAGCTCTCATTAATCACCAAAAAGCTGGAAGTGAAGCTGTGGTACAAGTGGTACAACACTAGCCATGACTATAAAAAACTGAGACAGCACCCAGGCCCTGAGTTCATGCCCCCAAACCAGCATAAACAGAAAAGCTTTTGTTCATCAAGAGAAACAATCACCAGAATTAAAAGATACCTTGCAGAATGAGAGCTATTCATCAGAAAAGGGATTAAAATAGAACAAGAGCTCAAAAACTTAAACTCTAGAAAAATAGGCCACACAAAAACTGGACAAAACTGAACAGTTTTTAGAAGAAGTATAAATGGCTAATAAACACTTGAAACAATGCTCACATGCTTAGCCATTAAAAAAAAAGAAGAAGAAAATCTAAGCTATAATGAGATTCCATCTCACTCTAGTGAGAATGGTTATCATAAAAACAAAATAAAGCAAAACTGAGTGCTGCCTGGCTCATGCCTGTAATCCTAGCTACCCAGGAAACTGAGATCTGAGGATCACAGTTCAAAGCCAGCCTGGACATTAAAGTCCATGAAACTCATCTCCGATTACTCACCAGAAAACCGGAAGTGGGGCCGTGGCTCAATGGGTAGGGCAGTAGTGTTAAGCTGAAGAGCTCAGGAACAGTGCCCAGGCCCAAAGTTCAAGCCCCACAACCAAAACAACAACAAAAACAAAAAAAAACTTGAAGACAGTACCTAGGCCCAACAAAAAACAAACCCCCAAAACAAAACCCAGTAACGAGTGTTGATAAGCATGTGGAAGCAAAAAGGAATCTTCATAAACTGTTGGTGGGAATACAATGCAGCTACTATGGAAATCGGTATGGAAGTTCCTCAAAAAACAAAAAATACAATTATCATATGATTCTGCTATGCCTATCTTGGGCATATATCTGGAGAGATCTAAATCAGCATACAATTCATGTTTATTGCAGCATTATTCATAATAGCCAAGCTGTGGAATCAACCAGGTAGCAGTCTGTCAGTTGATGAACAGATAAAGAAAATGAACCATAAATACATATGGACTTTTATTTGGCATAAAGAGGAAATGATGCTGTTTGTCAGAAAGGGGATAGAACTAGAGATCATAATCTTAAGTGAAATAAGTTAAACTGGAAATGACAAATGGGTATGTTTTCATAAATATATAGTATCTAGACCTAAAAAAAATAAAAAAGAATGTGAAAAGTTCACTTTTTTTCCTAAACCAGAGAAACCAGCAGAGGAGCTGAAGTGAAAGAGGGTTACGGTGGTGCATATGACAAAAATATTATATGAATGTATGAAAATAGAATAGTGAAGACCATTCAAAACTGTCAGACAAATGAAAAAGAAAGCAAAGATGAGGTGATGTCCTGTGAAATAAGAAAGACTAATAAAAGGGAAGAATATGATTAAGGTCCATTAAATGCACTTATGGAAATATTGCAAGGAAACCTTTTTTGTACTATTAATATATGCTCACAGAAACTGTTGCATGCTCACTCTCCGCTCCCTCCTCCAGAGGACGGTCTCTCTTTGGTGTGTGTACATTATGGATTTTAGGGTTGGGAGATGAGTAACACTGATATACCAAATATTCCTTCCTTCTTCAATGCCTCTTTCTTATTATGATATTATAGACAAGTACTCTGATGTTTCACCTGGATTTCTTTGCTTAGGTGATAATGTACATGGATAGTATTGGTTGGAATGGTTCTTTGAGGGGAGAATGATTGTTGGACAGTACTGTTGTGTCCTTGGACTGCTCTTCTGCCTCTTAATCTACCCAGACTCCTGGCTGGGATAATTACAGTAGTCTTCTTAACTTCCAAGATAATTCAATAAGAAGCTTTAAGAATGAAAATATGTGCTAACAGCAAAATTAATCTCTCGATTTTAAGCTCTATTTAAGTAAAAAAATTAGGTTCAAATCATGGATATGCTTTATTAATGAATAAGTGTTCTCAGAAGTTCTATTGAATAATAAATACTAACAAAAGATCCATTAATGCCCTGACCAGGATTGAAAAATGTTACTCTCAAATATGGAGCCAAATGTCCTAAGCAGAGGAATGGGACAAATATGTGCAAGCAGGACATCCTAACTTCTCTTCTCTCCTGAGGCGAGTCAGATCTTCATGTGATAGATGAAGGAAAAAAGTACTCTTATTTTCAAAGATGGAGAAATGTTGAGATGAATCTGAATGAACAGACCTTGCTAAGTTTTCCCCAGTTTAATTCTTTTAGTTCCTTTTGTCTTATCATGTATTTATAGTGACTTTTCATCCTTTACTAAACCTTTCAGCAAGCAACCTTGTGCTTAACCCATTTCCTTGCATATTGCTGTCTTTATGAAAAGTTCTGTAGCACTTAAGTCTTGTTAAATAAATTTCAATGTTTTTTTCCTTTCAACCTGCCTCTTGTTAGCCTAGAGTATTGCAGTTCTGCTTGGAGAATCTAAGGAAGGAGTGTGATTTCTTGTTCCCTCTCTACAGCACATACTGAAGAAAATGCAGGTAATTTTGTTCTTTCTCTGTTTCCCTATTAGTAGAAAAGAAAAAAATTATAACCAGTTATTTGTATTGTTGTAATAAATGGAACCTCTGTTCTGGAGACAACTATTTTATCAATTACGTGGCTAATTTTCAAGTTCTTGAATGGGTGGGTTTGCCATTTGTGAAAAATGTTGATCTCCAAGACAAGATAAGATCACTTAAACTGAGAATAGTGAATGTGGTCTTGATAATGTTTATGTCCTACTGCAATCTGGAATTCAGACATTTTTACATGCAACTTCTATTTTTTTACATTAACATTCCCCAAATAAACAGTTAAAGTGGTTTTAGGTGATTAAAGCAAAATAGAAGATTAGTTTTGTTATGCATAGCCACCTTTGCTACTCTTTTATTGATGAAAAGAGCTTTTCTCAGCGGGTTGTGTTATCTATTTTAGATATTGCCTGATCTTGTTTTTAAAATGTAAATCAGCTTTTTAATCTTTTTTTATGTAAATTTGATAGCCCTACAAGCAATTATTCTGCTTTGTTGTAGTTCCCTCTATAGAACTGTCTCTGTTTTATGTTTAATTGTCCTAATTGTCCAAATTTGAATAAACCTGGAGAACAGCAATGGAGATCATTACTTGTTTTTAAATTTACGAAAAGGTTTAAGCACTCCTTCCTGAACTTTTTTCTAATTCTTTACACTGTTAATTATGATCTTGGAGATTGGAAACCTTGTTATTGTCCCTGGAGCTGCTACTCCAAATTATAGGCTTGTTTGTTTTTGTTTTACTACTTTATATCAGATGTCTCCTTCTTGTGAAATGATAAAAGGCTCATCAGAGAAAATTTGTTAAGTTCACTTTCTAATTATTCCAGGATTTTAGCAAGGGGGTATTTAGGAAGGAGGTATATTATGTAGTCTCAGGGGTTGGAGCCAGTAACCATAGCTCAGAAAAGGGAATTCATCCATCCTATCTACTTCCTCTCCCTCACTCCCATCACCCTCCCCTTGATCCATTCATAAATCTATTTATGTATTTATGAATTTTTGAAGGGCTTGTACTGGATGACAAATCAATTGAATGAGATGATGCTTTGATTTAATGATTTTTTTTTAGAAAAGACCTTATTGCAAAATCATGTGAATTTTAAAGTCGATTTAATCCATAATTTAGTTGGAAGGGGGAACAAAAGAAAAAAAAAACAAGTGGATTTTATCTCAGCTTATTGAAATTCTTTTCAGTTTTGGGGTTTTATGCTTTGAGTCAGATCAAGGTCTTGGTTAAGAGACAGGCGCATGATTTAACTGTGTAACACGAGGTTCATCTACACCTGGCCCATCTGTGTCCACTACATCTATGTCTGATACAATGTCTCTTGCCATAAAATTTATTATTTTTTTTTGTTACCATGCCAAGAGGCTGTCTTTAACCCATTTGTAGGTTTACTCAACAGCCAAAGACATTTGGAATGAAAAAGGAAGAGCTGTGTTCATTTCTGGCCAATCTGACATTCTCTTGTGAGCATACTCAGAAGTGAATAAGAAAAGTTCTTCATACAGGAAATCACATATGAATTCATAGATAACAAACTTGAGAGGGTTTTGTGCCAGTCCTGTTCAGCATTGCCTAAAAAAGTGATGGGATGACCTTGGATAAGTCACTAAAAACTCTGTGAGGTTAATTTCTCCCCCTATGAGGTCAGGGATAGGAATAATTCTCCAAGGGACACTCTAAGGAGAACAGACAAGCGTCAGTATTTTAAAGAGACTCCATTATCATACACAAGGTCAGATCAAATGAAAATGAGACGTTCTCTCTGAGCATCTCTGCATTTCAGCGAGAGAATTCTAATCATGCTTTGTGTTCACAGACAGGAAATGTCTATTCAGAAGGCATGAATAATAGATAACTACTTTCTTTGCTTTACACCTAGTTATAATTCTACAACTAAAATAATATTAAATGAATTCCCTTCCTCCCATCTCATGATGTTTCATATTCTAGTTACATACTATAACCTCAAAACTCAGCAACATGGAAAAAAAATCAAACAACTGGAGAGAAAAGTATATCTTTAATTTCCTACCTCTTACCCTCTTGTTCCAGATTATCTGCTCAGTTCTTAGACAAATCGTATGTTTTCAATCCCTTTACTCTCATATAGATGATGGGCCTCAGCCAATCTTAACTAATTTCTCAGATCTTGCTTTTGTTTGCTAGATTTTAAAATCAAGGTTTACTTTCCAGTGGTGTGTGAAATACCTACTTTGCTGAATCATACTTCAAATAAATTTAACAAAATTGCTTTTGAGATTGCACATAGTGTTTGATTTTGGTGTTATATAGCTTGCAAGTAGTAATTTACATTTACAATGAAGTAGTAATTAAAACTTAGTCTGATAAAAAAATGAGATACTCGATATATGTGAATTAATGCACCTTCTATCTGGCAAATATCATGTAACTTTTATTAATTTCAATAAAAAATATAAAAAAAACTTAGTCTGGTTCATAAGAATTGTAAACTATGTTGTAACATATACAATATTACAAGAAGAAAGGGAACTATGGTGAAAGAATGTGAATCTGAAAGAAATCCCTGCAGAACTTCATGAACTATGCACTGAGGATGTGAGGAACACCAGTTTTGAGAAAGTGACTTATTCAAGGTCACCAGCTGTTTTTTCCAGAATTGGCTGGAATCTTATAGTTTTTGGCATCTGATCTAGTGTCCTTTCCATCCCAACATGCAGCATTTCAGTTTGTTGATTTGGAGTCAGAAGCAATCAACAGCAGGCTGGGGTTTTTAGATTATGAAAAAAGTTGTAGGGGAATTTAATGACAACCCAGCTTTTAGGAAAGTCCTCGGCAGTTGACCTATTCCATAATATATTCATGGTGTCCAGTTGAAATTGGAGTTTGTTGAGTAGCTCTTGATTTCTCTTTTACTTCTTGATTCTCCTCCTAAACAGGTGATTTGAGAAGCATGGAAAGTACATAATTCTAGCAGGATAAGAAAAGTGATATGCTTATAATAACAGTAAACAGATAAAAGTCAGAAGGAATAAAAAAGAAAACACAGAGGAAAATAGTAAAGTAGTAAAAGTATAAATTTCCAAAAAATACAGTAAAATATTTCTTAAGAGTTCTGATAAAGGCGATGGCTTAGTGGATGCAGAACACATATTTTAGAAGTATAGCTGTAATAAAGTCATTTTTATTGTCCCCAAACACAGCACATCTCCATGAAGAGATAGGGCTATGACTCTGGGGCTATCCCTTTGGATAGAAGTGGCAAGGGATATAGCTGTCTTATGCCTACATAACTCCTATTTAACCATGCACACACATGGTATATGCACATACATGTATATGGATATATATGCATATGATTTTCCATTTTCATTTATCTCTGTGAAATCCATTCATAGGAAATATCTCCTGAACAACAACAAAAAAAGATTTAGTTGCCATAAAGCAACTATTAATGGAACCATGATGGCCTAAAAGAGTCAAAAAAAAAAAGAAATATCTCCTGAATTCTTGAGATGTTAAATAAATCTCATTAACAATTCAGTCAAGATGCTGATGCAGGTAGACTGGGAAAGTAGCACCTCTCATAGCTGGCTTATTTCTCCTCTCCCCACTCCAACCTATTCATAACCAGTGTTGTTTCTCATATTGGGCTTCTAACTCTGTCCTGGCACATGATATAAAATTATAATCATCTGTATAAAATCATTATCCGATATCCATCTTTAATGCTGGTTTTGTGAGACAAGGGACCATGATGAGGATGTTGTATGGATTTACTGACAGCCTTTCAAAGGTTCAACTTATTATAAAGCCACCACAAGAAAGTCAGGAGACAAGGACAAAGTATTCCTACTTGAGATCCTTGTTCTATTTGCTGAACCCATTACCAAATACAGTTGACATCAATGCACATCAAAGTTCCATCATTTTAATATAGATTTAATTTTAACACACATTAATTTTTATCCTTATATTAATTTTTGTCATATTTTAGGTTAACTGGTATGATCTGAATGTTTGTCTCCTGACCCGCCTCCCCCCCCCCCCCCCCAGGTACCCAGCTTCTCTCAGATTCCTTTTGGACTTAAGCTGAATGCAACAGAGGCCTTTTTGAGGCAATTAGCTCTTGAGGACTCTGCCCTTAGGAATAGATTAGTACCTCATAAAAGAGATGCCAGGAATTAGCTAAGCTCTTTTGCATATTTGGCATTTTTGCCTCTGTCATGGGAGGATGTGGCAAGAAGGCCCTTTTAGACAGTAAAAGCCAAAGAACCTTGGTATTAATATGGACCTCCAAGCCTCCAGAACCACCAGAAATAAACTTATTATTAATAAGCTACCCAATACTCAGATATTTTTGTTATAGCAGCACAAATGGACTCACACATATTTATATAGACACATGTGTGCATGTTATATAATAATTTGAGTAGTACTGAGGTTTTAACTTGGGGCTGCACACACACTTGTTTGGCTTGTTCATATGGCTTGTTTACTTGGCTGGCCTGTTACTTAAAACCATACCCCCAGCTCAGCTTTTTTTTTTTTTTGCCTGTCCTGGGGCTTGAACTCTGGGCCTGAGCATTGTCCTTGGTCTTTCTCAAGGCTAGGGCTCTACCATTTGAGGCACAGTGCCACTTTCAGCTTTTTCTATGTATGTGGTACTGAGGAATCAAATGTGAGTCTTGTGCGTGCTAGACAAGCACTCTACCACTAGACTAACTTCCAGTTTTCCAGCTCAGCTTTTTGAAGGTTATTTTGGAGATGAAGTCTTTCAGACTTTTCTCCATATGTTATTCTTGAACTGAGATCCTCTAGATCTTAGTTTGCTGAGTAGCCAAAATTACAAGTGTGAGGCCACCAGAGTCCTACTTGTTTGTTTATTTATTTATTTATTTTGCCAGTTCTGGGGACTGAACTCAGGACCTGAGATATGAGCTTGGGCTTGCCTTAAGGTTAGCACTCTACCACTTGAGCCATAGCAGTACTTTAGCTTTTCTATGTATGTGGTATAAAGGAATTGAACCAAGGTCTTCGTGCATGCTAGGCAAGCACTCTACCACTAGGCCCAGCTGTTTTATTTATTTTTGTTTGTATTGACCCAATTGTTTATACCTGCTGTGTGTGGAAGAACCTTTCTGATGTAAACTTGCTTGGAAGTTGAATTTTAATTAAAGTGCTTCTTGGTGAACAGAGTAAAACCTGCTTTGAGAGAATAGTATATATAAATGCCATAAAAGCTCAGTAAAATATCTCACAACAGAGAGTACTACTGTAATGAGCAGATAATAGATTTCCCAAATTCAGTGTCCTTGTACTATTCAATGTATGAATTGCTCTGGAGCAGAGAGAGTGATGAGAAGATTGATAACACTTTGTGATGGGCAAGACAGCCCCCAAAGAGGTACAAGCCTTTCTCTCTGGAACCAGTATATATGTTACTTTGCATGTGGGAACATACCTTGCAGATGTAATTAAGGTTATGGAATTCGATTATTCAAGTAAGCCCAATCTAATCACAACTGTCCTTTGAAGCTGATACTTCTCCCGGGTAGTCAGAGGGAGGCAAGAGAGTAGACATCAGGAAAAGAAATCAGAGAGAAGGATTGGAAATGTGGTGGCTTGCTCTTCTAGATAGAGGCTGTCACATGCAAAGTATGAAGAGAGGTCTTTGGGAGCTAAGGGCATCAATCACTGCCGAGAGCTGGCAAAAACAGAGATTTCAGTCCTACAAGTGCAAGAAGAAATCTTGCCAACAACCTGAATGAACTTCCAAGCAAATTCTTCCCTAGAGCCTTCAAAAATGAAACATAACTTGCTTTGATCTTTTGGGACCTGAAGCAGGGGAAAAAAAAATTGAGTCACACTCTGTCCAGAATCCTGATCTGTGGATGCTGCAATACAATAAATAAATGAACATTATTCTCAGCTTTTAATTTTGTAGTGACTTATACTAAAAGAAATAGAAAACCAAAGTACAGTAGTTATATGTTCAGCTTCAATCAAGGAAAATAATGCGATACCAAACAAACAAAACTACAGGAGTGCATGTAGAATCATCTCTCCCCTCCAAACAGAATTCTAAGGACAAGGACAGTGAGACACTAGACAGGTCATTCAAACACCAACTGCTCTCTGTAAGGTGTAATGAAAAGTAAACATCTGCTTCTTTGCATAATTTTGATCAAAGGAGTGTAATGTGTTTTACAGAGATCTGGAAGAAAATCAGCTGCATTAGGATTTTCATTAGGGAAGAACTATCCAGATGCCAAGCAAGGATCCAGGACAGGGGGCCACTTTTTCTGTTATTGTGGAAAAGAAGGAAGTGATGATGTAGTGGGTGAAAATAATAGCTGAAGTGAAAACAGGGAGGGAAGAGAAGGGCTTTTTTTGGTGGGTGCACTGATGCTCATTACTTCCCCATTCTTGACAAACATCTGGCTACTCATTGGATCAGTGTTCCCAAAGTGCTGTCACAGAATATGATACTTAGCGAGACTTTATAAAAGTTCTTTTCAAAGTTCCACAGAAATCAAGTATATATATATACACATAAATATACATAAGATGCTTATATATAATATAATACATAATACATAGAATATGAGCATATTGTATATAAGCATATATAAACATGTTTATCTGAGCCTATATAATATATCTGAAATAAATGCTCCCAGTTGAACTGTAGAAACTATACATGAGATTACAGGTGGAAGGAAGGTGCAGGAAAGAAGTTTATTGTTTTTGACTCCTTTTGGTTCTTTTACTTATGATATTGCCCAGGTTAGTTTGGATTTCCTAGCCAAGGCAATTTACCTTGCCTTAACTTGCCAAATAGCTGGAACCAGAGTCATGCTTCATAATACCCCAGTTTAGGAATATACTGCTTGGTTCACGGCTTAGTCAACATCCTCTGTGTATCCATGTGTCTTTCAAAGATGTGGGCATTCCTTTTCTTGGGCATAGGGATGTGCATCTGAAATGTAGGCTTATGATCTACTTCAGTTAGGTTTTATGGCTGACTTGATTTCAAATGCCAAGGTACCTTATCTTGGTATCATGTGACCTGAACCCCATCCTAGGCCTTTAAAAGCAAACATAATTCATTGTGCCTAAGAGTTCATATGGATTAAATTACACCCATCTGGATAATCTAGTTCCATAATCCTAATTACAGCTGCAGGATACATTTTGACATGAAAAGTGATGCTCACTCATCCCGGGGTTACAAGGCACTGGATCTCTTTGGTGGCCATCTTGCCCATCACAAAGATGTTATCAATCCTCTCATCACACTCGCTGCTCCAGAGCAACTCATGTTTTTGGTAGAACAAGGGAACTGAATTTGGGAACTTCACTCTCTGAGGATATTTCACTGAGCTTTTCTAGAATTCATGCAATAACTCTCTGCAAGCCAGTTTTCCTCTCTGCTCCCTAAGCATCATTCTGATTAGCATTCACCTCCCAAATAGCTTGCTATCCAGAAGGGATTTCTCAGGATGGGGCCCCACATAATTTAGTTAGAAGTTTTAAAATATTGGCTAACATACAAAATGGAGTATATAAGCTATAAATGTGACTATATATCATCTATGCCTATAATTATAAAGTACATAATTATAATCTATAATTAAGCCATGGACCTAATTTACTAACATTTTTGGTTCGTTTTCTTTATGTTGGTTTATGTGTTCAATTTATTTTAATTTGTTTTTATCTGATGCAGTCAGATTTACACCACTTCATTAGAATGTTCAGTTATAGCAAAAAATATATAAAAATAATGAATGTGCTCTGTCATATGCATGATAGTCCTTCATCTGTCTTTGAGATAGGGTTGTGACTGCTTGTTTATGCATGGCTATCTTACATGAAGTCTCTACAGCCATCCTGCACAAAACACACTCATGACCAGCTAGTATGTTTAAAGTAGAATGAGGATTTAAGAGACATTTTCAAAGTAACTTGTAGAATTCTAGAATTTTATCTATTTTGCCCTTTTCTTTTTATTATGTTTCCCACATTAGTTGGTAACATTCCCTACCCCATGAGCTAGTTCAAGGATTCAACCAAGTTTTTATTTTAAAATAAGTTTTGTAATCACATTGCAAAAGCTTTTATAATTAATTAAGTTACATGATTACAAAAACAAATGCCAATCACATAAACAAGCTTGAGGTCAGAATAGAAAGAGTTCATGGGTGTGGAATCACAGAGAATCTTGAATCTACGGATGCAAGGGTTATTCATTCACTCATGCATACATGCGGGCATTCATTATTTATTTAGTGACTACTATATGACAGACGCTGGTTTAGACTTGAGTATATAGAAATGAATAAGATTGACAAAAACCTTTGTCCTTCTGGAGCTTCCATCTGGTACTGGCATGCAGTGTGCTGGGACATCAGTCAGCACATATTGCAGAGGGAATAATACCATTAGTTAATAGAATGAGTTGGTCACTTCAATGAATCCTTACTGTAGTTTCCTTTTTCCCCCCTCCTGATTAACACACCCTCTTCCTCCTCTATGTTTTACATTGTATTTATTGCCAGATTCCTCCAGATATTTTTCTGGGATGTCTCATGGCAAGTTACATCAAAGAATGACCTCTTGGATCTTTTCATCTTAAGTATTTTGCTTTTCCAATTCGTCTCCTACGCAGATATCAGTATAACAGTCCTCAGCAAGCATGCTCTCCAACACACTCCAGAAACAAGACCGGCTTCATAAGTCTATGCCCTGTGCATTCACAAGGTAAAGTCTTATGCTCAAAGAGCCCCAAACATGGTGAAATGCTCTCTTCTACTGTCCTGAAATTCTTAACATTAAAAAAAATGATTATCATCTTTAAGTAGTTGCACAAAGGAATTGCCATTGAACAAAGCAGTTTATGAACATAATGAATCTTGATCAATGCCACTTCTTTCAACATTCTCACCTGTCTACCTCTTCCCTCATGCTTCTTAATTTTGTAGGATACATTGTATTCTTGTCTGCCTCTTCTTAATCATTTTTGAACATAGGATCCTGTGTATTTGTTCCATCCTGGTTTGTGCAAATTAACTGTTCTTCCTAAGAAACAACCCCTCCCTACCTGTACATCCTTTCTTTTTTTCCACTTCTAATGCTGTCAACTCCAGACTCTTTGCTTAGCCACTAAGACAAATGCCCACCTTCCCATCTTGATAAGCTTTTATTTAAAATCTCTCTGATGGAGTCTCTGTTCAAGATCAGCCAGACCTGCTGCTCTTGCATGAAATCGACCTACTTCTGCCACTCTATTATGACTTAAACAACTCTCCCTGGTGGTAGTGGGTTCTATTGTCTCTCTGCTTTAACCTGATTTTCTAAATCTTCATAATGTGACTCAAAACTCATATCCCTTGATTGATTGGACTATATTATATACATGAGTGGAAATGTCACAATGAAATCTCCTCTGTATAACTAAAATATACTAAGAAAAATAAGTTAAAAAGATAGAATGCATCTCCCTCCATCTGGAGTTTGTGCCTTCCCTTTACTCATGTAATTGTAAATTTAAACTTTCTAATAAGGTAAAAAAAAGTTAGTCCTTATTTAATATTTACTGCAAATGTCCTTACTATAGAACTAAGTGTTTTATGTCTGTTATCTCATCTTTCCATGGAATTCTGTGTCTTCTCTTCAGTTTTGGATGTATTAGTCAATGTGATCTGACTCTTCATGTAGACATCAGCCTTCAGGTCATGTCTTTTTCATTCATTTGCACTCTTTCAGCACTGTACACATGGTGTTTGGAGCAGTGCCAGGGCTCTGTGCCTGTTGCCAAATTAACTGACAAAATATTAATAAAGTCTGAAAATATAAAGTACTGCATTTCTTTCATATACTGATATTTGCAGCTAGCAGTATCCTGGCAAGATGTTGCTGGCCAGAGGACTTTTAAAACTAGTCTGCACCATACCTTGAAGTAATTGTTCTTGTGATTGGAACTAGCAACTTTATAATGCCTGCTAGGCACAATGCCAAGACATGATTTGATTTCTGGTTAAATTTTCAACTAAGTTGATTTTGCAAAATGTGCCCACATGTGCTCAAGCAGCATGAATGTCCTCTTTACTCCATTCACTCCCTGAAGTACATGTACATAGAGTTGGGTATCTTTTACTTGTTGGAATATTTGACCCTGAGCATTGAAGGCGGAAGCTTCCAAGGCTAATTCAAGAAAAAAGTGGTTGCTGATAACCTTCTGCTAAATGTAAAATGCCATATTCAGATGCCTTTAGGACATCCATTAAAACAGCCAGAAAAGGGCCCTGGTATTTATCAAGTCAAGGAGACTCATGCCTGATAACAGTGACTTGTTTTATGCCATTAAGAAATAAGCAGACCTGTCAAGAGAATGTTCAACATCAAGCTTGCTGGAATAACTTACTCTCTGCAGGGTTCCCATCTGTGAAGTCACGGGGGAGGTGGCTGCCTCCATGGGATTCCTCAGATTTGTCAGTTAAATTAGATGCCCAAAGGCAAAACCAACTGACAGGGACATTATGGGACACTCCTGGAAAATTTAGAATCTATCATCCCATGGGTAGGTCCCATTCACAATTTTGTTCATGTGGATGCTAGGGATCACATCAGACTTAGACAAAAATAAATGATAAAAATGAAAGCCAGCAGGTGAGTTTCATCAAGACTGCCAATAGCAATATGCCCATTAT
Source organism: Megascapheus bottae (assembly GCF_031878675.1). NCBI lineage: Eukaryota > Metazoa > Chordata > Mammalia > Rodentia > Geomyidae > Megascapheus > Megascapheus bottae. The sequence goes on along the minus strand of NC_143529.1, from coordinate 16,103,269 downwards.
ATATTTTGTTGGAGAGGAGGGAATAACTTCCATTTGTTTTCTAGTAGTCAAGTTCAAGAATACTATCTTGAGATAGGACTTCACAGGTCTTTTAGGGCATTGGATGTTTTGGCTTTGCAGCTACTATTTGGGAAGCTGTATTTTAGGCTGCTGACTGAGGTTTTGCTATGATTTCCTCCATGGCATACCAGTATGAAAGTTAAAGATAGGATACAATAGCAAAAACACAGCAAGTCTCTGTTTTGATCTTTTTAAGGAAACTGTAAGAAAAACAAGCCTTTAAGTTATTCTAATTAATTTTGTTCTTCCTTTTCCATTGTCCTCCTTCATTCACACCCCTACCATTCTATGACAAAGGGTTTTAGAAAACTTTGAGTGTGGGTAAGGAATGTAGAAGGTATGCTAAGATGGCACTCAGCTTATTCCATGCACTTCTGCCCCTCTCACCAATACTGATCTAAAAAGTCCTAAGACCAAAATGGTAGGACTTAATTATTCTCTTATGGCAAGTTATTTCTTTGGAAGTTCTATGAACTTCAGTAAGAATAGTCCCTGGTCCAATAGACCCAGATCCAATGAGATGTGTAAGGATCATAGAATGGACACAGAGTCAGCTGAGAAATTGTTACCTGTCTCCATGTCAGAATAGCAGTTGAATAACAACAAGTGTTCAAGCAATGATTAACTGTTCAGTGGTGACTACTGTGGGATATTTCAGAAGTAGGGCGCCTAGCTCAGGGAGTCAAATGGAAGTGGTGGTTTTATGAGAAGGGCATTAAAAACCCTAGTAGTAAAATAAGGAAATGTGACAAGGAACAAACAAGAGGCTAGTAAAGTGTACATTACTGAGATGTCATCAGTTATTCTGATTAGGAATTATGTGAGAGTTTACTATGTACCTTAGAGTTATCCCAAATGAGAGGCAGGGAAGCTGGGATATCCAGCTACCAAATCTTCTCTGTCAATAGAAGTCTGCTTCCAGAGACATCAACATTCTAACAATCCCTCTTACCTTGACACAGAATTGATTTCTCCCTTGCAGCCAAAGAATGCATATAAACAGAAATGAAAGGTATTCATAGTGTGGCACTGACTAAACTTGTTACAGTGGAATGGGAGACAGTCATTAAAAATCAGAATCTTTTTGGTGGCATTAACAAAGTGCCTTCCAGAAAACAAACAAACAAACAACAAAATAGGAGAGACTAGTAAGTAAAAACTTGAAAATACCAAGATTTTAGTACCATTTATATAAGGTAACTAGTAGTCAGTTACTATTGAGTAGGTGTGTAAGAAGTTTTAGTAAGAGAAGTGAATTTTGATGGACAGATAGGCTCCAAGAAATCTGATAGTACAATATACTTTGAAATTATCCATTGTGGTCTTAATCTCTTTGTGTAAACCCAAGAGTCCTCTAGCTAATTCTTTTCCCAATGAAGGAGCCAATCAATGTTCTTTCAGGGGAGAAAATTACTAGAGAGCCTAGTATGTGTTTTGATGTCCTAATGAGGCACTATGAATTACCCAACCCAAACCAATTAAGTCTCAGCCTGGATAGAGGGCTACTGAGGGGTTGAGGACACAGCAAGCATTTAGGGCAGAATTAACTGCTTCCACAGCCTGGAAGCATGCTTGGGGGAAAGCCAAACCTTGTAGGCGCTCTGCAGTCCTCGAAGCTGGCAGCCAAAATGAGATCCAGCCCAACATTAGCATTTGACGCTTTTGCTTCTTTGACTTTAAATTTTAAAAATGTCTGTAAAACATAAAATATGTTTTGAACATTACATAAGGCTATTAAGAGGGGGTGAATCATGAAAACATGGTATGTCAGAGACAATAAAGTAAGTGAAATGAACTGCTGCTGACTCGCTGCTTGACCTTGGGCCAGTTGCTCAGTCCTTTCTTGTCAATCAAATAGGAAATTATAGCCCAATAATGTGGTTTTGGATTGCAGCTCAATAAGCAAGCTCTAATCTCTTGGTTACGCCTTACTGTACCATGGGAAACCCAGCACTTATTTTCATTTTAATGTGATCCCTTCCACTGGACTGTGACTTTCTTAAGCACCCAGCACAATGCCTGCCTTGGCTGAGGAACCTGGGAGCTATGCATTGAATAAATGTGAAATGAATAGTGGAGGAAGTTATTTCAAATACTTTGATGCACCTAGAAATATGGTGGATAGGCATACTAGCACTATGAATAGCTGTTTAAAGGGAATGAAGCATATTGAATTTTTATACAGCACATGTCTATTAGTGAGATAGAAAAACCATGGCTGGAGAGCTATGACCTGGCAAACAGTATGGTGGGTGGTGATGAAGATGCAGGCCTGGCATCAGGTGGCTCTGTGCTGGAATTTTGGTTCTGTTACTTGTTAGGCAAGTTATCTAACTTCTCTGGACTTCATTTTCTTCTTTTGGAGCTTATAAGTTGCAGTAAAGATCATATAACTCTGAAACATCTAGAAAGTCTTGAGAAATTAGTATTTAGAAGAACTCAATCTAAGCCCATTTTGCTATGTACAAAACTTCATCATTAAGTTGTATCGAGATATACCACCATCTCAGTCTTTGATGGGTATTCAAGCAGATTTGCTTTTCCTTCTCTTTTTTTCCTTACTTCTATGATCTACCTATTTTAGTATTATTTTTCTGACAGTAGGTTCCTGACCAAAGTTGATGGAACTATTGTTCCTGGGTCCATGTGTTGCAGGTGATGGCCTTGGCTCATGGGGAGAGGTGGTGAATCCTCACAAAAGTCCTCCATCATTCAGGCATGGGCATTCTAGAGTCCTCAGAGACGAGCAACCATAGGACAGACTTCCTCCTACTGACAGCTTCTTGTAACATCACTTTGAGTAAGTACGTGCAAGCCAACTCATAGGTGAGGGTGGTAAGGGACAAACGCAGCGCAGAGAACAGAGACCCATTTTCTGCCACACTGCAATAAGGCAGGTAATATCTTTTGTCTAGATGCCCAAGACTTGATGCTGTTAGTGATCAAGAGCACTCCCTTGTCTCCACTGGCTTTCTCACTTTAAATGCATATTTCCATAGCTGTAAATGAACGGGCCTCTTCTGACTAGGAGAGCAAAGAAAACAGTTGTGAATCCCTTCGTTTAGGTTCCCCATCAGCCTTGGGCAATGATCTTTGGCCAATGGATGGATTCTGCTCCCATCAAGCTCTGGATTTGATGTGATACTATCTCTGACTTTCGGAAGTACAGACTTGTTATGTTTGCCATTGACCTATGAGCCTCTTGTCTTAAGGGTCAGGCATGTTTCTCTTTTCCCATGATGGTCACCTAAAAAATGATGAAATCACTCATTGTCTTAGAAGTCCTAGTAAATCTTTTGTGCTCTTGGGTAACTCTGAATAAAAGTTACCCATGGAAAAACTTTTGAAAAATATATGGTTTTTCTTGTATTATGAACAATTAACTGCTCAGTATGCTCTCTGTTTATGTTTTGAGTATCCTCAAACACATTTAGTTAAATTCTTCTTTACATAGAATTTAGGTTTGGTTTGTTACAAATTATCCTTACTCACCATCATTATCATCATCATTATTATTATTCCCATACTTTTAGATGCCACAAGTTTTGTCCTGGGAGGAGGGGATAGGATGGGATGGGAGGTGGAGAATCTAAAAATTATATACATATACACTATTTTGTACAGTGTGATGTTTCCGAAAGTTCCTTAAGATACAGCAAAATTCATAGTTGAAGGTATGTTAGCAGCTTGGTGAGGTGATAACATGGCATAATGCTTAATATAGCTTATTTTTATTTATTTTTTTAACACCTGCGTAATAGCAAAAAGACACAATAACATGGAAAGCCATAAAGCCAAACAACTCTCCCATTTTATTTTATAGCACAAGGCGGGGAAAGGCACAATTTGGTATCCTGACCATTTTTATGGGGGTTTAGAGACAGGTTAGACATGTCTGAAATATGCCCTTCAATTCTTAGAGCTCTTTCAGGCATTTCTGCTGAAGGATGTTCCTTGGAGAAATACTGCTATAAATACAGGATGTTTTCATTACTGCATGTGGTTGATTCAGCCTGTTGGCTACATGACATTGAGAAGAAGTGCCTGAGAAATGACTTCATATAGACCACGTTCAAACAGTCCCTAGAGCTCCCCAGATTAGAATGACTCTAGTGGGAGCGCTTGGAAATGAATGTTCATATATCACCAAGGTCTTTAAAAACAGGTTTAAGGTTCTGTTGGCTGTCTCCCTTAGTGTAGTAAGATGATGCAATGAGTGCATATATGGAGATTAATTTCTACCTATGAAACTTGTCACTTCTTATTGAGGAAAGCTACAAAATCAATAACTCAGATATAGCAAAAACAAAGACTAACAACAAAACCCCACACAAGATGTAAGGATATAGCAAGAGGATTTAGATGGGGACAGAAGATAAATAAAGGGGCAAACAACATAGACAATATACTGGAATGTACAGTCACGTGTGGAAAAGAAGCTGCATTTTCCAATGTGTTTATGCCAATTTAAAGAGCAATACTGTATATTTTTTTCATATTTTTTATTGTAATTAATACAAGGGTTACATTGTATTCGCCAGACAGAAGATGCATTACTTCACAAACATTGATACCCTTTCTCATGTCTTGGTCCCCATTTCCCTCCCCCCACCCACACACCTCATCTTGTTTTCCCCCTCCCCTATCTTATTTCAAATAACCAAATAAACATATATACAATATATCAGATAACAAGGTAAAATACTGTAACAATTTGAGATAACCAAGGGACAGCAAAAGAGATGAGAGATAACATAGTATGTTAAGGACAACAATCACTCATTATATGGCTTTTGTTTCTGTATCCTGGAGGTCCTTTCATTTAGCCTCAGCTATATGCATTTTTCTCTCTCTCTCTCTCTCTCTCTCTCTCTCTCTCTCTCTCTCTCTCTCTCTCTCTCTCTCTCTCTTCCTGATTTTTATTTTCTTTCTTCTGGTTGACTCTCTATTTTCCCCCTTTCTATCTTCCTCTTCTACTCCTAGTCACTTTATCCAATGTGAAAATTTGTAACATTCGCTAACAAGCCTGAGGATACAAGCATCACAATATGTAATTAAAATACGTACGTGACAACCTTAGTTCATTGCTTGGAGTTTTGTTGCATTTTCCAATGTGTTTACGCCAATTTAAAGAGCAATACTCTATACTTATGTAGCCCTTTACGATTTAAAAATAGCTTTACCTTTTTACTTTGAGCCTCAAAATAATCTGGGGAGGTCAATGATGTCTCAGAACAAATGCTAAGCCCAAAACTCAGACAAAGGACCTGCTCACGAGTACATAGCCTATGGTTTCCTGGATCTTTAGACTCTCAATCTGATGCTCTCCTCACCAACCCACACTGACAAATAAAATATTGCTTCCTTGTTTTTGTAATATCACCAGTGTTGTAAAACCATTACAGTCCTCACTTTGCTGATCAAAATTAACTACTCTTTATTAAACAGAGAAAGGAAGATAGGGATTGGACTGAGGGATGTATCATTTAGAGAGATGTTGAATTGGTAATAAGACATGCGATTTTGTGGTGCTTATTGTAAAAAAGTATGAAATAATGAGAAGATTGGCAGAAAGTAGAATTGTGAATTGAAGAACTTATTTAATATATTTAAATTAGCCTATGGGTTGGATAAAATTTATGAACACAGGTAACCTTTGCCTTACAAGACAAGAATAATGTATTCTGTGCAGAATAAAGCTAATCACCCCTCTTTTTCTTATCTTGTTATTGTTCTGAATATTATAGAAATTTATGTGAGATTTTTTAAAAAATGCACTGAGTTGTCAGAGCTGTTTAAGAAGACACAGATATAAATACGGTTATGGAAAAATCTGGATTCTAGTGTGATGCAGGTAGTCCATCACTATGAACCTACCTCTTCTTTTGAAGGGAATGTAGTTAAGATTGAAGTGAAGGGTGATTTCTGAATATTTCACAGACACCGAAGGAATCAGCAACCAAATCTGGTAACCATATACAGAATAACACCAGCTGATTGTGACAAGTAGTTATGAGTTCAATGTGTGGCATAGCCCTCTTGTCCATATTTTTCTCTGATTTCGTTTTCATCCAGGACTTTTCCTGTCCACCGTCCCATCATCCTAATTATGGTCCAGAACAACTGCTTACCCAACCTCCTCCAAGGCTTCATTCTAGTATTTCTCTCTCCTTTCCAATTTTGAGAAACTTAAAAATGTATTGGGAAGGTAGAAGATCACTTAACATCCATGTAAAATTAGTGCTAAAGCAAATGTAACTAATAGTTTATTTAAATCCACTTCCAACTTAAGACACTTCCTTGCACCAGAATGACCAACCATGGTGGACTTACTGGGTATGAAAACTCTGGATTTAAGAATGTGCATATGTAAAATGCAAATGGAAAACACAAAGACTGGTTTAGCATAGTGAGGCTTCACTAGCTCAGATTAATTTGTGGGAAAGACTGAATTAGGGGAAAAATCTAAATTATCCTACATATTGTAAAGAAGCACAAATGTGGTATTTAATAACTTACAGAAATATAGCTGGAATAAAGTCAGCAAAATTTTCCTAATAAAGTTGTTTTTTAAAAGCAAATGAAAAAGCACATTTTTTAAATGTGCTTGCTAGCCTCTTTCAAGTAACTGGATTCAGAAATGCTCAGAGTATATAGTCCTTTGAAACAAGGCTTTGATAAATATTTATTGAATGAATGCATATGCTGTGCCAGGCCTTTCAGTAAGCACTAGAAATACAAAAACAAGGAAGTTGTGAGCTCTTTAAGGACAAAGACTCTGCCTAGGAGAAGAGACACATGCATGGATAGATACCATGAAACTTAGTAAGTAAAACTATAGCTGCAGAGACAAGTTACATTTTCAGAAAGTATAATGAGTTTTCATAAATGCTTTTTTATCAAATTATGTTTACATTATTCATTTACAATATAAATATTTTACATTGGACAATGACTTGTCACAACTATCAATTTCAAAGGAACAGAATGTGACTTCTACATGGCTTCCTATAGAACTATAAAGAAAAATATATTTGTCCACACTCCCATATTAATGTTGTTGAGGGAATCATATGCCAAGGTAACTAGCATTTAATAAATACTAGGTAAAAAATAAATAAATACTAGGTATCACTAAGGGGGCTATAAAAGGAAAACAGTAAAAATAGACATATTAGAAGCTGAGCTTATCTAGAACATATTTTAAATTAGGAACGTGTATTCTCTGTATCTTGCCTCCAGTTCATGCTTACTTCTGAGTTGAACATCATATGCTTTTCTCCCAATGATAGTGAAATTGACAGTAAGTTGATGGGTTATTGGTATCCTATTTATAATTTTAAATTTTAATAATTTGTTAACCTTCTCGCCCTTATTTTCCAGTACTAATACTGCTAGTATTAACAATTGCTTTTTCTCTGCTTAGCTCCAGTGGCTCATGACTATTATTCTAGCTACCCAGGAGGCTGAGCCTTAGAGAAGCCAGATCAGATAGAAAAGTCTGTGAGCTCCATTTCCAATTAACCAGCAAAAAAAAATGCCAGACTATAGTCCTGGCTCAAGTGGTACAGCACTAACAGTGAGGAAGATAGCCAGGCCAGTGAAGAACCCTGAATTCAAACGCAGTGGTTTCTCCCATAAGCAGAGAACTATGCTGGCTTGAAAGAAAGACTTGATCTTTATAATAACCCTCAAACTCTGTTGATTTTATCAAACAAAGCTCAGAGAGATAATAAGTAATTTCACCAAAGTCACAGAACCAATATGAAGGTAACAGCACAGAAGTGATTAATTATGATCTTAATACTGAATACTCTCTTCACTATTTAAAAAAGAAATTTATGTAACTTTTTCATTTGTGACATATTTTAATTTCTTATTCTTTTTTTTTTCTGTTGGTTGTGGAACTTGAACTCTGGGCCTGGGCATCATCCCTGAGCTCTTCAGCTCAAGGCTACCACTTTGCCCCTTGAACCACAGCACCACTTCTGGTTTTCTGGTGGCTAATTGAAGATAAGAGTCTCACAGACTTTAGTGCCTGGGCTGGCTTTGAACTGCGATTCTCAGATCTCAGCCTCCTGAGTAGCTAGAATTACAGGTATGAGCCACCATGCCTGGCTTCTTTTTTCTTTTCTTTTCTTTTTTTAAACAAAAACAACAAAGGTTCGGGAAAGTTAAGTGATTTGCCCAAGATATGCAGCTCTTAAGTGTCAAAACCTCCAAGTCCATGGTTCTTTCTATTATACCCTAGGATATTCCTAAGGTAAGAGTAATATCTGAAACAAACCAAATGCCCAGAGTGATGCCTTCAGAATTATTCAAATGTATTAAGTACTTTCTGATTCATTAAAAGCTAATACTATGGGGCTAGAATTAATGAAATACAATCCCCAAATGGATAGTGAAGAATTCATTTAGATAAATAAAACAGAGGGCCGGGAGTTTGGCCTAATGACTGAGTGCTTGCCTAGCATGCATGAAGACCCAGGTTCAATTCCTTGGTACCACATATATAGAAAAAGCCAGAAGTGGTGCTGAGGCTCAAGTGGTAGAGCTCTAGCCTTGAGAAAGTCCAAGGACAGTGCTCAGGCCCTGAGCTCAAGCCCAGGATTGGCAAAGGAAAAAAAAAACAACAGAAAAATACTTTTTAAACAAAACTTTATTAGCCTATAATTTATATAGCATATAATTTTGCCTATTTAAAGTGTATATGTGTTGTGTGTGTGTGTGTGTGTGTATGTATACTTAGAGTTTTGTAATTGTCACCAGTATCAGTTTAAAGCATTTTAACCACCTCAACAAAATCTCCATGCTCAATGACAGTCACTTTCTATATCTCTCTGCAAACATTGCAACCTTAGGCAACCAATAATGTGGTCTGCTTTCTGTTTCTACAAATGTATCTCTTCTGGATATTTCATGTATATAGAATGACATAATATGTGGTCTTTTTTTTTTTTTTTTTTTTGCCAGTCCTGGGCTTGAGCTCAGGGCCTGAGCACTGTCCTTGGACTTTCTCAAGGCTAGAGCTCTACCATTGGAGCCTCAGCACCACTTCCGGCTTTTTTCTATGTATGTGGTATCAAGGAATTGAACCCGGGTCTTCGTGCATGCTAGGCAAGCACTTTAACCACTAGGCCAAACTCCCAGCCCCTATGTGGTCTTTTGTGACTGATCTTTTTCATTTAGCGAGTTAAAGGTACATCAATGTACCATGTATAAGCCTCCATTTCTTTTGTGGTGTGATGGACCACATATTATTTATCCATTTATCACTTGATAAATACTACGCTGTTTACCCTTCTTGGGCCATTATTAATGACTCAGTTATGAAAATACACATGCAAGTTTTGTGTGGATGTTTCTTTTAGGTATTTATTTAGGCTTGAAACTATTGGGGTGTATTAGAACTCTATCTTTTGAATAATGACTGAATTATTTGTAAAAGCAGCTGCCTCCTTTTATATATTTATCTGAAGGTTTCATATTTTCTATATTTTGGTCAACTCTTGTTATTGTCTTTTTGATTCCTGTTGTCCTATTAGGTAGGAGTCAAGAACTCATTGCAGCTTTGATTTGAATTTCCTTGATGGTTGAGTACTTTTACGTGTGTTTATTGGTTATTTGTATATCTTCTTTGGAGAAGTGCCTCTTCAAATATTATACTAGTTTTAAACTTAATACAATGTATATTTTTACTATTGAGTTGTAGGAGATCTTTCTATATTATAGGCTTAACCCCTTTGTGCAACTGTTTCATTAAATTTTTTAATTGTAATTAATAGAAGGGTTACATTATATTCTCCAGATAGTAGGTCTTTTACTTCACAAACACTGATACACTGATACCTCTTCTCATGTTTTTGTCCCCATCTCCCTTCCCCAACCCTCTCCCCTCATCTTGTTTTCCCCCTTTCCTAGCCTATTTCAAATAAACAAGTAAATATATAAGCAATATATCAGATAACAAATGAGATATTGTAACAATATGAGAATAACCAAGGGGCAACAAAGAGATGAGAAATAGCTTAGTACATTAAGAACAACAGTCACACATTATATGGCTTTTGCTTCTATATCCTGGAGGTCCTTTCATTTAGCCTCATCCTCTATAGCCTTACGTATGTAGGTTTTACCCTATTGTAATCCTCTGCTAGGAGAGTTCTGGGTGTGTACTAATTATTACAAATGAGGGAAACCATTGAGCCTATGTTCCTTTGGGTCTGCCTTACTTCACTTAACATGATTTTTTTCCAAGTCTTTCCATTTCCTTACAAATGGGGCGATGTCATTTTTTTCTGACAGCAGCATAGAATTCCATTGCGTATAAATACCATATGTTGTTAATCCAATCATCTACTGAGGGGCATCTGGGTTGGTTCCACATCTTTGCTATGGTAAATAGTGCTGCAATGAACATCATTGTGCTAGTGGATTTAGTATGTCCTTGTTTCTGGACAATTGGGTAAATGTCAAGTAGTGAAATTGTTGGGTCATAGGGGAGCTCTATGTTTAGTCTTTTGAACACCATACTGTGCAACTATTTTTAAACGAATTTTATTTTATTTTTTCCAGTTCTGGGACTAAAACTCAGGGCCTGGGAACTGTCCTGGAGCTTTCTCATGGCTAGCACCCTACCACTTGAGCCACAGCATCACTTCCAGCTTTTTCCCCCTGTGTATGTGGTACGGAGGACTCAAACCCAGGACTTGGTGCATTCTACTGCTAGGCCATACTCACAGTCCTGTACAACTATTTAAAGAGAAAAAATAAATTTATAAATACATATGTACTAAGAAAAAGAAACAATGCTTGTAAATATTTTCTCCCATAATTGTATAAATTCATAAATGGTCTACCAATATTTTTTTTCCTGTGGGCTGTCTTTTCCTTTTCTTTAGTGTCCTTTCAAGTACAAACTTTTAAAATTTGATGAAAGTCCAACTTATTATTTTGGCTTTTTTGTTGCTTTTGCTATTAGGGTCATATTTAAGAAATGATTGCCTAGTCTTTGATTATGAAGATTTGCCGTCATACTTTCTTGTGAGTTTTATTGTGTTAGGTCTTAAATTTAGAACTGTCATTCACTTGGATGATTTTGTTTCATGGTGTGAATTAGGTGCCTAACTTGATTCTTCTGCATGAGGTTCAATAGTTGTCTCAGCAGCATTTATTGAAAGACTATTCTTTTCTCACTGAAAGGGCCCAAATAGCCTTCGCATTTTTGTTGAAAATGTATTGACTAGAATATGTAGCTTTATTTCTGGACTCTAATGTTTATTTATTTTAGGTCCAATTTTAATTTCTGCACCAAGGCCAGCTAGAATTTTGGAAATCAAGTGTTAAAAATTTAGTGGATTAAAATTTTATTGCTGGGTGCCAATGGCTTACATAATTCTGGCTACTTAGGAATCTGAGATCCATGGCACATGGTTCAAGGCCAACCCAGGCAGGAAAGTTCATAAGATCATTATTTTCAATTAACTACCAAATAAAGCCAGAAGTGGAGCTGTAGTTCAGGTGGTAGAGCACTAACATTTATTAAAGAAAGAAAGAAAGAAAGAAGAAAGAAAAAAAGAAAGAAAGAAAGAAAAGAAAAGCTCAGGGACCATGTCTAGGCCCTGAGTAAGAGCCCATGACCAGCATGCAAGCATACACACACACACACACACACACACACACACACACACACACACACACATTATTGTCATATTATTTTTTTAAATGAAAGTTCTAACTAAATGCTGGTGGTTCATACTGTAATCCTAGGTACTCAGGATACTGAGATCTTAGGATTATAGGTTGAAGCCAGACTGGGTAGACAAATATGAGAGACTATTCAATTACTTAGCAAGAAAGCTGGGATTGGAGGTATACCACATATGATAGGGTGCCAACTTTGAGGGGAAAAACTGAGTGAGAACTGGGTTCAAGTCACAATAGTGGCATATACAAAAACCAACCAACAAACAGAAAATACAGATTCCAAATACTAAAGAAAATGTTTAGAAATCTTGTGGTTTTACTGTACTACAAAAACTCACTCTCCTACTAATAAATCTTGGTAACACAGATCCAAGTTTGAGTAGAAGTGCTTGTTTCAAATTAGCTAGGCATATGCAAAAGCCATTGAGCTTCTTTGAACCTATTTATTAATCTATTAACAAGTGAGTTAAATTGAACTAGGCATAATTAGAAGAGGGGAAAGTCAAGCCACAGAATGAGAGAAAAATTGCAAAACACATACCTCACAAGGAGTTTATATTGAGAATAATAAAGAAGTTCTCATAAATCAATAAGACAAATGTCAACTACCCAATAGAAAAATTGACAAAGACCTTTAGCATGCTCTTGACAAAAAAAGACATACAAATTATACCCACAAGTATGCTGATAAAACTCTACTACAAAAGTATATTCACCTTCCAGAATTTGTAAATATTACATTATATGTTAAAAAAAACTATTACTTTGTATGGTAAAAAATGTGCTTAAAGTTAAAGATCTAGAGAACAGAAGCTCTCCTGAGTTATCTGAATGGGACCTTTTATGCAATGTATCAGTGAACTCCACTTTACTATAGCAAAATACCTGAGAAAATTAACTCTACAATGAGAAAAGATTTATTTGGGTTTAGAGTTCTGGAGTTCCCCGCTCACGACTGAGTGGATCCACAACTTAGGCCTATGGGGACGCAGCACACGAAGAGTACATGAGGAGCCAGGAAGCAAAGGAAACCCTGGAATCTTTGAAGAGTGACTCATCTTTGAGCTGGTCATCTCACCAGGCCTCAATTTCTACAGTCTCCACCTTCCAATGGTGTCATGGATTTTAAACACATAACACATGATTTCCTAAATAAGAAACAGAGGGAATCACACACACACACACACACACACACACACACACACCATCTTAAAAGCCACCATGTCTTTGGTAATAACCATAGTAAAACAAATAGACCTTTTATCAATTACCAGGCACAAGCAAATTAAAAAAATGTAATGTAATTTCTCTACCAACCTTCAGAATGCTGAAAAGAAAAAGGTAAAGTATTTGAGTCTGTGAAGCCATAAGAATCCTCAACATGACTGGTACATTACACATTACAGCTACTTTGTTAAAACAGGAGTATCTTCTAAAGCTGAACATATGCTTCTCATTTAACCATTCCAGTTTTAGGTGACATATCCAAGAGAAAGATATACACCACCAAACCATGAAATAAACTGCTCATCTTTAGTTCCAATTTGGAAACAACAGTACTCATTAACGGTATGGTATATAAATGCTTGATAGTATATTCATATTATTGAATACAATACAGAAACAGGAATGAAAAACTACAAGTTCATTTATAACAACATGGATTAGTTTTTAGAAACACAGTGGTAAGGAAAGAAGCCAGACAGAGTAGAATATATACTATACCATTCAATTTGTGTAGAATATCAGGAATGGGGAAAAATTATAACATTACAAATTATGATCATCCCTCAAATAATAAAGTTATTTAAAAAAATAAAGGGCAATAAAGTGATTAAATTCTATCTGAATTCATAGGCTTTAGTTTCCTTTATTTATCTATTTATTTAACATATGTTCATTAAGCTTCTATTACTTACCAGGTAGATAAGACAAAAGTTTTCTTTTTTAGAAAGGAGATATTGTAGTAGTAGTTTTCTCTAAATATTGTAGTATGTTGTTATAGTTTTGGTCCTTGTACATAATTTTAAGACTCTTGGATTATTCTGTCCCATAGCCAAACAGGGTATCACTGAAAGTAAAGCAAACAGAAATAGGGAGAATTCTCTTATGTTTACACTTCAGCTCTTGCAATGTACATTTATTTAAACCAGCTAGCTACTATGCTATAAAGTACTGGAACCTGGTAGCTGAATGCTGAAGGTCTATATGAAGTGTCAGAAAATGAGGATCCATCTTGAAAGTTTCAACCCCAAGAAACCCTAAGCTAGCAGCAATCATGATGAGTCCATGGCATAAGCTTTAGTTATCCCACTAATAGATTTACTAGAAATATCTAATTGTATTTTTTTAAAACCACAATATTTTGGGATGGATTGCTACATAGCATTAGATAATCCAAACAATAAATGGGAGGATAACTTAAAAAATAATAAAACTTCAGGGTCTGATTTGGACTTTAAAAAGTTAAAAAGAGTAATGGTATAAAGACTGACTAAGGAGGGCCAGGAGTATGGCCTAGAGTACGTACATAGAAAAAAGTCCGAAGTGGTGCCGTGGCTCAAGTGGTAGCGTGCTAACCTTGTCAAAGCTCAAGGACAGGGCCCAGTTCCTGAGTTCAAGACCCAGGACTGGAAAAAAAAAAAGGGATGACTTAGGAGAAATTTCAGAACATTTTGAACATTTGGGATGAACATTTTGAAATCTTATGAATCACGTGGATGATTAGAATATTCTGTGTGGGGAGAGAGAGAGAGAGTTGCAAGTTAACTGATCACCATTCAGGTTGTATGGAGGATCAAACAAAAAGTTTAAAAATATGGAACTGGAATTAGAAGAATCAGACTGGACGTTGGGCGAAGCCCTGGCCCTGCTTTGCAAGCCTCAGTTTCTTCATCTCTCATCCATGGATAATTACACTCCTCTCGTTTACCCTCCTGGATTGTGGGAAGTCAGGCTTGAAAATGTAAGGGAGGGCATTCCTAAGTTTATACATTTTTTTTTAAATGAAAAGCATGTTAATGAAAATAGAGATACTTGGATCATCCATTTGCTTCCTGAGGTGTCTGCTCTGCTCATGAGAGGCTACATGTAAGCAGAGTGAAGTAACCGCTCCACGCTGCCATCAGCCTTCTGTACTTCTCTCTGCTGTTCTCCGTGTTACACATGAGCCTTTTTAAAATTTATTTAACATCCATTAAGGCCGTGGTTCTGCAGGTTTGAATAATCCACGAAGTTGTCACTGAAAGTTGATATTCTCTGTTTTGATAATGAAGGAAAACACCAATGAACAGCCTTATTAGTATAAAAAGTGACACAATCCAAAGTCTCAATCCCATTAGGAAAAAGCGCAGCGCATGTCCTGTCACAGTAATAAATGCTGCCTTGGCAAAGTGTTCCTCACCTCAGCATCCAAGTCCCCTACGGAAAAGTTGATTTGCTGTTAAATTTTAATCTTTTCTCCCCCCTTCTATAGATACTGATTAGGTCTTTCCTTTTTCTTCTTCCTTCTCTTCTACAAAGACTGCTCATTTGTACGAGAAATACATCATTCTCCAAACTAAACGGCACAAGAAGAGAGACAAAAATGCAGAAAGAAAACAAAAAAAAAAAAGAAGAAGAGGTAAGGGGAAACGAAGAGGGGAAAAATAACAAATTGGTCATTAAAGGGATAAAAGAGAGGGAGGCAGACTACGCAGCTACCAGATTGGGCTTCCGTGCAGATGTAAGTATAAAATGCTCCACAAGTCCTGTAATTGAGAAAATCTATCAAATGTCCTGACAGCTGCTCCGGCATTTCCAGAAGCGATAAAACTTGAATTTATTTCACTCCTAGAAAAAGGGGCAGTATCACCTTCTGGCGGCTTTAATGAAATGCCATAAAATTCGAGGAAAAACTGCGTGGCAGAGTCATAAAAAGGTAGTCGGAAGTGGATTGCTGGAAATGCTGTGTGTGTGTGTGTGTGTGTGTGTGTGTGTGTGTGTGTGTGTGTGTGTGTGTGCGCGTGTGGAGGGGGGGAGGTTGTGTGTCACAAGAGTGACCCGAGGGGACCACGGACTGTGCAGGTTGCCCAGGTGTTTCTGACCCTGAAGCGCTGGCCGCAGGTGGATGGCCCCCTCCATTCCCACCGTGGCCCAGGGCTTCCCCGCTCCTCTGGGTTTTCAGGACCCATCAGCTCCCCGTGTGGCTCGCATTTTTCCAGACAGACCTAATGGGGTAAGGGATGATAGGTGGTGAGCCGCCGTCGGAGAAGGGAGGTGGAACAAGCAAACTCCCCACCCTGATTCTGCCTGTGTTTGGAGAGAGACCATTCGGAGCTCGGCGCACTGTTCACCTTGCTCAGATTCCTCTGGACTTAACCGTGTTCCCTAACATCTGTGTGTCTGCCTCCTTTCCTGGACCAACAGGAAGCATGAAAGACTTCGGCCCCAGTGCTTCACACCAGCCCATGGTGGGAAATACACACATACATATAAATGCATATCCCCAATGGAAATGTAATGTAGCTATTTCCATGGTCAAATAACTTGAGTCATCTACCAATACATGGGTAAAGCCACTTATTTAAGATTATTGCACAGCAAGTAGAGTTACATAGTCTCATGCTTTATATTTTCAAAGTTTATTTTGATAATATTTTGACATAATGAAGTCACCCATGTAAGGAATTCTATTTTAAAACCCATGTCTACTAAAAATCCTAATTGCTCAGGTGCTTAAGACCTGGAGGACTGGTTCACAGAAACTTTGGTCTGTAAAGTATGTGAGATTCCATTTCTAACTAACCAGAAAAATTCTGGATTGGACCATGGCCCAAGTGATACAGCCAACTGTGAGGAAGCAAACCAAGTGAGCTCTCCAGGCACTGAGTTTAAACCATGGTATTGGCTCTCCAACAAAAAATTGATTTCAAAGATAAAGAGAGCCCTTAAACTTTATAGTGAATTTTCTTGGCTAATTAAGCTTTGTTCAAATATTAAGAAAGTAAATTGTAAGCTCAGAGGATAAGGAGCCTAAAACAAAGGATTTTTCTATGTAAAGAAGATAAAGGCTCACTAACAGGTAGGAGTATTCAGAAAGGAGATAGGACAGAGAAACAGCCTTAAACATTCTGTAAGAAATACTTCCATACTTATTCTATAGAAATATTTATAGAATACTTTAGTGGCTACAAGAAAAATACTAACAAATACTGCAATGAAGAGTCTCAATCAAAAATATAAATGGGGAAAGTAAGTAGATGGAATAAAAACTGATGATTTGGGAATGTGCAATCATGTGAGAGGCTTAACAGAATGAATGGAGTGAATGAAGACAAAAAAGGACTTTGGAAATTTGGAAATGAAACTGAGATTTTTTTTTTTCTGGATGAACTAGTGACTTAGCTGATGGCCTAAAGGGAACATTTCTACAGCACAGGTTTGACCCAAACCACAGGATAGAGGAATACCAGTAAGAATGTCAGTCTTTGGGAAATCTATTATTGAGTTATGACTGTCACTTGAGCAATACTATCTTCAATGGCCTGGGATATAAATTTCCCTTTTGCAAGAGGGAGTGCTTGGAAGCCAACAAAGTTTAGTGATCATCCTTTCATATTTCTATTCTCCAGTCTTTTGTCAGCTTCAGAACATGGAAGTCAGCTATTAAATTAAAGAGGAAATAACATCAGGCTCCAGATGTGGGTGCAGCACACACCTGATTTCAGCCAGATGTGCATGAGCTACTGTATTTATCATGTTCAGAGTGGAGATTGTAGGACACCCACCCACCTTCAGGAGACCCACTTCACAGCTCCTTTTTGCAGGGAGATCACCTCCTCCCCTGCCAAGTGCAAAGTCTGCTCCAAAGGAGTAATGACAAAAGATCTTCAAGAGTCCTGTAAAAGGAGGCACACATTATGGTTTTTTCTTTTTGCCAGTCCTGGCCTTAAGCTCAGGGCCTGAGCACTGTCCTTGGACTTTCTCAAGGCTCGAGCTCTACCACTTGAGCCTCAGCACCACTTCCGGCCTTTTCCAAGTATGTGGTACCGAGGAATCAAACCCCAGTCTTCGTGCATGGTAGGCAAGCACTCTACCACTAGGGCAAACTCCCGACACATTTTGTTTTAATAGATACTTGATGTCAGTTCTAGCTTTCAATGATGTCCATGAGGTCATTTAAGGAGCTCTTTACTCACCTTAAGTTTTATAACTATCCTGTTCCCAACTGTAGAATTTATCCTTGCTTAATTGCTTTCTGCTTCAGAGAAAGACTTCTTTCTAGTATTCTTCCATCTCCCTTTGCCCACATTGGGCATCTGTTGATATGGAAACTATGCTGAGGGTAGTATAGAAGTTCCTTGGGTGGCAGCTAATTTATAAAGGTGCTAATTAATCGAAGCTCGTGGTAGTGGCAGAGGTAGTGGACTCTTCAGGCTAGACTAAAGTCCTATTGTAGTTGAAGGGCACATAAGCAAGCACAGTTATTCAGATCCAGGCAGGAGCTGCTGTTCAGGGAGAGAGACACTAAGGAATCATAGATGATCACTGATGGATTTGAATCTTGAAATCATCTGTCTTCCACAATGGAGATCAGACTGCAGATAAGTGAAGGTGTGGCAGCTGGGGTGTGGGTGGACCTGTTTCTAACCTGTGGCAAATGAGCGTATGCTTTGTCTCATTTCCACCACAGGCAACAGGTTCCAGTACTGTACCTGGTTCTGTCAAGTGTGAGTTGAGCCATTGTTAGACTGTGAGCAGGAAGGGCTGAGCCATGTTATGTGTCTAGTTTAAGAACCATATTTGTCAGGAATAATTTTATTTAAGACCATAAACTATCCTCTGAGAATCTTTGACTGAAAGAGCAACTTCTTGTTGAATGAAATAATAATAACCGCCTGGATAGAATGGTCCTTTTCTCTCATTAGCTAAAATAAAATAGATGCTGACCAAGCATTACAGGTCATCAGACAATTTGGATTTTTTTTTCACTCGGGTGAGGATATTGGTATTATTTGAGAAGAGATTTTAAAGTATTCTAAGATTTTAATTGATATTGCACAAAAGAAACATTGTTCTCTGAGATGTTTTCTACTGCTTTCCCTCACCTTGACAAGGTGGGAGAATTTTAGCTTCTCCTTGTCCCTTTTTAGAAGCAAGGAGGGGGGGGGGAAGAGGGAGGAAGGGCAGAGCAAACCATGGGCAATTTTAACTCATTTGGAAGTTGAGGAGACTTATTTTTCAAATGTGTTACCTTGAATCCAGATTTGTCTAACAGATGCGCTCAACTCTCCAGCTCCTACTGTCTGTAATTCAATTTCCCTGTAAACATGAGGCTGACATCTGTTGCAATGCAGATAGGTACTCAAGGACCTGTAATTTTTCTGTCAAGTTCAGTGTCATGTTAAAGACCCTGAACTTTGCAGGGATGAAGAGCAGGCAGGGCTGCAGGTAGAAGGAAATTTAATGTCTCTTTCATGGTTCTGATGTCTCAGCAACTTTCTCTCTCAGACACTGAGGCTCTCGTTAGAGGTTTTCAAGGGAACATAAAGTGTTTATTTAATAGTGCAATTAATTGTTTAGCTTTACTTCTGGAGCTGCCTCTCTGCTAAGATTTAGCAGGGAGGCAGAGATTGTGTCTTCAGAGTCTCACTGACAGGGTGGATTAGATAAATTACCATGCAATTCTCTACAGTATCCTAAAAAAGAAAAAGAGCACTGTATGTTGCATTTTAAGATGCTGATCTTTGTCCTCCTTGCTTTTGATTTGCCTCACCCAGCATTAGCATAAAACAAGACCATTAGAAGAATGGATTGAGTTTAATCATTTGATCATTAATTAATTCAATTAAAATATTTGTTGAATCTGTATGACAGGATTATTCCTGGTGTGGTGGATGGAGATGATGCCACAAGATTCATCTGCAGAGAATTTTGTTTTACAAAAAGAGCTGAGTATCAAAGGGTGAAGGAAAAAAAGTGTTGTGCTAAAAAATGTACGAATTATGATAAGGACATAAATCCATTAGTGGGTTTAAATATTCTTTTCTCCCAGGGCCAGGGGTTTATTGCTTCAGAGGAAAGCAAGACTCTTCACCATATGCAAATGAACTTGGAGCTGAAGAGGAGAATAGAATATTCCTTCTGAATCTTGCCCATTGCAGACAATCAGCTGACATTGGAAGAATGACAATTACCCATATCGTTTCTTTAGATAAGCTTTGTGGGGGATATGATAGGATCACAAAATCATTCAGACTTTTAAAAAGGTATGGTATAGCGTTTTTGCTGGACATTACTTCTGCAATTACCATTATTTCAGTTTTGTACAATACTATCAAAGGACTTGGTGGGATGTGTAATTGTTTGTATCATTTAATTGACTCAGCTGTGAGTTATCCTGTGACTGGCCATAGAGGACATTGCTCTACTCTTTGAAGGTGGCCACTGTGATTTGAATGTTTGTCCACTCCACAATTCATGTTGGAAATTCAATTACCATGCTGACACTATTGGAAGGTGGGACCCAAAGAGATGATTCGACCTCCTGAACAGAATAATGCCATTATTGTGGGAACTGATTTGCCCCTTCTTTCCTCCTTTTCTCCCTCCCTCTTTGTCCATGTTTTGCCTTCTGTCATGGTGCCTCTGTCATGGTATGATACAGCAAGAATATCCTCACCAGGGTCCAGCACCTTGACCTTGACCTTCCCAACTTCTATAACTGCAAGCCAACAAAATATCTTTTTATTATAAATGACCTGGCCTCAGATATACTAACACACAAATATAAAACACAGAATGGACTACTTAGTGTAAAGAAGATAAAGAAAAATTTGAATAACTGTCACAGTTTCTTTTTTTTTTTTTTGCCAGTCCTGGGCATGAGCTCAGGGCCTGAGCACTCTCCCTGGATTTTCTCAAGGCTAGGGCTCTACCATTTGAGCCACAGCACCACTTCTGGCTTTTTCTATGTATGTGGTACTGAGGAATCAAACCTGGGTCTTTGTGCATGCTAGGCAAGCACTCTACCATAGGCCAAACTCCCAGCCCCACAGTTTCTTAAGGAACTTTTCTCTAAAGCATTGTGAACTTTGGTCCTGGCTGAACATGGCTTACCTATGTGTTGTATTGGGCCTCCATTGACTAATACTTCTTCAATTAGTTATTATCATGTAAAAACTGAGTGTCTAGGATAGTCCTAGAAAAGGATCACATTGGCTCAATAGCTATGTACATATGACCATTTAAGATGATGCTAAGTGAAATGAACTCCAAGATATGGAAACAAGAGGTTTTTCTTTGTTGTTTTTAATATACTGAAGTAATTTCTTTTTTCTTTTTTTCTTTGTGTAATCCCCTGTTGTCACTCTATTTGATTTTGGAACTCTGTGTCTTGTATATACATTTATCTGAATTGTGAAAGGCAGAGGAAAACAAAATGGTGAGACAAAAGACAAAAGGCAAACAAATGCAGCAACAGTTGAACTTTACAACTTGGGGGAAGGGGCCTTGGAGTAGGGAAAGTAGGAGAAAAATGAAGGAGGGCTGACAGTGTTCCACAAGAAATGTACCCATTACCTTGTGCATGTAACTGTAATCCCACTGTATATCACCTTGACAATAAAATTAAATTAAAAATCAGATATTTGACATTATAGATTTAAATGTCTAAAAATTGGAGCATTTAATGAAATAGGACTTACCATGCCCTATATTATGCCATGTCATTCTGGTTCCTTGCTTAAACAGCTGTCCTTATTATCTCATAATGTCTTACAGTCAGCTGTGTTCATTATTCACTTTTCTACATAGATCTCTGGTCTACATAAATAGATAAAATGTATTTTTAATCAATCAGGTAATAAAAATGTTTATTTTTTAAATTGTACCACTGCTTCTTAGGTACTGTGGGAGAGGCAAAAATATCCCTACCTACAAGAGGAAAGAGAGTAACATGTGTAACAACTTAGAGACACAGTCTAGAAAAAAACAGAAATCAGAGAAAGGAACACCATGGATGCTTTTAGTCATTAGACTTCTGAACTTGCCTCTATTTTTTGAGGAAAAAAAAAAAAACCAACCCCTTTTTCTTTTTAAGGAAAGGGAAGTTCTTAAGGAGTTGAGAATGTAGCTATTTAACCACATGTAAGTGGTTAGAATACATTAGTATTCTAATCACATTCCCCCCCCCCAACATCTTTTGTTATGCAAAATAAGAACCCAATCCCAGGCAACAAGTATTACTTACACCTGGGAGAATATAAAAAGAAATGATGCTGAATAGGAGGTGGAGATTTGGAAAAAGGATTAATAACACTAGTTCTATTCTGCAACTCTTTGGGGCCCTATACAGAAAAAAAAAAACTCATTTGTAAAGATGATTGTAGTTGTTGAGAAAGAACTGGGTGATGTTTTAAAATTCTAGGTTTAATTTAATATCGACTCTCTGGCTAGACTTGTGGTCTGGGTTGCTTTATGAGAGAAAGGCTGACATAGAAAGCAGGAAAGGTCAAGGTCTTATTGGTATTAAATAAGAGAGAGCTGGCTACTTTCCCTGGGAGCCCATAGTCCATTACACCACCACTCTGCTTCTATTTGAAAACAAAAACGAGTCACTACAGCTGGGCAATTCAAAGCCCTCAGTGATGTGTGGAGAGTCCAGTCTCTCATCTAAATTTGTACATGCACATGAGTACCATGAAAGCTGTGCTTCTAGTAGTAAACACTGGTCACTGCAGACACTGAACAACTTGCTGAGGTTAGCATTTATTGACCACTTAGTATGTGGCCATCACAGGACTAAATGCTTTCCACGTTTTATTTAATTCTCACCTCATGAGTTAAGTTCACTTAGTATATTCTCCTAAAGAAAACAAATTGAGGCAGAGAGGTTAGCACCAGCTAACAGGAAGTCCCAGAGACTGCTGCACCCTTGATTATTAGTGTGGTAAGACTTGGTCTTGTGTTGTGTGGATAATCAGCCCTTAAAATGTTTCCTTTTTAGAAGAAACTGGATCATTTAAACACATAGAGGCATCCATGGGTTTCCGAGCAGTCTCCAGCATTGAGCAGAGGCCCTGGTCATTTTCTTTATTTATATTCCTATGCATCTAAACATTGCTGGATAAATATAATAAACTCAAGGCAAATGAATTCACCACAAAGCCAGTACAAGTATAGAAAGGGGCCCAAGAGCTGCTGAGCAATGGTGGTGTTTACATGAAGAAGAGCTCACAGCAATAGCTTGTTCAGATATGGCAAGGTCTTATAGTACAATTCCAACTCCACCTCTTCAGAATTAGCAGCCTTGGCAGAGGACTTGTCTTCTAATTGGCTGGGAAAGTGAGCCCTGTCTAACATGAGCTAGGGTTATCTTGCTAGAACAAACTTTTTTGGTAGCTTTTTGTCGGCCTTGGGGCTTGAACTCAGATCTTTAGGTGCTGTCTGTCCCTGAGGTTGTTTGTTTGTTTGTTTTTTCTGAAAGCTAGTGCTCTACCACTTTGAGCCACAACAGCACTTTTGCTTTTCTGGTAATTAATTGAAGATATGAATCTCATGGACTTTACTGCCCAGACTGGCTTTGAACCATGATCCTCAGACCTCAGCCTCCTGAATAGCTAGAATTACAGGTGTGAGTCACTGGTTCTCAGCTGCTAAAACAAACTTGTATGTATACTCTGTCTTTTTTTCTAATATAAGTGAAAGAAAGCTCTGTTTCTTTGTTTGTTTGTTTTTTTTTTTTTGCCAGTCCTGAGGCTTGAACTCAGGGTCTGAGCACTGTCTTTGTGCTTTCTCAAGGCTAGAGCTCTGCCAATTAAGCCAGCATGCCCAACTAAGTCTCTTAATTTTTCTGTGTTCTAGTTTTTCATCTACCTTGTAATGTCATAAAGTTTAAAATGACTTACTAGATGAAAAGTGCTTTGGAAAGTATTAGATTAAGCACTCAAATAAATGTTACTTTTTATTTCAAGAATTAATATTGGTTTTTGTTT
Organism: Megascapheus bottae; assembly: GCF_031878675.1. Lineage (NCBI taxonomy): Eukaryota > Metazoa > Chordata > Mammalia > Rodentia > Geomyidae > Megascapheus > Megascapheus bottae. The sequence goes on along the minus strand of NC_143529.1, from coordinate 16,079,528 downwards.
ACCTTAATAGATGGAGCAAATGCACAGAACTATATGGATTTTAACATCATCACAATTTTGACTTCCTTTGGGGAGCCAAGATCATTACAAACAGGCCCTGGTTAATAGAACAGGAAGTTAAGAGTACTAGTGTTAAATTTAGAATTATGAAAGACTAGAACATTGCCTTATTCTCAGCAGTTATGGCCCGGGAATATATTATTAAAGTCTAAGGATTCTTCTTAGTTTGAATCAATGTCCTCTGCCATGCTAGCATGATAGGCTCTGATATAACTCTGATAAAAGCAATCTATATTCCATAGAAACTGTGAGTACAATCATATAAAAAACAGAAAGGGCCCATCGACATCTCTGTTTAACTTCTCAGTTCAGCAAGGAGGGCATGCTGTGTGATGCTTGTGCGCTGACCTCATTCAGAAAATAGTAGAGCACTGGAACCACAGAGAGAGAGCACTACTTCCGGGCAGTGAGAAACCAAGGTCCAGAGGGACGTGTTGTCTGTTGGCTCCTTTTGTGCATTTCCTGTGTGGTTCTTGTGCCTTTCATCTAAGTTACTGACTCAGCTTAACCCTGCTTAGCTTGCAAGACCTTTCAGAGAAATCAGAGCAGGAGATGCAGTCACTGCAAGTTGTCACACATGATTAAGTAGCCAGAGGGAGTGATTTATGTAGAAAGATTAAAATCCCTAAATATGTATGGCCATGTGCTGCTCTGATTGAGCAGATCTTCAGGTATTTGAAAACTGTCCTGTGGGAAGTATGTAGATTTCAGCAAGACTAGGACAGTTTTTGAGGGGCCCAGGGGCTGTGTGTAGGTGGCAGAAATGTGATGATTTGTAAACAGAATACTACTTCCTGACAGAGCTGAAGAGATTAGATTCCAACAGGAAATTCTTCTGTGGTTCTTTTTCCAGGCACAGTCTCTGAAATACTCTGTATGCAGAGCTTGATGTTCTGGGCCATTAGACACGTAGTTCCATAATACCATTGAGAACTTAACTACTTTGTTTTACAGGACTTCCATTCATGGGGTTCCCTTTGTTTCCTCCACTAAAGGTCTTCTACCTTCTCTCCTACTCCTCTGCTGCTCTCTTTACTCCTTTACCACCATCCTTTTCTACCACTCCCCTTCAAATACAGCTTTTTGGAGCCTTGATTTAAATTTAACATTCTGAAGCCAGCGTTTGTTGGATAAACCTCTTCCTACTAAACGTTTTTCTAAGTAATTCACTAAGTCTGCAAGCCACACCCAACCAAGCCCTCAGTAAGTACTGAGACTCTCCATCATTATATGATTATCTGTGTGTGGGGGTACAGAGAATAGAAGAGAGGCAAGGATATATTGATCCACCTGCACCTATCTCCATGCCTTTCACACTTGCAGTCGACTTGGCTAAGCCTGGAAGTAGCACCATCAACTATTGTAGTGGTTAAGGAAGACGTCTCAAGGCATTGCTGTTAATGCCTAGAATGAAGAGTAAGTCCAAGGTATGGGAAATGAGAAGCAAATCCAGTGTCTTTCTCAGCTCTGGCTGCTATATGCCATAGATCAGGTGGCTTAACTAGCAGAAATCTGTCTCATAGTCCTGAGAGCTGGAAGTCTAAGTTCAAGGTGGCATCATCTGATTCGGTTCCTGGTAAGGCCCTTCTGGGCTTGAAAAGGTAGTTGTCTTTTTACTGTTGGCTCACATGGTGGGAAGAGAAAGCTCTGGTGTCTCTTTCTTAAAAGAGACACCTGTTCCTGTTGTGTGGTCCCTTCCTTTCTGATTTCTCTAAACCTAATTATCTCACCTCTGAATATTATCACATTGCATTAAGGCTTTAATATTTGAATTTGGGTAAAAGAACATAAATCTTCAGCCTATCAAAGGGGATATTTCTAAGTTTTAAAGGAGAATCTTTTTTTTCCCCTTATAGAAAAATAATGACCCTATGTCACAGCAGTACTGTGTAGGTGCTAACTGATGTTCAACAAATCCAAATATTTATTGAATAATGTTCACATCACCATTTACATATCTGAACTTATATATCTAAAATGATAGTGATAGATAAACAGTCATGGATTAATAGTAAACCAGAGCTCAGGTAATGAAACACTTTGAAATTTCTGTTTTATTGGGTAAATGAAGTCATGCATATATTTAATCCTGCAGCTTCAAGTAATGTATGTATGTATTTTTTTATTGCTAAATTGCAGGTGTCTTTCTTTAAAAATAATTTCCTTAAATGTAATAAGATTTTTTTTAGCTCATATCTGTTAGGTTATTACGGTGTTTTAAAATATCTAGCTTAGATCACTTGAAATTCTTAAATTATACTTTAAGTAGCTATTAGCATAATGATATTATCTATTAATAGAGATTCCTACCAGTGTAAAAGTACCTGCAATTTACATGCGACAGAAAACCTGGTCTGATTAGTGGCATCACAACAAACTCAGCATGACTATTGTAATGACTGCACTTCCCAGCACTGTAATTATCTCCTAAACTTTTATTGGGAACATTGATTGTCATTTGCTCACTCACTCACTTTGAGAAAATGGAATGATGAACAAGTGCCAGGAGTAAAATCGTGGCTGGTTTGGTTTCTAAAGAAGCCCATTTGTATCAAGTAGGAGAATATGTGGCTTTTCTGGGTTCAATATAAATGCTAGGTCCCTATTTATTTTAATTATAAGAATTTCATTGAAGATGGATACAAACGGTGTTTTTTTTTTTAGAGAAAACAGTATAGAATGATAATTAGAAGAATATTGGCCCAAATGTCTTATCTTGTCCTCTGCTCATTGTATATTACTTATATTCATTCACACGAGTGAAAGTAGGAAGAAGTCTTCTTATCTCTTGATTCCGTTTTACATCCTCTTCATTGCCTGGGTCAGGCCATACTATCACTCTCCTGAAATACTGCATTTATCTTCTGACTGGTCTCCCTGCTATGAATGACTTGTCTCTAATCTATTCTCTGTTCTGCAGGTAAAGGGCTTTTTGCAAACAGAAGATCTGATCACGTTACTCCCTGCTTAAAGAACTCTTTTTTTTTTTTATCCCGACTAAGCATGGGTCTGATAACAAATGACTTTACAAGCCACCATCATGATTTTTTCCAAACTCTGCCAATTGTGTATAATAAAGGGACTCAGTGTGATATTTCCATACTGCATATAGCATTGATCATATCCAGCTCTCCTTCACATTATTTCTCTCTTGTATCCTTCTCCATTTCTAGTAATCACTATTCTGTTTTCAGGTTGGACTTTTTGTCTTAGACTTGTCTCTTTCTGCCACTGTTTTGTAAATCCTGTGAGACCAGAGTCTAACATGTCTAGATCATCCCTAGCAATTAACATGAAACTCTGACTATGGCTCAGGTAGGACTATGAAAAGGAACAGGCCTGCTTCTCAATGTTGCTTTTGCTGTCTTTAATTTAGGTTAAAGCAAGTGTTCATTTAACTCCAGCAGCTACTTCTAACCATTGTTCCTTACTTCCCCCTCTTCAAGTGGATTATTTTTTCTTTTATGGACAATGTTTCAAAGAACAGAATGACAAGTAAGACTGGTTGTAATTAATTAGATTATTCTGAGCACAGAATATGCAAATATGGGTTAAAATGCTTAGTTTGTCTTTCCCCAGAGCCAAACAAAAAGGGTTTGAAGCTGATAGAGTAGAATTGTAGTGGTGTGTGTGTGTGTGTGTGTGTGTGTGTGTGTGTGTGTGTGTGTGTGTGCTTGCATTGTACTCATCTGTGTGGGGTGAATGTATTGTGCTGTCAGATACTGGGATGGGTTAGCTTTCTTAGAATTAATGATTGCAACTTCTGATCAAACAATTGCTGAGCTCTGCTTTCTCTGTCAGGGAATGACCCTATGTGTGTCAAAATGGCATATACCAATAGGAGAAAAGTAGAAATTCTAGATTCTCCTTACTGACCACTGTGATAGTCCAGTTTTTATTACTAAAAATATTTTTAAGTTATATTGATTGTGCCTATATATGTGTTTTCATATGTGGTTGGTATTAGACCAAACCAAGTTAGAAGAACATAGCTTAGATTAAGAAAGTGAAATCGCAGAATATGAAACAGGAAACCCAGGATATACAGTCATGGCTAGGTTTTAGTGATATTGAATGGTTTTGCATTTAAGGAAATCCTTCTTCCATATAATTTTTTGCATATACACACCCTCTTTGTCCAGTTGCCTTGCGTCTCCCATTGAGACTTCTTTGAAGGGATACTATACAAACTTTGCTGGCTCTTTTATTTCTATTGCAAACAAAGAGGTAATTGTGGAAATGTTTTCCAATTATTGCTTCCTACTGCGCAATGCCACAGGCACCTGGAGCAGCATTGGCTCCCTTTGTCTGACAAATGGGTAATGTGCTTAAACAAGTTTAGTGGGTTCCTGCCAGGATGCAGACAAACTAAGAAGCAAAGGAAGTCTGACCACTGCCTCTTTCACTTCCTTCCTGTCCTTCCCCATGCTGGATCCGCATAGTGGAATGCAAAAACTTAGCAAGCCCCTCACAAGTTGGCTTACTGATAAATTACAAAACAAATGGATGTGTCATTTGCATTTCTTCTTGAGAACTAATTGAGGAGCAGGAGCCTCTCCTCCACCCTTCCCACCCTTGCTCAGCTTTAACAATTTCTTCTTTCCTCAGTCCTTGGTTTGGGATGTTAGCCTGGATTTTGTTCCTTTAAATAAAATAGCTGACTTGACTTGTCTATGACCTCTGGGGATAATTTAATTCTTACAGTGGGGACTGAATAGCCAGACAGCAGCAAATGAAAACTCCTCTTTGAAGCCTGCTTCCTAACACACACACCCACACCCTCCCCCCCAACTTTCTCACAAACTCACTGTCTTCTCTCTCTCTCACACACACAAGAGACAAAGAGAGATAAGAGAGACAAGACTTAGGCTCCTCTGTGATCTCTGGACACTGGAGAGATTTGGGGTGATATCCAGGCATTAACTGTCATTTTAGTATTTTAATCCATCTTAGAGGTCAAAGCTATAAATTTCAAAGTCAACTTTTGTATGATCAGGAATGTTTGTGTGTGTTTAAAAGTTAAGGTACACTGTGAAAAAGAGAAGTAGGGTCATTAAATGATCTCTACAGCTTCTACTTGTATGGAAGAACTATACCTTCATAGAGAAGGAAGACAGAAAGGAAAAGAAACTAACATTAACCAAATGTCCAATTAATATCCGTGTACTTTGAGTGAACTAGCATATTCAACTCTCATAACAAAGCTGCTATCCCTCTATTTTACAATGAAGACCAGGATTAAGGAGAGCTAGTGATGTGCTTAAACTCATGCACATGATAAGAGACAGAGAAGTTCAATGTAGCTTTCTTGGATATCAAACAGCATTCCAATTAGATCATTTTAAATTATTGGAGGAAATCTCCTCCCTCCCCCCCCCCCCGCCCCCTGCCCTTGCCCACTCCCAGCAAATATACCTTACAGTGGAATGTAGCAATGTGTTTCTACATTAGCACAGCAATGTCTTCTCTCTTATTTCTCTGTCTGCTGGTCTTGCCTGCTTTGGAGAGTTCATCACTGTTGGTAGTCCAACAGTACCAAAGAGGTGTATGGTACTAGCACATATGCTTTTACACAGAATTAGGAAGAAGAGCTGTTTTTACAGTCACAAGAACAAGGATAGGGGATGATCTGCGAGTTCATCCTTATTTTCCTGTCCATTCAGAATTGCTTGTATATTTACATTGAGTCAACAATTAATGGTAGTTTTTCCAAGAGCAAAAATAGTAGTTATCTATCTAGGAAATAAAATGCTATGCGGGGACTGAAGTACAGCTCCACCAAAATGAGCATGTTGAAGTTCTAACCATCAGAGAGGTAATATGAGATCAAAAGAGTAGACTGATCCAACAGGATTGGTTTCCTTATCAAAAGAGATTCTGTGTTCACTCAGAAAAGAGTGTATGAGGTATATAGCAGAAAGACAAGCCAAGCAGGAGCTCTTAGGACAAAGCAAACCTAATAACACCTTGACTTTGGGCTTTTAGCCCCTGCAATGGTGAAGTACATTTTTGTCCTTCAAGATATCAAATCTGTGATTATTCTGTTATGGCAGCTCAAACTAATTATGCATACAAGAAGACTTAAGCTGCAGGTAGCAACCATGAATAGGTTTCTTTTCTTTTTCTTGTTCTTTTTTTATTTTATTTTATTTTTTTGCCAATCCTGGGGTTTGAACTTGGGGTCTAAGTATTGTTCTTGGACTTTCTCAAGACTAGCACTCTACCACTTGAGTCACAGCACCACTTCCTACTTTTTCTGTGTATATGGTACCCAGAAATTGAACCCAGGGCTTCGTGTATGGTAGGCAAACACTCTACCACTAGGCCATGCTCCCGACCCCGAAAACAGTTTAACAAACGAGTTGGTGAAATAGATGAGATATCTATCTAGCTCTTTATCTGTTTATTTGTCTATAATTATAATTATGTCTGCATGTATATTGGCCCTAAGAGCACCGGGAAAGTCTTTCAGGGCTTTAAGCAATTACCAGTGGAGAAACTGGGTAAATATAATCAAAAGAGTTTCAGAAGACTTAAAACTGAACATGTTTTTAGAACCTGGTAATAACCAGCTTATTCACCTTTTATGAGGCTCGATAATGACTATTCATTAAAAAAACAAACTCCTCATTTGTATTTTAGTTGTCCAAATAGAAGTTGGCAAGCCCTTTTTTTGATGTTTATTGGAATGACCATGGAAATAATTTTGTATCTTGGGTTCTGTGATAGATTTCCTTTATGAATAAATTTGGGATTATTTTTAGAATTTCAAAGCTGGGAGTGCTGTGTGGTCTCAGGATTATTTTTTATTAAACATCGTCTCCTTCACTCTTGGCAGCTTGTCAAGGGCTAGCTGAATTCTGCACAGTGGGCTGTCAACATCAGAAATACCATTGAATGACAATAATTAGCATAATTACATATATAACAAGGACAGCACTGGGTTCCAAGTGTATTTGGCTGAACTTGGTATTTGACTTAACTGACTCAGTTCTGGCATCTTAAAAATAAAACACGATTTTGATAAATACCTTGTTATTACTGGGTACAATCATGCTGAAAAGAGATTTGGATTTTTGAATAAAGGCGCTTTGAATGAAAAGCTCTATCAATATGTGTTTACAGGTTTATATCTTGAATAGGAAGAAAATCTTCCATACACTCTCAGTTCAAGATTAACTTAGAAATAAAAGCTATTTAACCATGGTAGACCAGGGGTAGCAAGGTCTTCATTGTTCCACTGTGAGCTGGAGTTGCTACCTTTTCCTCACAGAATTTTAGACATGAAAGAGACAGGTTATATATTTTGCTCCCAAAACATTGCCACATGTCTTATTCTTGCTCTATTCTTGCTCTCCATTCACGATTTCTCTTCCCAAGGCTTATTAATTCTCTTTCAATGGCACTCTCAAAAGAGATAGAGTGAATCATTTAACAAGAAGAAAATATCCAGTCCTCAGTGTTCACTTGAAAGTCACTTTAACATGGTTTCAACCCTGGTTAAAAGTGAAGAAGATGTCAGGTGCCTAGCAACTTAGGAGATGATGTCTGAGGATCACGGATCGAAGCCAGTCCAGGTAGGAAAGAACCTGAGAATCATCTCCAATAAACTATCCCCAAATAACCAGACATGGAGCTGTGGCTCACATGGTAGAATGTGATCCTGAGCAAAAGAAGCTCAGAGGCAGCACCAAGACCCAGAGTTCAAGCCCAGGAACAGCATTATGTGCACACACACACACACACACACACACACACACACACACACACACACTGAATGAGAGAGAAGTGACTCATCTGTGAACACATGGAAATAAAGAAGTCTTCCATGTGTACTCTAAGCACAGGGCTAGGTCTTGAGGGAAATATAGAACATAACTCGTTGGTTTTCAGAGGCCTAGAGTCTGCTGGAGAGAAAAGCCATGTTAACAGTCTATGAGAGATGATGAGGTAACTTTTGGCTTTCATCAGAGATCACTAGGTGATCACTAGATTTCTTGACTCTTAAGGAGAATCTTGGAAAATCTCTTTTAGAGGCCAGGAGAGGATGCCAGCAGCAGAGAGCTATCTTGCCTGGGTGCAGAGCCACATCAGGCAGCATTATCCACGAGGTAGGCATTTCCTTGTTCCAATCACATTAAGTCTCACAAAGCTTAGACACGATGGGTGCAGATTCTTAGTCTCAGAGTCCTAATCTCTTCTCCTGTACTCTCCCAAAATTTGTTGCTCATGACAAGGAAATATCTTCATACAGATCTTTGAAACACATAATTTATGATAGACATGTTATTGAAAAAAAATGGAACCATCACACTATTTTCTTAAGGATGGCTGTGTTGATAATAATTACTATCTCCAGAACTATCATGTGAACTTTTCTGTCACATCTTTTGTTGAAGAGAGAAAAAAATGAAGAAAGGAAACGAAAACACAAGAATGCTTAATTATTCCATAATCAGAGAAATATGTGCCGATCAGTAACAGAATGACAGACCTATTCATAGTCTCATTCCATGTCATCACTGTTCTACAGCCTCGGAAGTAATTGTTCTGCTTCGCACTGTATTGAGCCGAAGCTGGCAGGAGTTAAGCACCTGGCTCAAAGTTACACATCTAATAAAGACAAAAATTGCATGTCTGTTCTGTTTTCTAGGGCAGTGTTCCTTCTAATGTACACAGCTGCCTCTGGATCAAAGAGGATGTACTTCCTGTGAGTTAGAACATTCTAGATGCAGGTTCATGAGGAGGAGTCATTTGATCTGAATAATATAGGCTTTGGCTAGATAGTGGGGAAAAGGCAAGGCTGTTTTTGGGCTTTGTGGAGGTTCGCATGACTAGAACTACAGGTTAGGAAAGCTACAAGGTATATTTGGAGGTCTGTGTGTAGACTGTGTCTGGGGAAGAGGGTTCATTCAGATAATGAATGGGCACCCAGCCAAAGAGAGAGGAACAATGAAAACGGCTTCTGCCGTTGTTGTGATGCAGGAGTTCCAGGCACTTCTGCTAAATGAGGACAAACAGTGGCAGGCTAGGCTTCTGAATCATCAGTGACTGGGAAGTGGCATGCATGCGCCATTGTCGGAAGCATGATATTATATCCACCAGCTATTCTGTGCAGTTGAGGTTTTTGTTCCATTGAAAGAGTCTCTCAGTGTGAGCTCAATAACAAGGGGGCAAGATGGTAGTTTTTTTTCTTGTTGCCAGAAACTAGGTCTGAATTTCTTCCAGTGCCTCCTGCTCCAAAGCACCTCTTATGATTAATTAACCTTTTGTGGAGTAACTAGGACATCTGTGTGGGATGAGATGTACTTTGGTTGGACTTCAGTTTTCAGTTGTTCAGCAAGAGGATAATTAATTATAAAGAGCTGCATCTGAACAGAAGATTGCTGGAGGAAGTCCAAATGAAGCAAGCCATCTAATTATCAATGAACAGGAGGATTTTTTTTTAAACTCTTGTTGTCTTAGGAGGGAATAAAATGCATAGTGCAATATAAATAAGAGGTGGTAACAACTTAAAATGCCTGCTTTGATTATACACTTAATGTAAAAAAAATGAGATATTTGTAGGGTTTTTATTTGTTTTCTTAGCATGTCATAAGCTATCTAGACATTTTGGAAACAAAGCCTGGGTAAGTGTCTAAAATAAATATGAATTCTCCTTTGAGATAATTGTTGTGTTGACTTTAACAAGGGTATCTCAAAGCATCATCTGGTTATTGATATCTCTGATTAATGACAGCAAATATTTCTTCTCTGGAGAAGGTTAGATGTAGATACAAAGTATGAGATAAATGCAAGAAGTGAAGATCAGTGCAAAATCAATTTCTTTAACATAAGTAGTTACTATGATAGAGATGGTTCCCCAACGCTCTGCTCTCTGAGATATATCAGTTCAGAATTTAGTTTATGCCTACATTACATAAATTTACAAATCTCTTAAGCCTAGTGTATTCAGAATGCAGCTTGATTTCTTTGATTATGGTTACAGGATCAGTGAACAATGTGAGAAACATTCACTGATCACTTCTTTATAAATACTACCTGATCTATTTTGCATAGAAGTCTAGTTCAGATTTAGAAATATCGCCACAGTCCCAACAACATGACTATTTGTCATGTACTGCTTGTTATTTTTCCTCCTGCTGTAAATAACTCTCATTCTTATTTTCTTGTTATTTTTACTAATTTGTACTAGCATTACCTGCCTGAGCTCTATAGCCCTAAGTTTCTGTAATCTTCTATTGTGTGTTGTTGTCAGAGCAACTCTCCTTGGGTCTCCTACATTTCTGTACACTTTATTCTCAGAGGCATTGAGAGGTTTGGTCTAGAGTCCCTTTATATAAATATTTGTATAGTGGACAGATGATAGTGATGATATTGCACATTAGAAGAAAATATACCACCTTCCAGAGTGGAAGGCACCTACATTTGTTGCTTTGTATAAAAATATCCAGAGGCAGAGATAGGACAAGTTTGAAACAATCCATTAGACGAACACATTTAATTTTCTAGGTTTAAGATTCTTAGGGGTGATGCAGACTTGCTTGCTGTGCCTTAAAGAGGCAATGTCTTCCAAAGACTCATTGTTTCAAGACTTGATTCTTTACTGACAATACTGTTTTGGGAGGTGGTGGAAACTTTAGGATGTAGAGCCTAGCTGGAAGGGTCTTTGGAACCTGAATCTCTTCCTCAGTGTCTCTGTGCTATCACTCTGCCAAGAGATAAGCTGCCATGCTCTGTCAGAAGCCCCTGGCCAAGATCTTTAGCTTTGTCTCAGGCCTACAGCAATGGAACCAGACAATCATGGACTGAAAGCTTGGGAATGACAAACCAAAATAAATTCTTTCTCCTTCAGTTTACACTGTTAGGGAAAACAAAGTCTTACTAGTATGTCACGTGATGTTCTCCGTCATCTTGTTGGGTTTTAAAGAGTTGGAGGAATGTTTGTGAAGTAACGCATCTTCTATCTGGTGAATATAATGTAACCCTTCTATTAATTACAATAAAAATATATGAAAAAAATAAAGAGTTGGAGGGCAAGGGAAACAGAAAAATAGAAAGTGGATTCTTCCAGTATTGTCGTAAAGTCTTTTTGTTGCCAGCCAAGACCATTGAGTCTTCTGCTAGCATCCATTAAAATGAGGCAGGATAAATGGTTAGCTTGCAAAGGAGGTTAAAGCTCTTCACTGTTTTTGACAAGAGCCTTACATTCAAATTCCCTAAGAAGATCTGACAGGGTCAATTAGTTACCATTCAGGGTACAGAATTCCTGTTGTACTGAGCTCTTACATTAGAACACTTCATAGATGAGGCAAGCAGTTGCTGGTTTTGGATCAAGGATTCTTTCTGAGGTCATTCATTTGTGGCTAAGTTTTCAAGATCATTTTGTTAATAGATTGGGACTTGTGAATGAGGAGTTCATTTAGAAGGAGCTGTGGGAAAAACCCTCCGCAGTTCGCAGAAGCAGAAATGGAAACTTGCACCTTCATAGACTGTCTAAAGAAATGTTACTGAGAAATAATTATTTTAGCTGTTGTCACATTCTGAGGTTTTCGTGAACAAATAGGAGTGTGAGCTGTCTGCAGCTTACTAGGTCTCTGCCTAAAAAAGAAGTGTTTAAACCAGGTGCTGGTTACTCATGCCTGTACTCCTAGATACTCAGGAGGCTAAGCCTTGAGGATTGTGCAGGAAATTCTGTGAGACGCTCATCTCCAACAAACTACTCAGAAAATCCAGGAAGTGGCATGGTGGTACAGTGGTCGAATATATACACAAAGAAATGTTTAGTGAATCTTGTGTTTCTAATTCTGGATATCCACTATGAGGGGTTGGGTTTGCTATCACGGTTCTCCTTTAGCATTTTTAATTTGCGGGAAAAGCAATCATGAGGTTGGTAGGGATGAGCTTTGTCACCAGCGTCAGGCATGGACTGTGACTGGCCTAGGCCATTCAGCAAAATCTCTTTTCTTTTTTTCTTTTTACTAGCCTCCAGAGGTAGGTAAGGACCTTGGATTTCCAGTCACTGCTTGGGAAGTCTTCTCCCATTTTTATGGGTGACTTGTTATAGGAAGGTGAATTCTAACTTGTAGCTTCCATTTTGTCATTAAGAAGAAAGCCAACTTGAAAATAAAACAGGCACATGACACATGGCAAAGGAAGAGTCAAGAGGACAGTAAAAAATTGGAGCTAGGCTTCATCAAATGATTTCCAAAGTTTATATAACTGCTGAAGTTTTCACTGTGAGACAGTTGATTAAACTTACTATTGGTGTTCATTTGAGTTGAGCCCACTATTACTTACCTTCAAGTAATTCTAAGGGCTTCATATGTCAACTTTTATGTCCCTTGAGGTTACTCAAGGGTTAATGTTATACGATTCTACAGGTGACACTGACACTTTTCCAGAGTTCACTTGGTGCACATTAATCCTGGAGACACCATTGCATGGACACACCATGCAATGGAGATACATTGCATTGGTGTGAGCCAGGCCTAATTTCCTGCTCTTTCCCCAGAAATTTGGCATGTGGTGTGAGCTTATAAACATTTCTGGAATGAATCAAGAAATGCTGCCTTTTGCTTCTTGGAGTTTATTTGTTGTTCTCAGATTCTGGTAATATTTTCTTGATTGCCTTGATTGTGCTTTGGCTCTAAGATTTGGATGATGAGTTTAGTTAATAAAGAGTTAAACACAGAAGTTATGCTGCTTTCACAAACAATAGCTACCATCTTGGGTTCCACATTCTTCAGAGCTGTTTACAGTGGTGTTTCAGCAGCCAAGCCATACTGCTCAATCAGAAGTTATAATTTTGGTTTGAACTATGAGTCCATTATAATCTACAGCTTATATCTTGTGGTCAAAGAAGAGACTAAGTGGTTTTGCTGAGGTACAATGTTATTTTCTTCAGGAAATCATCAGACCTAGAACTACATTTCAGATCTCAACCCTATTGCCTTGAAATGTGAAACAAAAAATACTTTAATAACTGAATACTTCCAGATTAAAGAAAAATCAAGTAAGAGATGGCCTTATACCCAATCAAGGCCTATCTTCCATCTGTTGTAGGTGGGAGAACTAACAGAAACGACTCCCCACGTAGAAGAATAGTATACCCTTGCTACTCCAGCAAAAGCCATGTTAAAATGATGAAGAACCCTGATGGGACCGCAGGTTAATACTCCCAGATCGCCAGGCCACATGCTTGCTGAGATCAGGATTTTCTAGTGCATGTGGAAAACAGTCAAAACTGGAATATCTAGGTCAGCACAACTTAATGTGCACTTACTGAAAAAAAAAAACCAAAACTAACCTGAACAGCCTCCTCCAATGTTCCGAGTGTTCAGAGTGCTCTCTTTCTCTCTTCTAGGTGCTTTGATATGAATAAATCACAGAACTCTTCATGATGTCCCATAGTCATATATACCAAGTTCACAAGTTGCAAAGAGTAGGTTAGATGGGTTAGTATGCAATGACTTGCATTAACATCTGGGAATAAGGCAGAAAGGATTCAGTCTTCAGGAATACACGATACCACCACACCCATCTGTGTACCTTGACATGTCTTCCTGGAATGCCTAAGTTGATTCACAAGGAAACAGTACACCTAAAACCAAGGCCATGTGTCACTGTAGAGAGCAAGAGGGCCTGTTGAAGCTCAAAGAGAAAACACCAAAGAGAGGTTTGCATCCTGGTCAAATTAGAACTCAAAGAATTCCTTTTGTCAACTATATTCGTCATAGTTTCTCGGAGTTACCTTTCAGTCATGATTATTTCCTTAATGTAGCTTTATGCATACTTATTTCTTTCTGTATTTACATGTCCCAACTATCACTTTCCCTGAAACAACTTGACAGGTTTTAATGGTCATTTTATTTTCCTTGTCTGAGTAAGGAAAAAAATCCCTATAATCCTTATTAACTATTTCCAAGTGGAACCTTCCCCAGGAGCAAAATTCTCAGCAAGACTTGTTTTTTTTTTTTTTTTAACAATTTCTTGGGTGTTTGATTTTTTTCCATAATGAGACTACCAACAGATGTCTGTATAATGGAAATCCCTATTGACTACTGTGGATCATCTCTACTCAAGCTTTGTAATCTGCATCAGGAAAGCTTTTTCAAAATCTCCTGTCTTTCTGGATGGTCTGTTTCCTCTTTTGTCATACAAATCTATTCACTATGCATCTACTTCATGTGAGTACATTTCAATACAGAGCTATATCCTCTAAATCTTAATATAGCATTTGATTCTACTTACTTTGCTTGTTTTTTTTTTCTACCGTCTTTTTTCCTTTAAGCATGGATTTATTTTATCCAGCTGGTTCTAAGAATAGGAACTATATCTTTGACTCCTCATGCCTCTAAATGCCACTTAGCACATTTGAAGATAACTTATAAATATGCTTCTCTTATAATATTAGCTTCTGGGTCTCAGCTTCATTTTGCATTGGTGTGGGTTGATTTCCCTTAAATTTTTTCCTGAAGTTAGATTTTTTTCTAATCAATATGTAAATTGTTTACAAACTAGTCTTTGACCTCAAATAAGCTCATTTATCTGCTGATAGATATGTTGAAACTAGATTAGACTATAAAGGAGTCTTGGACAGGTGAGGTGGTATATTCTTTGTGATTAACAGCATTTTTATGGCTTTTTTCCTATTTTAACCCTGGTTGGCTTGTTAAGGTGATAGACCTGATAGAGCTAGACTAAGGTTCAGCTTCTTCTCCGACTGCTCTTTATTATACTTAATCAGATTTCCCTTCTCTTTCTTCTTGGAGGTAACTTGGGTAAATTTCATAGCTATTCAGACAAATTCAAAGTATTGACAAACAGGTTCGTTTTCAAGTATTAAAGAAACTAGCATAGCTCAATCTAATATAAAAATTAAATCTTCTGTCTAATTGAAGCTCCTTCTCCAATACGTTCCTTCACCCTGCTTGCTCAGATGAGACATACTCCCTCACACAGTGGAGTTTGGCCCGTTTTCCTTTTCATCTCTTTGCTCTACCACTGCAAGTGTGCCACTCAGTAGGCTGTTTCTGGACTCTTGCTGAATTGTGTTGGCAACAGTGGGGAGAGATAGATGGCGGCAGAGTTTCTCACTTGGCTGGTACTCTTATAGTGGGAGGTCATTGTTCTTCATGAGCTGTTGTTTCAGTGCGGGATCTCTTTGAGACATGTCTTTTGGTCACAGTCAGGAGATTGATCTGTCTGGAGTAGTATATTTTCAGGCTAATCTCTTGTAACACTCTTTCATGTCTTTGCTGTGGCCCTATATTACATTCATTTTTCTTTTACTATGTTTCTTAGGAACTGCAGGCAGGTCAAGATGGTTTCCCAGGCATTCACATAGCCCAGGAAATTTTGTCCTTTCGGCTTTATTTATTCAGCAAGGACATTTGTCATCTTGGAAGATAGTCCAGTTTTCTTCCAAGAACTCTTTCTTGCCCAATTCCCTGAGATCATTCTGTCATCACTAAGATGTTGGTCTCTCTTGAAGTTGTGTTACAGTGTCTTCTGAAGGGACTGCTATACTACATGGGGTGGTGGAGCAGAATATCTGCATTTCTTGTTCATGGGTTAGGGACTGGAAAAACTACTTCCTTGAATTCCTCTAAACAATCTTCTCTCTTTTATGCCTCCAAGTTATACATAGGGATAAATTCCAGGACTAGTACTGGACACTTATTAGTGTGTCTTTCAGGAGTGGCATTGGATATTTGGGACATGTAACTCCTTGTTCACTTCGGTTTTAGCATTGGAGCCATCAGATGTCTCACATACTATGTCATAATACAAAACTATTTATGGCACTGAAGTTCTCATAGATCTTTAATGGAAAATAAAATGTAAGTGCACCTATTTCACTAGTGTCTGTTTTAGATTCCTCTACATTGGTTGTAAAAGGTGAGACAAGGCACTTTGAAAGCCCAGGTATTTGTTCCCCATCTTATTCGAGTATCATATCTCTTTCCACCAAATTCAAAGTATATGCTGAAGGAAATAGGAATTAAGTAGATTAAAAAGGAATGAAAATGTTGGCTATTCAACTTAGTGTTCTCCATGTTGGTTCCTTTTATGGTTAAATAGTGAGCATGCATCAAATCTCTGGAATTATTTGTACTGGTTTTCTGAGTTCTTGTTTCCTCTTTGCCTTACTCTTTCACCTGAAACTCCATGTCTGACTAGCTGGCTTATGGTCATATGTATTTGCAGCATGCATAACGTTAGTTGGCACATATATGTAATTCAATACGTATTTTTATAATGAATGGATAGACTCTTTTTTTATATATATTTTTCATTGTAATTAATAGAAGGGTTACATGATATTTGCCAGATAGATGGTGCATTAATTCCCATACATTGATACCCTTTCACATGTCTTGGTCCCCATTTCCCTCCTCCCCACCTCTACCCCTCATCTTGTTTTCCTTCGTTCCCTATGAATGGATAGATTCTTTTAGTTCTAGATATTCCAAATCTATAAAAAGTGTTGTATGGGAAGTTTGGTACTATCCCACATTTTCAGTCACTAAGATTTAATACTGCAAGTGGTTACAAATGTATTAACTGAAATATAGTAGATTCAAGGGAGAACTCAAATAGTATGATTTCTTAGAGAGGCAAAGTTAAAGCCCAACAAATAAGGCATCAGGAAATGAGTACTTATGGGAGGGGGAGAGGGCAGAGCTCAGGGGAAAAGGTAGATGAATACAGAGGAGAATGCAGCCAAGAATGCAATGTATTTAGAAAAGGAAGGGAAGGAATAGGTCGGGAGGGGTGGATGAGAATGTTGAAAGGGATGACACAGATCAAGATGTGCTGTGTTCATAGACTGCTTTGCTAAATGGAAACTCCTTTGTACAACTACTTAAGACAATAAAAATGCTGCAGTTGAATCATCAAACCTGCACTATCAACCATCTTCTCTGTAGTATATATTTTGGTACCCCATTTATAATCTTGGAAAAACTTGGAAGGATATCTTAATCTAACTATTATGGTTTGAATATTTGCTTCTTCTAAAACTTCTGTACTGGAAACTTGTCAAATGTTGATGATAGGGCCTGATAGGAGGCATTTAAGTCATGAGGGTTCTTCCCTCACAAAGATTACTGCTTCAATAAAAGGGCTTTCGGAGTGGATTCATCTCTTACAGTATTCCCCTCTCTGGAGGAGTTAAAGAAGAATTCAAGGCACCGTCTAGGAAGAGAAGAACAAGCCCTCAGCAAACATCAAATCATCCTGTGCATGGGTATTGTCAGCCTTGAGAACTATGAGCTAATAAAGGTATTAGAATTTACAAGACTTTCTGCTCTTATAAACCACATGGTCTGTCATATTCTTTCAAAGCACCACAAAGCAGACTAGGACATGAATCAACTAATGAGTCAACTAATCAACTCAGTCATATCTTGTTAGACATCTTTTCTTGTAAATTAAAAAAAAAGTGCACTGATGATTCTTGTTTTTTTCTTTTCTTTTTCTATTAAATGTAAATCTTTATTAGAAATGATACAATTTGTAAGTAAGTCTTACTGATACTAATGCTACTGGGGATACGAATAAACCAATAAAAAAGCAATTTTGATGACCAGTTAATCAACCAGTTTTAACGTTGCTAATGAAGTTAAGGCACTAAAATGCTGTGCATCCTCTTCAGAACTCAAGGCTTTCTTAACTTACTTCTTATCTATTAATTTCAGGGTAAAAATTCAGAGGTCTTTTGGACTCTTAACTATGAAATTACTAGCAAGAGTGTGAATTTTAGGAAGGTATGTTTTACTGTAATATGGGGTATCTGTAAAAGGGAAGAAAAGCAAAACACTTATTTCAAAACCCCAAAGCCTGAGTTTGACTTTTTGGGGTCTGCCATTTACCAGCGATGTGACCTTGAGTAGGATTCATCATTGTTTTTGTCTGTGTAAGAGCTTCTCAATCTGTTTTCTTTCTTTTTTTCTTTTTTTTTTTCCAGTCTTGGGGCTTGAACTCAGGGTCTGAGCCCTGTTCTTGGGCTTTCTCAAGGTTAAAGCAGCACTTCTGGCTTTTTCTATGTATGCGGTACTGAGGAGTCGAAACTGGGTCTTTGTACATGGAAACACTCTTCCATTAGGCCAAACTCCAAGCCCCAATTTTAAATCTTTTTTTTTTTTTTTTTTTTTAGTTTTTATTTAAGAGTTTCTCAATCCGTTAAAAAAATATCTTTCCTGAAGCCATTGTGAAGGCTAAATATGCGGACTTGGCTAAATATGAATGCTTAGACTAAAGCTAATACTTGGTAAGTGCTCAAAGGGTATTCATGTTTCTTCCTTTATGCTATAAACACTTGTTCTTCAGTTTAGCTAAAAGTTCTTTAGAAGACAAAGCCCAAGGGGAATTCCATTAAAAAAATAAGCAATGCTTTCTCACAAAATTTCTCACACACATGGAGAGTCAAGTAAAAAAATGTTGAGGTCATCTCTTTCTTCCATGCTCACATATTTAATGAGTTATAAGTCATCATAAGTTTACAGAATTATCCCTAGAGATAGTTCATTCTTCTTTGGGTAAATTGCCTCTTACTTTCTTACTAGGATAACTCCCAGATGCTCTATTTAGTTCTGGTTTCTTTTAAATCTATCTTCTCTACTGTGTCAGTGTGTTTTCTAAAATACAGATAAAATCATATTACTGTTGGCTCTCCATATCTTATCTGCTGGTTCTACATCTGTGGATTCTACTACTGAGGGATGAAAATATTTATTTGAAAATTGTGCCTGTGCTGAACACATACAGACATTTTTCTTGTCACTTTCCCGAAACAATCCAGCATAACAACTATTTACATAGCATTTACATAGCATTGTTCTAAGGCTAGAGATAATTTAAAATAAACAGGAAGATGCACATCACTTATTTGGAAATACACCATTTAATAGAATAGTTTTGAGAATAAGTGGATTTTGGTGTCTGTTGGAGATTCCTGATGGTATGAGGGACATGAACACTAAGGAATAGCTATTTCCTTACAATTTAGAGCCACATGTTTCCTATTGGTTAAAATTCAACTATGCAAATTTTTAGCATAGTTTAGCTCCACCCTATATGGTCTGTATTCTGAAAACCTCTCTGTCTTGAAAAGTAGTTTTGTTTTTGTTTTTTCTTTCTTTCTTTCTTTCTTTTCACTAGCTATCTTACCCTCTCTCCTTTGTCTGGTCAACTTCTACTCATCCTTTAGGACTCAATTTACAAATTACTTCCTAAGATTTGTTTTGCATGTGACTGATGGCAAGAGTCCAGTGTTGTGTTTACTGAGAGGACCCCAAGAGTTTTAGGGTGCAGATGGATGGTATCTTTGGTTGTTAGCTCAGTGCTAATTCATAAACATTCCAGAAAATATAAAACATTAAATTTATTAAATATCAATGAAGAAATTTGTATCTTGGCAATCTGAACATAGGATTTAAATAAAAGAAGTATGTAAAACTAAAAGATGCAAAAAGAAACCACATTTTCTCATAAGAGATCTACAAGTTTAGTCAAGAAAAACACTGTAAAAAAAAGAAAGAAAAACACTGTAAACAAACCCCAAGAGCAACTTACTCAACAATAAAATTTGATCAAGAGTACACATTAAAATCAGATACTGCTGTGTGTGCTAATTATAAAGTATATGGAATTTTAGCTTGCAATGAAAACCACTAGTGAAACAGGAAGAAAAGAATAATGTAGCTTAACTTGATGATATTGCACTTCCTGATAGTAAAAGATAGCATCATTTACAAATGTGGTCTGCAAACCTTTAAGAAATTAGTCATTTGAGCCAGGCACCCATTGGCTCATACCTGTAGTCCTAATCTCAGGAGGATGAGAACTGAGGATCATGGTTCAGAGCCAGCTTGGGCAGGACAGTCTGAAACTCTTATTCCAATTAGGCACCAACAAGCTAGGTGGAGCTGTGGCTCAAGTGATAGGGCAGTGATCTTGAGAAGGCTCATGGACAGCACCCAAGTCCCAAGTTCAAGTCCAAGGACTGGCAAAAATAAAATCATTAATTGATTTAATTGCTGTGAATGTTGGCTCTCCTTTAAGCCAGCTACCAAAATTCAGTCAACTCACTTTCAGAGCATTCTCTGCTCTGGACAACTGTTGTAGGCATTGTGGAGATTATAAAGAATTTTTTTTAAAGGGTATCTCCTTTTTGTGCTACTCAAAGAGTTTTCAATCCATCTTTTGCTCAATTTTTCTTAATATCTCATTACTTCTCCTAGCCTTCCACCCGTTTTTTATTTGTATCATTCTGCATTCTACGTCAGGATTTGAGCACTTTCTCGTCTCACATCAGCTCAAGTCCAGCACTACCACTTAGAGATTCCCAAGTCTGCATCTGTTCCTTTTCCTAAAGAGATGTGATGAAATTGTTAGTGTAGTCTCCTCTTGTCGCAAGTATCTCACCCATGTTTATAAGATTTAGGAGACCATATTTACATTTAATTTTGTCCCCTCTGTCACTAGACTCTTCCTCTGCCCATTCTCCACACTCATGATACTTAAAAGCATCTTCAGTTTCCCTTTGGAAAAGCTAATGTGTTTTTTGTTTTGTTTGTTTTCCCCCCTTCCCTATCCAATTCTAATGTGTTTTTTTCCTCATCTTTAGAAGATGCTCAAAACCTAGATTGACCTAGATGTTCTACTGTTGCTGAAGCTCTTTCCCCAGTGTCTTCTCAGGAGGAAGAAAGAATGAAACTGATAGTCTGAAGGTGAAGTGGCTTGAAGCAATTGAGTGGAGATTCCTGAAGGGAGCAGAAGAGAGTTCATAGGAGAGATGAGGGAGAGGGGTAGTGATGGGTCGTTTAGCTCAATTTTCTCTGAAGTCTGGTCCTAAGTATTAAAATGGATCTTCTGTTCAGGGTACAGTCTCATGAACTCTGCTGTAGACATTTTTCCTCTAGTGAATATTTATTACCCTTCTATAATCCCTCATTTAACATAATATAAAAATTGTTGGAAAAGAGAGTAATTAGTAATAAATCATCATCTCCTCCATTAGCAGTAAATAATGCCACTTTGTCAAAGTCACAATCATCAAGCAGTCAGCTAGAGGTGATTATGTGTGCTACCCAATTGGATTCAGTCCAAAAGCAAACCACAGCTCCCGTTTATTATCCTAATTATGCCTTAATATGATGCCATCTTTTTCTCTCATAGACTTGATGACAATAAAAGAGTAACAATGAAAATTGACAGGATAAGTGAGTGAGGAAGGTAGCCTGAAAACCCTCCTGGCCCTGCCACCCACCAGTCTCTTTAATTTCTGATCTGTAAAAGGCTGTGAGACTTGAGAAGGGAGTTGAACAGAATGACAGAATTCGGAATAACTGGATGCACAACTGTGTAGGATCACGTTTTGCCTATTACTCTAGTCGTTAATCAAATCAGAATACAGGCAATTCTTGTTTTGCATGGTACCATGCTAACTGAATTGTATGTATATTATAATCATGTCATCATGTTACACTGTCCAGTGGTAATAGAGATTGCTGCCATGAAATTGGGCAAAAGAGAGGACATGGTTTGGATAAATACAAAACTCAGTTAGTAGACAACTGTGTGGAATAGGATTGGCTTGCAGAGTATGGTAAAAATAAACCCAGCCTACAAGCTATTGTTAGCTTGAGAATTATCCTTCTTTGGGCATGGTGGAAGCAATGGCTAGTTAAACGGTAATTGGTAGATAACTCAGCACATCAGCTCGTTTAGCTGGCTCTATCCTAGAAAGTTGAGAGGTTTGTTGAAGGTCAGCAGTGATCAGGGTATTGGCTCAACAGCTGAGTATGGAGATTGTCAGTGTATGTGTATGGCTGTGTGATGGGGGAAAGGGATATTTTGGAGAATCCTCCCTGAATTAATAGCTTAGGTGATGGTGATGTTAGGATTGTTACCTGTTGTGAATAGCTCCATAGAGAATTTGCCCAGCTCAGGATGAATTTACCTAATGGCCCAACCAGGCACAGTGGCTGGGCTGGACCTATGCTCACATTTTTAATACGGTGACTTAGCTCTTTAGTCAGATGAATTGGTTCAAGGCTATTTCCCTAATCCAGGTTCACTTGATTCTCTTCCCAGTACATCTGGGATTGAGAATGACAGAGAAATAATTGTTACTGGGGAGCAAGAACGCAAAATGCTTCCTTGCTGGATAGTGGGCATTTCACCCTGAAGGAGCAGAATACGTGTGTTCAGTTCCATTCTTTGCACTCTACAGCATACATATTAAAGCAGAGATAAGAGACAGAGATGGAAAATGCTTCCTGGATGCTATTTTTTGGTCCTTTGATCCAGTCCTTTGTAGTCAAGATATATTTCTGCCTTGAGCTTCTGTAAGATTCTCTCCCTTTCCTAGAATAAACTCAACATTTCTCAATAAGTTTTGTTATTTATAGTTAAACTATCCTAATCTATAATAGGAGTCTAATGGTATAGAGGAGATAACAGGAGAACTGATGAACTTCGGAGAGAGGGGAAACAGTTTAGATGCGTAAGAAGCAACTCGGGATCCTCACTGTCGGGTCTGAGACTGATACTGGGGGAATGGATTGTTGCCAGAGTTCATACACACACAATACCCAAAACACACTTTAGTAATTAAAAACAAGCTTTAATAGCCAGGCTCTGGAGCCTTATGCCTATAATCCTAGTGATTCAGTAGGGGAGATTTGAAGGACTCCAGTTTGAAGCCAGTCTAGGCAGTCTAGGCAGTCTAGGAGTCTCTGTCTCCAATTAACCAGAAAAAAGTGAGACTGGAGCCATGGCTCAAGTGGTAGAATGCCAGCTAAGCAAGCTGAGCCATGGCATGAGGCCCTAAATTCAAGCCCCAGTTTATGCCAGTAGGCACAAAAACAAACAAACAAACAAACAAACAAAAGGAACAGGCTCTAATGACCTAAGCTTAAACCACATTAAGAGATGTAAAACTTACTGGTTATTGGCCTTAATTATATATGATTGAAACCCTGATACTCAAACACCCCATTACACAAGGGTTATCATCTCTGATAGTTGTTCTTAAGAACACCTTCTGGACATTTTTTCTGTTTCTTGGATCCACAGTCTTTTTTGACCAATATATTTCTGACTTGACTTTATGTGATATTCTCCCTTAGCATTGGAAAAAACTAAGCCATTTACAGTTTCATTTCTGCATCAACTAACCTCTAACTGAGCTTCCTTTAGCTCCTTTAATGGATCAACTGTGACTCCCACATAGCTTTACTTCTGTCTAGAAGACCTTGCTTCTTCACATATTCTTCGCCTAGAAGCTTCTACATGCTGTTATAGTGTGACTTTTCCATCAGCTGTCTTTGAACAATTTAAGCAGGACATCTGTCTTCTTCCTTATCTTCTAAACACTCTTACCTAACTTGCTGATGTCTTCCTAAGACTCATAGGTCCTCAGAGAAGATGCTATATCTTAATCATCTTCATTCCCTCTCTGTGGGCACACTTCTTGGGCCATATTATATACTCAATAAATATCTATTGACCCAACTGAACAAACACCTTCAAGGTAGAATACAGCTGATTGTGCATGTATAGGTAAGTGTGCTATGTGACTTGTTGCGGAATGTGAACCTTCAGCAAACAAGAGACAAAAAATTGGTAAGTGAACAGGCACAGTGTTGTTTTTTTTTGTTTGTTTTTTGTCCATCATCGGACTTGAACTCTGGGCCTGGGCACTGTCCATGGCCCAAGGTTACTGCTCTACCCCTGAGCCACAGTGCCACTTTTAGTTTTCTGGTAGTTAACTGGAGATGAGTCTCAAGGATTTTAGTGTCCAGGCTGGCTTTGAAGGACCACCCTAAATCTCAGCTTCCTGAGTAGCTAGGATTACAGGAGTGAGCCACCATGCCTGGTGGTATAAAAGAGATTAACAGCTTGATTTGAGTTCTATACCTTTTCTATATTAAGGACATACAAAGTCTGCTTGAAAAAGTAAGAAAAACAGCCTAAAGGAAACTTGTTTGGAGTGCTGTAATCACATAAACACAGCTCAGGATTTGGACAGAGTAGGATTTGCTGATGCTCATTGAGCCGAAATATCTAAATCTGAATCTCTGCTCATGATTTCTGAATGTTATCAGCCCATTCTCAAACGTCTAGTGGGCATTGCCAACTTGACTCCCTCCATAACTCCAAACTGATGAAGGGTAAAATTAGCTCATCAGAATACCTCCCAGCCTAGTTCCTTCTCTAGGCTCATTAGGGAATCTTCACTCATTTTCACATTCACACACTTTCAAATGTTGAAATTCTCTCCCCATAGCAACAGACTAATCAGTATCTTCCCTTCTTTTTCTGTAGAATGCCTTTTAATCCATGCTCCATTTCCAATTTTACTGTCACTATCCTTTGTCATTCTTGACTTATTATGAAAATTCAAAAGCCTGCTGATCTTAAGACATTTCACTCTATAATCTATCCTAAATACCACTAGGCCTAACCCAGTCTTCCTTTCTCATCATTCCACTTTCGTGCTAAAAATACTAAGAAGCATCTAACATAGCACCATGTAAAAAGTCTAAGTTAATTGACATTACATATATTATTATTATTATATATAGACTGTAGATGTCTATATTATTATAAATAGAAACATTGTCCTGTAGATTTCCTGGTATTTGACATTATTATAAAATGTATCAATATTCGATTACTTTATTTTAGAGAAGCTTTATAAAGAGAAAAGCAATAATCATTTTCATATTGAACGAAGTAAAATACACTTAAAATGGAATGGCTCATTTATCTGTCTGTGCATGTTTATTGAGTACTTATGGTGTATCTGGTCAGAAGGTTTTTGGTGTGCTGGGGAGAAAATACTTGAATAGAGGAAATACAGACAAGTGTAATTCCATTCTTGCCTTTCTTTCTTTCTCTTTTTTTTCTTTCCTCCCTCCATCCCTCCCCCCCCTCTATTCTTTCTTTCATTGTGGGGCTTAAACTCTTGGCCTGGGTGCTGTCCCTGAGCATTTCAGCTCAAAGCTAGCACTCTGCCATTTGAACTACAGCACCACTTCTGGTTTTTGTTTTCTGATGGTTAATTGGACTTTCATGTAATCCTTGCTTTTCTAAAGCCTGTCTGCTACTCTTGTCTTTCCTAGCACATCAAGAACTATATGGCCAAAGGCACAGTGAAGAATGGCTGACATTTTGACCAGTGGGCACAGTGTCACCATGAGTATAGGGTGAGGACAAGGAGGAGTAGGTAGATCGGAGGTGATATGGATATTGAATAAAAGTATGCAAGACCCGAGGATTACTTATCAATCATTATCTCAAGAAAAAGCCTAAGGTAGCAAACCTGACCCTGGTTTTTCTGTGTATATAAACACTGTACAATAGTGGTTCTACATAGGGAGTTGGAACTTGGCTATGATGTCGTTGTCAGATGGAGAGAGAGATTTCTCTTGTAATCCCATTGCCTTCAAGGCCCAGATGACATAAATAATAACAGATGCCTATTAGCTTTGTTTGGCTTTCTCTGAAACTAAGGTGTATGCAAAAGTAATTAATTTTTGGCAATAGTCTCAGGAAACAGAAGTGAGGGTGTGGAGATCAAGACAAAGATGGAAGAAAAAGCAAATGAAAGTGTTCTTGAGCAGTTTACACTGTAGACAACCAGGGCTTAATGTCTCTGGGACTTTCGGATGGACTTTAAAGACGGTGTGTGAGAATTGTGTGGAGGAGTGGACATTTGTTTACCAACTCTGTCCTCTTTTACAAGAGAGCAGCTTTACACTTGCAGCTTAGTTCAGTGGCCACGGGAAAGCTGACATCCTAGACTGGCACAGCAGAGTGTTGCTGATTGAGGCAGAATATTGGATGGCATCATGGAGGCTGAACAGGGCTTTAATGCCTTAGTCAGGTTCTGTCCAGGCCAGCTCCAGCTGCAACATGAAGTGAGCTTAGGAAATAGGACTATGGTCCCCAAATGGTCTGCTTCTCACCGAAAACGCATACCTCTTTGGCAATGAGTCTGTGTCAAGTGTGAGGAGATGTATAAAATGTAGATTCGGATGGTGTCATTTTAACTGTCTGAACTAGCTGACTATTCCCTAAATCTGTCTGTCACATATCAGGAAAATCACTCAAGCTCTCCTTTAGTTGATCTCTTTAAGGTATTTGGTGTGTGTTTTTTTGTTGCTTGCATCTGAGTTTGGACTATTATAGCAGGAAACTAGCTAAGAGGAATAATAAGCTATGAATATAGAATGGAAGTAAGGCTTTGTATGTTTGTATATTTAGAGATATGAGAAAGCCATTTAAGCATGAAACATGACATGGAAATAATTCCTCAGCAGGGTGATGGTTCTGCTCTCATTTGAAACAGTAGCTAAAGACAGCTTATTAGAGCTTTAATTGTGATTTATGGAATGTATGTTGGAGGGGTGAGATGAGATGATTGGAATATATTACAAACATGCACAAAAATGTTGTGATGAAATCCCTCCTCCTTATATCTAATACATGCCTAAAAAGAAAGTCTGTTAGTAGTGTTCTCATCCACCAAAAGACTGAGATCTGGAGTGTTTCAGTTTGAAGCCAATTCTTACAGCAAAGTCCAGGAGAGTTTAATCTCTAAAATAAACAATAAAAAACTGTGGTAGAGGCATGGATCAAATGGTAGAATGCCAGCCAAGCAAGCAAACTAAATAACCACTAGTTTAAGCCCTGAGTTCAAATTCTGGTGCTAGCAAAGAAAAAAAAGTTCTCCTAAGAAAACAAGATAAGGGGTGGGAGTGGGGGGGGGGGGAAATGGGGACCAAGACATGAGAAAGGGTATCAATGTTTGTGAAGTAATGCACCTTCTATCTGGTGAATATAATGTAACCCTTCTATTAATTACAATAAAAATATATGAAAAAAGGTCCCCTAAAATGTAAAAAGCCATCAAAACGTCTCTTATACAAATAATTTAAGTGAATAATGATAAATTCCTTAATCAGAAATGTTGTTTTATTGAAGTTACAGTTGAGCATTTCTAGTTCAAATATCAGACATGAAAAATGCTCCCAAGTTTTCAGAGCTCCACATTTTGAGCACCAATTTGGCACCACTAGTAGACTAGTAGGCTTCATGTTGCAGATCACAGTTAAATAAAAATAATGTATACAGTTATTTTGAGGCTGAGTATGAGGCATATGTGAAACATACGTCATTTTCATGCTTCAACTTGGGACCTCTTTCCAAGGTATTTTTCTATGTGCATGTAAGTATACCAAAATCAGACAAAAAGTCCACAATATTTTCATGCATGCACTTTGGATAAAGGACACTTAATAATTCATATTGATAATTCTTGGTCTGTTCTTCCCCACCTTAGAGGTTGGTGGATCCAGTGACCATCACTTAACTATTAGATTTGGGTTGGCAAGAATTTATGTGTGAAAGATTAGGTGCTCAGAAGGAGCATGGTAGACAGGTAAATGAATTTGAATTTACAGCATGTAGTATGACACCTACTAATAGGTAGGCACAGGCAAGGAAGAGCAAAGCAGGGTTATCTAGAACAGGGTCGGCCAGCATTCCACAAGGATCTGGAGAAGAACTGACACTGGACAATGGAGATGCCTTTGCAAGATGGTGGAGTGGTAGAGTCACCCCATGCATCATGCATGCAGAAGCATTCATGGGAAATGTCAAGCAATTTGGAAGGGGAGAGAAAAAAGGCCCATGTGGGAGAGGATGGTAGGTAAGTAGGCAGTGGGGGACCACTAAGGTCTCTCAGAATTTAAACTGTTAACTGAACTTTACTGGGTTTTGTTGAAAGATTTTTGAATTTGATAGTGACCAGTTTCTTAAATCTCCCAATACACACACACACACACACACACACACACACACACACACACCCCTTCTTTAAGGCCTAACTATATTTGAGGTTAGAGACAATTTCATGACAAATAAGAAAATGAGCAACCTCTCAGATCTGTAGGGTGTTACAGGGAAGGCCTTCAACTCTGAGGCTTTGATCAACATGGCTTCCATGGAGCAACTGAACTGTTGTTCTCGTGGGCTTACACAAGGTCTGGGGTAGAAAGCCAACACTTCCAGGGATTCAGGCTTTGTACCAGAGGGCAGATATGGATTCCAGTTCATGTGTGTGAAGTCCCAGCTGGGACCTTAACATTGATCTTCTATACTTCTGGATCTGAAATTCAGAAATACAGTCCTTCACCATGAAAGCAAAAATAAGGGTGAGAAGAAGCACAAAATACTGAAGAGAATTAGCCTTAGCTTAGTGAGACATGCTCAGCAGGATGTTCTTTTAAGTAGCATGTATTCTGTTCTATTCCATTAACTTTAAAAGAAGAACCAGTAGAAATGACTTATCTTAGTAACCCAGAAGATTCAGATCATCTAGTCAACTAATGGGACCTAGGTCACCTTTCATATGAATGATGCATGAAGTAGATGATAGATACAAAGAGACTTGCTAAGTCTGCTAATATTGAGTGTAAGAAATTGAAGGGTTTCAGTCAAATAAATAAAGTCTTCCAATATAATGATTTCTTGTGTTTTGGAAGATTAACCACTTTATGTTTTTGCCAGCAGTTTACTTTCAGCTTTGATAAAAAGAAAAATTAGAGGAAAGAAAGATTGCTATGTACACATATTAGAAAAATAGAGGTTTTACAGAACTGCACAATTTTACTCTTTCTGAATGACCCTTTTTTAATGGAAAGGAGACCTGTGACCTCATTTGCATTTCAAATATTACTAGAGTAGAATGGTGAAGATCAATGAATTGATTGTCAGAGAAATAGCATGAGTGACGAATTTCTTAGTTTCAAAAATGAGAAAGAAATACAAAAGAGGTGACTAGTAAGATCTTCTTGATTCAGAAGTAATAGAAGAAAAAAAGGTCCCAGTTCTATTCTTGGTCTCATTTTTTTAAAATTCAAATAAACTTGTAAGGATAAGAAGAAAGATGCTGATGTGAAAATGTGTCAAAACATTTTTTCTTCAGTGCCTTATTATGTGACCCTTGGGTACAACCTAACATACATTTTGGCAGTGGGCTTCATTTCCCCTGGTCTGCAGATATTTTGGAAGACAATGTAATAGAATTGAAAATGGCTTATATTTGAAAGTGGACAGTTATCCTTCCTAAAACTCAGGCCTCAACTATTCAAAACCAGAAGATGGACTTTTGCCCAGAATGGCTACAGTGGAAACATTTTTTGTATTCTGAATATATGCCACTCTGTCAAGAGGGGTTATACTTGTCCCGTTATCTGCAAAAAAACAATTATGTCAGTACATAATTTTCCCAAATCTAAATGGTATATAAACATTAAGGTTTAACAATAGTTAATGGGGCTAGGATGTCCCTAACAACATGAGTTATGGGATAGCAGTTATCTTGATGGTGTGAAGCTTTAGTAAGGTCATTATAGCCCCTTCTTAGGTGAAAGTGTTCACTGCATCAGACTGATGACTGTATCTGGATAGAGAAAGCTCGAGACAAGAATCTACCCCGGATTCTTAGGCAGGACTAATGGGTTGGCAGATTGGCTACTTGAAACTAAAGCTGGAGGTGAAGTGTGAAGTGTGAGGAAGCAGAAGCCATGAGGACCAGCAACTAATTGTCCCCCATCCAGGTCTGAGAGGGGACTTGGTGTTCTTGGTCACTTGGGCGATGTAAGCTGTAGTGTCTGTGTTTGATGGTGCCATCTTAGGGCTAGTTCTGCTGCGTGAATTCTTGGCTGAGCCATAGCCTGGCTGTCTCATTCTTCTGGCTCTTCCCTGAGCTACCCAAAATCTCACTAATTAATTCATTGCTTTTCTCTTTAAGCTGAAGTTGGTTTCCTTGTCTGCCAGAACCTGATTGGTATCTACTATAGCTAGGTTTTTTTAATCTTCTAAAATAGATATTTTATTTGATACTTGCCAAAGAATATGTAATGTCTATGTTAGTTATAAAATATAAAACTCATCCAGTGTAAGACCTAGAGCCTTGCTACATCGCCTCCACCTTGTTCTCTGCCCAGGACATTACCATTCTTGAATTTTGTGTTCATTGCCAGGATTACAGATATCTGCTACCCCATTCAGTGGGTTTCTCTCATTATTAACACCTTATGGTAGTACAGCACATGTGTTGTAGCTAATGAGTCAGTATTGATATATTGTTGTTCGCTGATGTCCATAGTTATTCAGATTTCCTTAATTCTTAATGTCATACCTTTCTTCTGTTCTAGGATTTCATCCAGGATGTGACATTATATTGGAACTTCTTCTCTCCTTGGCCTCCTCTTGGTTGTGACAGTTTTTCAAGATTTTCTTAGCTTTGATGACCTCGACCTGCTGGTTTTAAGAGGGACTGGTCAATATGGCCAACTAATGTTTGATAACGGAACCAAAAAATAAAATGGAAGAAAGACAGCCTCTTCAATAAGTGGTGCTGGCAGAACTAGTTAAGCACCTGCAGAAATCTAAAGTTGGATCCTTCTTTGTAACCCTGCACCAGGATTAACTCCAAATGGATCAAAGACCTGGAGGTAAAAGCAGATACACTGAAAACTTTACAAGAAGGAATAGGAGATACACTAGGTCTCCTTGGTACAGGGTGAGTCTTTTCTAATAAGAACCCAGAAACACCACAAATCAGAGAAAGTCTGGATAAGTGTGACTGCATAAAACTGCAGAGCTTCTGTATGACAAAGGACATAGCTAGCAAATTAACTAGAAAGCCTACAGAGTGGGAAAAGATCTTCACTAACCATACAGTGGACAAAGGCCTCATATCTAAAATATATCAACAACTAAAAAAACTGAATCACTCCCAAACTAATCTCCAAAGAAGCAACCATCCTATTAAAAGATGGGCCAAAGACTTAAAGAGAGTCTTCTCTGAAGAAGAAATAAGAATGGCCTATAGACACATGAAGAAATGCTCGACATCTCTGGCCATAAAAGAAAAGCAAATCAAAACAACTCTAAGATTCCACCTCACTCCAGTTAGAATGACCATGATCAAGAAATCTAATAACAGATGCTGATGGGGATGTGGCCAGGAGGGATCACTACTACACTGTTGGTGGGAGTGCAAACTCGTTCAACTACTATGGAAAGCAGTATGGCAGTTCCTCATAAGACTAAAAATAGAGCTCCCCTATGACCCAGCAATTCCACTACTTGGCATTTACCCAATTGTCCAGAAACAAGGACATACTAAATCCACTAGCCCAACGATGTTCATTGCAGCACTATTTACCATAGCAAAGTATGGAACCAATGCAGATGCCTCTCCATTGATGAATGGATCAACAAGATGTGGTATTTATACACAATGGAATTCTATGCTGCTGTCAGAAAGAACGACATTGCCCCATTTGTAAGGAAATGGAAAGACTTAGAAAAAATCATAGTAAGTGAAGTAAGCCATAATCAAAGGAACATAGACTCAATGGTTTCCCTCATTTGTCAGAATCAGGAGAAACCTTGGGCTCTCCTAGCAGAGATTCACAATACAGCAAAACCTAGATACATAAGGCTAGATAGTATGATGCTAAATGAATGGACCTCCAGGATATAGAAACAAAAGCCATATAATGAGTGATTGTTGTCCTTAATGTAATATGTTATCTCTCCTCTCTTTTGTTGTTCCTTGGTTATCTCATATTGTTACAGTATTTCACCTTATTATCTGATATATATGGTTGATTGGTTATTTGAAATAGGATAGGGAAGGGGGGAAAACAAAATGAGGGGCAGAGGTGTGGGGAGGGAAATGGGACCATGACATGAGAAAGGGTATCAATGTATGTGAAGTAATGCACCTTCTATCTGGTGAATATAATGTAACTCTTTTATTAATTATAATAAAAACTATAGGAAAAAAGAGAATGACTGGTCAGGTATTTGGGGAGAGTACTTTTCTATTGAAATCTCTCAAATGTTATGATTCAACTAGGGTTATAATTTTTTGATGAATTAGGAAAAGATCACAGGAAGTGCTGCTTTCATTGCATCATGGCAAGGGTGTATACTAGCAAGGAATTGCCTGTGAAAGACATTGGTTCATTGATGGTTTCCTTTTTTAATGAAGCTCTTTTGGACAACTGATTGAGTGATATAGGATTTATTCTAGTGATGATGAACCTAAAGAAAATACTTCTTTATTGAAAAAGAGCATTATGGGAATTGAACATGGTGCTCTTAAGACTCACAATGTAAAAACCGCTACTGAGCATTTCCTGGCCGAGGCTCTTTCTCCTTTCCCAGACTATGTTAGAACTTCACAAATACTGTTGTATATAGGAACTCTTGAAGCTCACAATAAACTTGTGAGGTAGATAAACTATATTCTTGTGTTAATTGGTGTTGTCTGTTTGCTAGTCCTGGGGCTTGAACTCAGGGCCTGGGCACTGTCCCTGAGCTTCTTTTTCTCAAGGCTAGCACTCTACCACTTGGGCCACAGTGCCACTTCTGTGTTTTCTATTTGTGGTACTGAGGAATCAAACCCAGGGCTTAATGCATGCTAGGCAAGCACTCTGCCACTAAGCCACATTCCCAGTCATCTCGTCCTACTTTTTTCCCCTCCCCCGTGGGTCATGAGGCTTGAACTCTGGGCCTGAGTGCTGTTCCTGAGCTCTTCAGCTCAAGGCTACTGCCCTATCCCTGAGCCACAGCTTCATGTCTCCTTTTCTAGTGATTGACTGGAGATGTCTCACATTCTTTATTGCCTGGGCTGGCTTTAAACTGTCAGCCCAGATCCTCAGATCTCAGCCTCTTGAGTAGTTAGGATTACAGGTGTGAACCACCACGACTGGCTATCTTGTCCTACTTTTAAAGAAATAGAGGTTTAAGGACGTTAAGTACCTTGCCCAAGCAAGTGAACACTCAATCTTGAATTACAATTGGGCCTACCAGCTGCACATGGCTTTCCTAAGGCTATTATAACAAACACCACAAAACAAATGGCTTACATAACAGAAAGTCATCTCAAATCTGGAGACCACAGAGACTCCAGAACAAGTTGTCAGCATAGCCATGTGGTCTCTGGAGGGCTTTGGGTGGGCTCTGTGCAGGTCTCTCCCATACTGTATGAGTCCATCTTCATGTAGCCCCACCATGTGTGCCTGTTTGTTTCTTGTGTCCCTGGCTTTAACCTATAGAGCCATTATTGCCTGTCTGAATGCCCCTCATTTCTCTTCTTGATACCTTGCTATTTGGTTTCTATAAGAGGTCTGAAGAGTCTGACACATCCCTAATTTGAGAATCACAAGCCCCTATCTTCTCTGCGCCAATCATTCTGCAAATACACAGGTGTTCTGAATAGCCCTGCTAACTGACTTCCTTTTAAAATGCCAGAGCCATTAACTACAGTAAATTTCTTTTGCTCAGGAAGGGTGGGCTGCAGTCAGCAGGAGTAAAAGCCATGCCACTTATTGTTCTAAAGAGGTGTTTAGCTGCTACAAATAAACCCTGGATTAGTGGAATCTCTAGTCTTTAGGTCCCCAGATATAAAGGGGCCATTTACTCGACATCCACTCATTTATTCAACAAACCGTGGTGCCGGTTTGGGTTGATCTAGGTCTGAATGGAGGCTGCTGTTCTTCCTTTCAAGGCTCCCTCCGATAATTATTCCATTATTGACACATCACTGACCCAGGCATGACTAATGGTTTGGTATTACTGAGAGATGCAGCTAAAGGTCACCTGGGGGTGGGGAGGAGTCAAGCTGCCATTTCCACTCTACCACAGTGGAGCAAATGGAAAATTTTCAGGGGAGGTAGACCCCACTCTGTCTTTATCGTAGACTTGAGGGCCATTACAACACTGCATAATCAAATTTCCTCCTTTTCTCCAATCTTTTGTTCTGTTTATTAATTAAGTGAAATGACACAACAGGGTGAGCAGTGGAAGTCTGCATGCACTTAGGTGCATTGTTAGAACCACAGCACAGGCTTGATTACAGTCGGCATGCACAGTAGCAGGTTACTTATTGGGTAATAAGACAGACCCAGGAGTGTATTTGAAAGAGTTGAAAGAGGAAATTTTCAGATAGAGAAGAAGAAAACAAGGTTCTAATGAAATTTAGACAATAGGGTCAGAGTATAATTTATGGACTGCATCTTGCCTTGCAGTACCTGCAATGACAGAGAGCAGCCAGGAGAGAGACAGAGACTAGAAAGCTCTAGGATATTTCTCCTTAGCAATATCTCTTTTTTTTCTGTTCATCTTTGACTTATGTCAGTGGATTGCCTATATTGCCTGGCAAGGTATCCTGCCATCTCCTCAAGATGCCTTTTTTTTCTTTTAAATACTGGAGAGCTTGTTTGTAACATAGTCTAGCCACCTGAATTCTTGCAGTTTTCAGTTTTCCTCTATATAAAATGGCTAGGCAAGCTCCTAATTCTGAATTGCCTCAAAGAAAATTGAGAAGAGGTGCATAACTCTTGTGTTCTGAGCCTAAAGACATGGCTGAAATGTTAGATTAGTACCGTGGAATACATTGCTTGAATGAACATCTAGCCCCTAAAGGCCTTGTCTGCTTATTCCCTGTGATGGGGCATGGATATAGACTGCTTAGATTCTTCCAGTGGTTTGAATATGATCTACCCACTCAGATACTTTTGTTAGTATTTAATTGCCATCATGGCAGTTTTGGGAGATGAAGCATTTAAGAAGTGGTTAGGTTGTTAAAAGAAACTAATGCTTTTCTTGTGAGCCATGGTTTTTATAGCACCTGTTGTGCTCTTTCTCTCACATGTGTCTTCTTGCCCTTCCACTTTTCTGCCCATGTTATGGTGAAACATGAGAATCTTGTCAGACAGAGGTGCCCAATCTCAGTCTTTCAGCCTCCAGAATCACGAGTTAAAGGAATTTCTTTATAAGTGACTCAGTCGTAGGTGTTTTTTCATAGTAGCAGAACATGGATTCAAATGTTTTTCTTTTCTGGACTTAAAGCAGACTCCTCCAGCATCAGAGATGTATTAAGACAGCCCTCAGCTGGCAGTGCTTTCTGAGTTTCCCTTTCTCTTCCCTCTTCATCCTGTTTCTATCCCCTCCCTCCCTCCCTC
Organism: Megascapheus bottae; assembly: GCF_031878675.1. Taxonomy (NCBI): domain Eukaryota; kingdom Metazoa; phylum Chordata; class Mammalia; order Rodentia; family Geomyidae; genus Megascapheus; species Megascapheus bottae. Next base: position 16,044,399 of record NC_143529.1, on the reverse strand, counting down.
CTTTTCTTCTTATCTCTTTTCCTCCCTCCCTTCTTTCCTTGATTCCATCCTTCCCTCCTTCCTTTCTCTGCTTCCCTTCTCTTTCTTTTCTGTTCCCCTCTCTCTCTCTTTCTTTCTTTCCCCTCCCCCTTCTCCCGTCCCCTGCCCTCTTCTCCCCTTCTTTTTTTCTGTGCCTGTCCTAGGGCTTGAACTTAGGCCTGGGTACAGATCTTGAATTTTTGTATTAAAGGCTAGTATTCTATCACTTAAACCACAGCTCTACTTTCTTTTTTTTTTTTTTTGGCAGGGGGTCGGGGGAGGGAAGGTGGTTAATTAGAGATAAGAGTCTCACAGACTTTCCTTCCCGGGCTAGTTTTGACCTGTGTTCCTCAGATCGTAGCCTCTGACTAGTTAGGATGACGTACATGAGTCACCAGTACCCAGCCCTGCCTCTTTCTTCAGGCAGTTGTGTCAGTGACTGGTTAATAGAAGGATAGAAAAGTCTGGTCCTCTCACCTCAGTGAGAAATCTGTCCAGTTTAGAACTTCCCAGAGGTCTGGCTTCTCTTTCTTCTCAGTTTTTCTAGCTTCCTCTCCTTTCCTTCTTTTTCTTCTTTCCACATGTTGAATTCTAAGATAACTCCCTAAAAATGTTCTGCACACTAATCGCTATCTCAATGTGGGTTGCCTGGTGAAACCAAGGTGTAGCATTCACCAAATTATATAGATTACACGTACTGTGTAGCAGATACCCCAGAGATGTGGGCACTAATTGTAAAGGGGGTCAAAGAGTGTGCCACATTCATTGATTGCTGACAGGACCTCTTTTCTTTTCTCTTTCTTTCTTTCTCCTCCTCCACCTCCACCTCTACCACCACCACCTCCTCCTTCTCCTCCTCCTCCTCCTCCTCCTCCTCCTCCTCCTCCTCCTCCTCCTCCTTCTTCTTCTGCAACATATTCAAAGGGTGACATCAACTTCTGCCACTTGAATCTGGGATCTAATAGCCACAGTTTTCTTGGATCAAAGCTCCTTCCCATTTGTTCTTCAATGGTTGGAACATACTATGTCAGATTTACTAGAAACATGACATTATCACGGAGAATGGACACATGATCATAATCATTCTGATTGTCTAGTACATTTTGAAGAGAACATTGAAACTATTAAAATGCACACAAGAGGAACAGAACTGATGACACCATCCACATACTTTTTTGTGACCCTTGTTTTCAGGGTTTTATTGGCTCTCTGTTAAGTACTGGGAACAATTCTGACAGTGCCTCCTATTTATTCTCTCTCTGTGTGTCTTTTTCTCCCTTTACCTTTCTCTCTCCTTTTTCCAGGGCAGAGGAAATAATTTAGACCTTTTCTGCATCCTAGGTCCATTTATTTGTTTCTGCCATGTCTGGACTTTCATGTTGAGGGAAGAGAAATATGGGAGAAGAAAAGTTATATTCCTTAGAGGCTTTTCTAATTAACTGTTTGAAAGAGATTTTTTAAAGCCTAAGTGAGAGGTTATTTGTATGCCTAATTTCATTTTTATGTTACACTTACTTTTAAGTGTAATTTATCAAGGCTTAACACTTGTATTCTTTCAGAGGCATTACAAAGAGCATTGCAAATGGCTATATTTTATTTTCACATGCATTTAAATGGTTAGCAAGTGGATTTGAGCTCTTCCTGTAGTTAAAGTGCATTTTTTATTGTACATAAATGGTAAATAATTGATACCTGCCATATGCTTCTCACTCCCTTTCTGAGCTTCTCTTTCCTTTTCCTCTCGTCATTTCTTCTTCGCCCTTCCTATTGGTTACTTGCTTATCTAGTTTTCCATCCTTTCTTCTCTTTTCTCCATAGGATTCCTCTGCTTTTAACATCATGTCATTGCCTCTTGGTGAACTCTTTTGAAGGGGGTCTTCTGTGAGTTCTTGAGACCATTGCATTACGCAGTGGGGGTGAAGGAAGGAAGTAATGACTTATTAGATGATGCTTAGATCAGGAATTTTAAATAAAAGAGGGGTTTCAGAGAGCATTTGTTGGGAAAATTATTTCTTTTCTTCAGATTGTTAAATTGATACTAGACGAATTCTCATTCACTGCCTCTACTTCTCTGATGAACTGGTGACAGCCTCCTGAAGGCTGCTATGAAAGAAAAGGGATCTGAATATATGGGGAATTCTGACCAAGCAAAGCTGCACACACTGAATGATTTTAAAGGATTTCGCATTAGGAAAAATGAGAGGATGAATAGCGTGCATAGAAATTTAAAGAATATCCTGTCTTTGATAAGCTTATTTTCAACAGGGAATTTCTACTGCATTGAGATTACAGAGCTATACAATTTTAGATTGATTTGGTTTGAATCCCTAGAAAGCTACTTATAGATGTTACAACCCAACAACACTAGAACAGTTTTCTTTTTTGAAAAAAAAAAAAAGGAGTTGGAATTAAGACAGGAATGCAAAGGGCCCAGAATAACCTAAACATTCTTAAAAAGAAAAGTAAAGTTGGAGGATTTACATTTGCCAACTCAAAACTTATTACAAAGTACTTGTAATAATGGTAGTTCATACCGATAGAAGATATATTGCCCAATGAAAAACAATTGAAAGCCAGAAATAAACCCATGTGTCTATGGTCAGTGTTTTCAGCAGACACCAAGATTGTTACACGGAGAAAGGAGGAATGGCACCAGGGTGACAAGATAGCCACATGCAAAAGAATAAAGATGGAGTCCTAACTTATATCATACTCTCAAAATCAGCTGAATTTTGATCTAATTTCAAAAAGATCTAAATTTAAAAGCTGAATCTATAAAACCCTTAGAAGAAGTCATAGAGATGAATCTTCGTGACGTTAGATATAGCCATAAATTCTTCGACGTAATACCCAAAACACAATCAACAAAAGAAGCCATAGACAAATCAGACTTCTCTAACATAAAATCTTTAGTCCCTCAGAGGACACAAGAAAATGAAAAAGACTGAAAGTAGAAAAAATTCTACAGGCTTCGGGAGTCTGGCCTAGTGGTTAAAGTGCTTGCCTAGCATGCATGAAGACCCAGGTTCAATTCCTCAGTACCACATATAGAAAAAAGCCGGAAGTGGTACTGAGGCTCAAGTGGTAGAGCTCTAGCCTTGAGAAAGTCCAAGGACAGTGCTCAGGCCCTGAGCTCAAGCCCAGGACTGGCAAAAAAAAAATCTACATTACTCCAGATAAGAGATCTATAGCTGTATCATACAGAGGATTCTTAGAGAACAATAATAAAGCTTCAGATTTTATCACTATTTTTGGATCTTCAGATTTTAAAATAAGCAAAATATTTGGATAGAAATTTTTCCAAACTAGATACATAATAGAACAGTTAGTATAAGTACAGGTCCTTTGCATCATTAGCCACTGGACTAGGCAAATCAAGCCAAAATGTGACACTTCATAGCCCCCATAATTAAAAAATTTTACAGGAAAATAACTAGTGTTAGTAAAGATATTGAAAATCTAGAACCTTCATTTACTGCTTTAGGAAATATAAAATGGTAAAGCCGTTTTAGAAAACAGTCTGATTATTCCTTAAATGAATAAGCATAGAATTACTATACCACAACATGGATGAGTTTTGAAAACATTATGTGAAGAGAATGGGAAATCTATACTTGCATCTCAGCCTCTTGACACATAACTCTTCCAGTTTTCCATGTCTTTTTGGTTGATAGGTCTCTTTTTGGTTGAGTTCTTGTTGCCAGGTCCTTGGGGACAGCAGAAATATGAAATAAAGCTATCTTTGCTTTTTTTTTTTCTATATTACTGTTATGATCTGGCCTAAGCCTCTCCCCTGCTTTTTTTTGTCGGTTGTGGGACTTGAACTCTGGGCCTGGGCATTGTCCCTGAGCCCTTCAGGTCAAGGCTATGGCCCTACCTTTTGAGCAAAAGCACCACTTCCGGCTTTCTGGTGGTTAATTGAAGAGTCTCGTGGACTTTAGTGCCTGGGCTGGCTTTGAACTGTGATTCTCAGCTCTCAGCCTCCTGAGTAGCTAGGATTACAGGTGTGAGCCACCGTGCGTGCTAAGCCCATTTTTAAATGTTCAATGTTTGAGTCCTTTTTGATGGAACATAGCCTTTGAAGAGATTGTAGGTGAGTAGGCATTAGCTGCCTCATCCAGCATTCCTAAGTTGTGATAAAGGCGAGTCGCAGGATGGATCCCTCTCCCTGGTGTGAATATTCATTAGACAGTCCTATAAGCAGATGCAGAATAGCTTAGGCAATCTGTTCCTGGAGCAAAGATATCCCAGGCCTCTATTCTCTTTGTTGTGTTGGTCCCCACTTGCATGAATGGTTCACTTGAGGCAGATGTGGAGATAACACAGACAGGAGTATGTTCTACTACAGTTTAGGTAACCAGAAATTCTCCTGGCTAATGGCTGGACCTGGGACCATTTAATGATCTCTAAGCTTCATCTCAAAAGAGCTAGGCTATAGGCCTAGCTAGATCCTGATGTCCTATTCAAGCAGGGATAGGGAAGGCTCTTAAATATTTTAGCTAATTTAAATATGAGCACACCTAATTTTTTTAACTAACAAAGCCTTTGAACTTTGGATTCCATTGCTATCAAATAAGGTATTTGAAGAGTAGTTTAAGTATGTGAAAAAAACCCTGTAATATGCCAATTAAAAGCCATGAATTTATTTAATAAATACTCACATTTAATATGTTTAAAATTCACTGTGCTAATTAGATACAGCTGATTGAGATACAGAAAACAAGCATTTGGAGTAGCTGCTTCTGGGTGTTTTTCCTGATACAGTGCTAACTGAGCACCCCAGGAGTCTGGGTTTTCCATTAAGGCAGCTGATTGCCCCTGGAGAAGAAGCCTAAACTACCATCTGCAGAATATCTCACAGACTAAGCTAAAGTATTTCAAATTAAATTACAGACACATTAATAAGTATGCAACAAAACTCCAAGCAATGAACTAAGGTTGTCACGTACGTATTTTAATTACATATTGTGATGCTTGTATCCTCAGGCTTGTTAGCGAATGTTACAAATTTTCACATTGGATAAAGTGACTAGGAGTAGAAGAGGAAGATAGAAGGAGGGAAAATGGAGAGTCAACCAGAAGAAAGAAAATAAAAATCAGGAAGGGAGAGAGAGAGAGAGAGAGAGAGAGAGAGAGAGAGAGAGAGAGAGAGAGAGAGAGAGAGAGAGAGAGAGAGAGAGGAGACACACACACACACACACACACACACACACACACGCACGCACGCACCAGAGTAGCAGATTGGAGGAATCAGTGTCTGAGGTGTACAATGAGAAAATGAAAATAACCAGGTATCTTCAAGTCACTTGCTTTTTCTAATTTTTCCTCGAAGACCTTTTGTCTATTGTCCAATTATAGATCTGTTGTCATTCAAACCATCCCCAGCTTGGCTAGAGGGGTCAACAATAATCCATAGAAATATCTCCCAAGAGAACAAAGCTAAGCTCACTATTCTTTTTTGGGTCCAGCAGGAACTGTGCAATTAGGGAGGAGGAAAGGAACCCACGTTGAGGAAGCTCGGAGAGCTGCTGCTCCACACTCACTGGGAACAAACCCAGAGGGCTTTTGCACATGGCTGGAGTGGAAGGATCAACTGGGGCTACAGTAGGAGGGGGTCAGTTTATTCCTCTCAGTTTACTAGTTCTATCAAAATTGCCTAGCTTTCTTTGGGCCGGGAGTTTGGCCTAGTGGTAGAGTGCTTGCCTAGTATGCACAAAGACCGGGTTCGATTCCTTGTGTACCACATACATAGAAAAAAGCCAGAAATGGTGCTGAGGCTCAAGTGGTAGAGCTCTAACCTTGAGAAAGTCCAAGAACTGTGCTCAGGCCCTGAGCTCAAGGCCACGAGTGGCAAAGAAAAAAAAAATTGCCTAGCTTTGACTAGGGTTGTGTGAGGTTGGGCATTAGTGGACCTTTTGGGAATGTCAGATTCTACTCTATAATTGGAGTACGTGAAAGCCTCCTATAAGAAATTTTCTGTTTTTCTTTTTGCTTAATCTATTCTCTCAAGAGCATCTTGTGAACATGTTAATAGCTTTGGGAGAGGTATATTAGCATAGCTTTACTCCAAGAGAAATATTAGCACAGCTTATCAAAATGCTCCTCATGGTAGAGAAAAACATTAGGACCCTTGAGATCTGAATGCAGATGCTTCTACTTTTATAAAGTCCACAAATTTTGCTTTTTACTCCAATTCTAGTTTTACTCTGGCTTGTAGTTCTCTAAAAAAGTCATGGCATTTTCACGCTTTTTTGACACTCTAGGACATTGAACTGTGGTTATCCTGGGGTCCCTTATCTTCCTGGCATATGGCCTTATCTGCCTCCCTGTCTCTGATCCTTGCTTGAATAAGGAGGCCTTACGGTGTCAGTTAATGCACTGGCAACTAAGCTTTGAGGGATATTGGATGCCTAGAAATGATTCTAGCTCCGCCATGGCCCACTGGTCCTGGTTGTCCACACTACTTGAAATTTCTCACATAATAATATTCCTTTTCCAGACGGAGGGAAAATGCTAATAAGACAAGTGGGTTATTGGACAAATGTAGGGATTTTCTGATGCTCTTTGCTTCTTAAGCATTCAGTTTTAGATTTGAAAACTTTCTTGGCCATCTAGAGAATTGGGGTTCCCATTCCTTGAAAGGGATTTTAGTTCCTTTAAAGGGTACTGATGTTAACTTCAATCCCCCTGTGCCTCTCTGAGAGGGGCAGACCTGGAAATACTACTTGAAGCTGAAGTACTGTTTCAGGAAATACGGACAGCCTTGGGGCTCCCAAAGTTCTCAAGGCCCTCTTGTTCCCCAATGCCTTGGTGTTTTAAGATGGCCATGCCAAATGAGAAGGCCTCTTCTCATTCTACTGGGTGACATTAGATTCAGGATCTGACTGTCAGGCAAAGGTACTAAGAGGTTAAATATTTCTTGGAAGAAGGTCTTTTAGAATCATCTCTCAACAAGTTGTCTTATGCTGCACAGATTGTCTCCATCATTACTAACAGATGCATCTGCTGTAAAAGACAATTTTGCAAGCCCTGGCAGAAACGAACTCATGGTTTTCTGAAATTTTTCCCCTGGCTCATATTAAAACTAGCCAGGAGAAGAGACACAGCAAAGTTTATTAGGGACAGTTCCCTGGAGGAAAAAATAATGGGGATAATGAGACAAATACTCCTAAGGCATCCAGAGGCTTCTGAAATAAGCAGTCTCTGGTCCACAGAGATGGCTGGTGGAGAAATGGTTCTGTTGTGAATATTTTTACAAAATCATTGTGTTCAATTAAAGCCAGACAATTGAAATTACCTAAAGGGGCTCTGGTCACTTTTACAAGCATCATCTCCAAGAGTAACCCACTGAATAACAATCAGGCTTTTCTTCTGATGTAGATACAAGTAACAGAGTAGGTATGTGAATGTGTGTGTATGTGTGAATGTGTGTGTGTGTGTACTATCAGATCTCATCTACTTTGTACACACGTGTATGTGTGTATTATAACTCACCTCAGCTTCTGTATGCATTCAGCAGCCCGCAAGAATGAGGACTTGAGGGAGGTTAGGAAAGGGAGCCATTGTTTCTTGTTCAAGTTCGGTTCTTGTTGGTGTTGGTGGTTGTGGGGCTTGAACTCTGGGCCTACGTGCTGTCCCTGAGCTCTTTAGCTCAAGGCTAGCGCTCTACCACTTTGAGCCACACCACCACTTCCAGTTCTCTGGTGGTTAATTGGAGCTAAGAGTCTCATGGACTTTCATGCCTGGGCTGGCTTTGAACACTGATCCTCAGATCTCAGCCTCCTGAGTAGGGAGGATTACAGGCATGAGCTGCCAATGCCAGGCAAGTTGATTTTTTTTTTTTAAAAAGAAAGAATGTAGGCTCAGGGAAAGGGTGTTGGGCCAGCTAGACTTATCATGAAAGTTTGGAAGCTATACATAGAATAGTCATAATTTGGATCAAGAAGGAGGCAGATGGAGGGCTTGTGTGAAAGAGAGGGAGAGGATAAGATGTAGAGGAAGAGAGAGAGAAATATTGAGAGAGGCATCTCTGATTCCAGTGAATAAGCATGACTTAAGAACCATTGGAACACAGCATCTTGGCACAAAGTAGATGTTTAAGCCAGTGTAAGGTCTTGACATGAAGAAAGGAACTTTTATTTTTGCAAGGGAGACTGTAGAGTTTGTTTAGTGCCACTTCCAATGGCACTGTAGTCTTCATTTTAGGTCATACAGTGGACAGATGCAGGAAGATACATTTTAAGTAGGGACTTCTGCACATATTCTTTCCAAATATTTTGGGAGTTTTCCAATAGGCCAGACCTTATAGGAATTTGAAGTTGAGTAAATCTGGAAACCAGCTAAAGCAAGGAGCTTTTGCTGCACTGTGAAGAATTCATGTGGTGGCATTCTCCAGGGTTTAGGTCCATATACAGGGGCCCTGTAGTGTGGTGGTGAAACTCAGAGGCTTCTGAAGTCCTACTTCCTGGGTTCATATGAGTCTCCACTCATGAGTAGTTCTGATTCATGAAGTCTCAATGTTACCATTTAGAAAACAGGAATAGTAGCTCAACTGGCTAGAGGATTGTGTGGATCATAAGTGAACTGACGAATACACAAGAAGCACTCCACAGTGGTATTTTTTAAAATTTATTTTTATTGTAAAGGTGATGTACACAGGGTTACTGTTACATAGGTCAAATAGTGAATAATTTCTTTTTGAATAGTACCAACTCATTACCTCATTTGCTTTCAACTTTTTCCTTCCAAACCCTCCCCTACAAGTTGTATAGTTCATTTTCAATACAGCATCTAGTGAATTTCAGTCCAAATTAGTCTACCTTCAGTCCTACTATTTCTTTTCTTTTCTTGCTTTCTTTTTTTTTTGGTGGTAGGGTCATGGGGCTTGAACTCTGGGCCTAGGCACTGAGCTCTTCAGCTCAAGGCTACCACCCTACTCCTGGAGCCACAGCCCTACTTCCTATTTCGTAGTGATTAATTGGAGATAAGATTCTCCGGTTCTTTAGTGCCTGGGCTGACTTTGAACTATGATCCTCAGATCTCAGCCTCAGTAGCTAGGATGACAGGCGCGAGCCACCGTGCCCAGCTTTCTGTCCCACTATTTCTATGCTTCCCCTTACCAGCTCCAAAAATGGATAAACTTACATATAAGACAAAATATAAAACAAACAAACAAAAACAGCAACAAAAGAGGAAAAACAAAATAAAAAAATCACAAAAAGTAAAATTAAAAAAAAAACCCTTCTTTCCATTTCTTGGAGTTCATGAGCTATTATTATTTACAAATCCACCAGAGAGGATGATTGATGGTTATGGAGGAAACCTTAGGAGACCTTTATAATTTTTGGACCCAAACCTCAGAGAAAGAGAGAGAGAGAGACAGGGAGGGAGGAAGGGAGGGAGAAAAAGAGAGAGAGAGAGAGAGAGAGAGAGAGAGAGAGAGAGAGAGAGAGAGAGAGAGAGAGAGAGAGAGACTGATCAGCCTGTGGACTTATCAGGCAATAAGATAGAAGCTTCTAGATGTTGAGAGGTGTAGATGTCTTCTTCATACAGCCATATGGTTTGTAAAAACAGCTTCTATAAAGAAGAGCTTACTATTCAAGTTCACTTCAGCTAACTCTTCAGAATGGAACAGTAGATGGCAATTATTTGCCATTCTGTGAGGTTCTATAAATGTCCCCTCCCCCTTTTTCCTGGTGGATGTGTTATTTCTGCCTGATTTCTGTCAGATACTTTCATGTATCCCTCACATGGAAGGGTAGATCAAGTTCAAGGTAAAGTGGACTTGAGTGTACTAGCTTTTATTTTGCATGATTTTCTGCCCTCTGCTGAAAGCATCCTTTTTCTTAAAGGGCCCAACACCTTTTCCTATCTCTATTCTCCTCCATCAATTTCTACTTCAGATAGATCTGACATTAGTCATTCATATTTAATAGTGAATTTAAGCCAACACATTACTTCTTCCAGAAGCCATTTCCCCTGGAATATGTGTGGTAGTCGAGCTCATCCTGTCTCTGTTTTGACTTGGCTCCTGTGTTCACTGCAAGATGGAAACCACTCTGGGGGCACTGTTGTAAGACGTTAGGCTGATACAACAGACAACTTTGATGTCAGAATGAGTTATAATGCACAGATCATACTTACTTGTCAGCACCTCCGGGGTAAAGGAAAGATCTATGACTCTAAACTGAATTTGAAAACAAAGTGATCACAAAGAGAAAGAAAGGGGAGGAAGAGGAAAAGAAGGAAAAGGAAAAGGGAAGAAAGAGAGAAACCATCCCCCCACCATCTTAATAACTAAGAACAAAGAGCCCAAACAACAGTTTGGAGACCAACTATCTACCAAGGTTGGAGCCTTTCCAGTTTCTTCTTTTCCTTTATGTTTCCAATCTTTGCCTTCTAAAAAGACTTCAAAGGCAGCTACCACTGTTCTCACTTTCTTTTATTGTTTCTGTACTCAACATTTGATTGCTTAAATCACATGTACACATATGGACAATAACACACACAGAAACATATACACAAGCATATTATACCCCACACACTCCATTAGGACTTTTCTATAACTTTCAAGTCTTTACTTGGTTTTCTTTATGCCTTAAAAAAAACAATACCGATTTCTTTTTCTTGCTAATTGCTTTATATAAGGATTCTAAAGGCTACTGTTTAGTTTATTATTACCTTTAAAAATGTACCTGAAATAAATAGAACAAAGAGTAGACTGAAGAACTCGCCTGGTACTGCGCAAACCTGTAAGTTGTTAACAACTTCTCAGTACAGGACTTAAAAATCTTGCTTTTGAACACAGATAAAGATAGGAGGCAAAAGAAGAAAAGAACATAATCAAAGCAGAGGAAAAGAGATCTGAGGTCCAAAAGCTCATGTGAGCTTTCTAAAAAACACAGATTAAAATCTACATAATCTCTGAAATGCAACCAATTTAATATGAAGATACATTGAAAAGGATGTTTTCACTTAAATACATCTTTCCTAAAAACTCTTTCATATTTATAAAGGAGGATTGAACTCAAGGCACTTGACAGGCAGGTATTGTATCACTCTAGCCTTTTTGTTTTAGTTATTTTTCAAATATGGTCTTGTGTGTTTTTGTGTGGAGTTGGCCCCTGATTGTAATTCTGTCTTTTGCACAGTTAGAACTATAGGCGTACTCTACCATACCTTTCTTAGTTGTTGAGATTGGAACTCTCTTATCTCACTAACTTTTTTGCTTGTCCTGGTCTCAAACTACATTCCCCCAAGGCTTTAGCAACTATACCTGGCCTCTACCAATGATATTGTTGATGGATGAGACCTGAATTACAGGCTAAGATTAAATATATTTTGAAATAATGACATGCAAACATTTCATTTAGTTTATTCTGCTATTGCAGTAGATCCCAGCAATACAAGCTGCTATTGAGTGATTTCACACTTTTTCCTGCTTTGTCACCTCTTTAGGGGGAGAAAGAGCTGGAAACTTAGACAACATTATGGAACAAACTTTCTCCTTTCCCTAGCATTCAAGACCAACCAAAGGTTTTTTTTTTTCCCCCGCCAGTCCTTGGGCTTGAACTCAAGAGTCTGAGCACTGTCCTTGGGCATTCTGATGGCTAGTTCTCTACCACTTGAGCCACAGCACCACTTCTGACTTTTTTCTATGTATATGATACCAAGGAATCAAACCAAGGTCTTTGTGCATGCTAGGCAAGGACTCTACTACTAGGCCAAACTCCTAGCCCCAGGAGCTTTTATTTTTAAAAGACATGTGACTAAGCTTTGTTACTAAGACTATGGGATTCAAGGGTATAGGATAACAATTAGCCTGCACTGTGTGTTTCACCACGTGTTAAGCACTAGATCTAGTACTTTATTCTTCCTTGTTTCTAAACCTCTCAAGTCAATTACCACCTGTGTCAACTACCATCTACTTCCAATCTATGGAAGAGAATCGCTTCCCGCTGGGGCTCCAGGCCATCTTTCCCTCTGTTACTTGGGACCTTCTGTGTGTTAGGGAGGCCGTTCCCTCATGGTCCAGCTGACAGTGGTAGATGGGTCTGGGGACTGTAGCTTTCTCAGAACCAGAATGCTACAATTCTGCAAAGCAGTCACCATAGTGTGATAGTGTGTCTGGGTGACATGACTTCTACCCCGAACCGTGAATCTACTGCAGGATCCCATGAGATCCTGACACTTCTCACCAGCTTCTTTCCTGCTGCTGATTCCAACTGTCCTGAACTGGAGCTTTCTGCCTAGGCAGTGACCATGGAGCCACACTGCTTGTCTCTTCATGGGGCAGTGGTGTGAATACCCTCACTCACTGTTTTGTCCCAAGTGGTGTCCTTCTTGTTGCAGTAGTGAGAACATCAGGATCATCCTTGGAGTGATGGTGTGTGTGTGTGTGTGTGTATCTGTGTGTGAAATTAGATGGCCTGGGTTCGTGTGTCAGCTTGATCTCTTATCAACCTGGCAATGGTAGCCAGGCCGCTTAGTTTCTGCGTTTCAAAAGTCTCCTCTGCAAATGAGGATTCACGTAACACAGATTCTATGCAAACACTGCGTGCTGAGCACGTAGGACACTTTTAGGGAAAGTTTCTCCTTCTCAAAAGTTATCCTCCTTATCAATCCATGAGCCTCTATGTAACCTGTGGTCGTACGCAGGCTATGGCTTCTAAGACAGATTATTAGCTTTGATGGTCATGTTGGAAACGCACATGTGACAGTTTATTCTTCACTTATCTTTTCTAATACTATTTAATGTTCTCTCTCTTCCTTCTTTTCTTTCTTTTGCCAGTTGTAAAGCTTGAACTCAGGGCCTGGGTCTGTCCTTTAGCTTTTTTTTTTCCCTGAAGGCTAATGTTTTACCACTTGGGTCACAGCTCCACTTCAGACTTGTCGGTGGTTAAATAGAGCTAATGAGTCTCATGCATTTTCCTGCCTGGGCTGACTTTGGATCACAATCCTAAGGTTTCTACCTCCTGAGTAGCTAGGATTACAAGCATGAGCCATCCATACCAAGCTTAATGTTCTCTTAAGGGATGGGCTACCAGTCAATTTTATATCCAAATATCCAAAATAAATACAAATATACAATAAAGGTAAAAATACATATGTAGGGGCCGGGAGTTTGGCCTAGTGGTAGAGTGGTTGCCTAGCATGCACAAAGACCGGGGTTCAATTCTTTGGTACCACATACTGAGAAAAAGCCGGAAGTGGTGCTGAGGCTCAAGTGGTAAAACTCTAGCCTCGAGAAAAATCCAAGGCCAGTGCTCAGGCCCTGAGCTTAAGCCCAGGACTAGAAAAAAAGAAAAAAAATACTTATGTAATGGCCAGGAGTTTGGCCTAGTGGTAGAGTGCTTGCCTAGCATGCACAAAGACCAGGGTTCGATTCCTTGGTACCACATACATAGAAAAAAGCTGGAAGTGATGCTGAGGCTCAAGTGATAGAGCTCTAGTCTTGAGAAAGTCCAAGGACAGTGCTTAGGCCCTGAGCTCAAGCCCAGGACTGGCAAAAAATAAATAAATAAATAAAAAATAAATAAATAAAATACTTATGTAATTGTCTACCATGTTTTCATTAGAATATGACATTTTTATCTAAGGTGTCCATTGCTTTCTGATCTATATGTGCCTCTTTGTACATGTTGTAAGTGGTTTATTAATTAGCTATTTGTCTACACAGGCAATGAACACTTTAAAAACGAGTTTGAAGTGAATGCATTTGGGAAGGGCCCGTGGCAACGACACTGTGTTGTGAAGCACCTGCATTATAGTGCGTAGACAGCTATGTGTAAAGGCCAAGAAGTATGAGAACAAACAGGCTTTGTTGGGTTTCCCTCTTAGCTTCTTGAACATCTGCAGGTTTTGATTCCCAAGAGTCTTAAGAAAATGGAGGAGTGGACCAAGACATGAGAAAGGGTATCAATGTATGTGAATTAATGCACCTCCTATCTGGCAAATATAATGTAACCCTTCTATTAATTACAATAAAAATATATGAAAAAAAAGAAAATGGAGGAAAATGGAAAAGGAATAGGCTGGACTCAATTGTCAACAGGCTAGGGCTTTTTATTGCCAGTGAGGGGCACAGACCTTCCTGCCTGTTTGGAGGTCGTACCAAAGGACTGGATTTGGGACCATGTTTGTATGGGTCTTAATAAGGAAGCAGAAAATAAAAAAAAAATAGGCTATGGTTTCTTGGGGGCCCAGGGTGGTGTTCTTGGCCAGCCCCACAGTGGAATGCTCCGCCTGGGGTGATAGAGAGGGATTCAGCCAGGCTAGGTTGGAATAATTTGCCTGTGGACAGATGTGTAGTCAAGCCTGTTTGCATTTATCTGGTGTCTTGCTTGAGTGGGGGCGGGAGGGGGGGGGCTGGAGTCAATCCTTCAAAGAGATCCTTGAATCCATCTGCTAAAGATGGGCTGACTGCATTGGCCAACCAACAATAAACAAGAGCAAATAATTACCACACCAGTGTGAGGAGAATGAGAATCCTGGGTCCAGTCTTCTAATCTAGTTTGGTTCCAGATCCCACCAGATCATGAGACAAAATGGTGACATATGGGCCAGATGCTTGTACAGCCTTCAGAATCCATTTTCTCCTGACATGTAGCACAGGTAGGAGAGAAGCAGAACTTACTGCAGACACTGAGTTCCCTAACTTTATGGTTGTAGGTGGTGACTTGAAGGTTAGGGCTGAGTTCACAAAACAAGTAGCTCCAAAGCTGTGAATTAATTACTGATTTAATTTCCATCCCCATCTTCCTTTTGCCTTTCCTGGCAACTGGTTCATGCTGAAGAGCTCAAATTGCTCAGCCTCAAGATGCCCTAGCAGGGGTTGGCATGATGTGAAATGAGCTACTTCCCTCAACAGCATCCTTATCAGTAGATAAGATAAAGAAACATCTGCCCCCACAAAAAGTCAAGGGCAAAGGTCATCTGACATTCCAAGGGAACTCTCCAGCAGGGAGTCTTCTAATTGGCTGATATTGATCTGTAAATTGTGTCCCTGCTGTGATTAATTCCAGTCCCCCCAAACTCCCTCAGCATGAGCTTGATAGGTCAAGGTTTGGGGCCTTTAAGCATCCTTTACAAATGGACCTCAGGTTCTTAAAGGTGCTGGTGGAGGGCTAGCAGCTTGTTAACTCTATCTCTGCTGCTAATGCTTACCAGGAAGCTGCTTTAACTGTTTCTTGAGATCCCTAATAGCAGCTTAATGGGATGCTAATGTGAGGAACAGACATTATCAGGTGACTGCTTGATTTATGATGGATTTATTATCACGCAGAGTTCCCTCAATGTCCATACATCTTTCCTCCATCCATCCTTGTTATGGGACTTAGCAAATGGTTTCATAATTAATTATTTTTTTTCCTGAAGGGGGTTACTATCATTTTTGCTCTATTGGCTTCTCTCTGTATTCAGTTTTCAATGGATGCTCCTTGGAAGCCTAGAAAAGATGGAATATTCTATCTCAACTCTTCTCTCCATGGTCTTCTCTCTACCCCATTCTTCCTGTCCACTAATGCGTACATTAGTGTTTTGCAATCTTGATTGTTTACTGGAGTTACCTGGGAGAGCTTTTGAAAATGTCTGTATTCCATTCTTAGGGATCCTGGATTCATTGGTCTGGTGGTACTGCCTGGTATTGGGAGTTTGAAAAGCTCCCCAGGTAAGCATCATTTTATATGATTATATGCACATAGCTATTGAGCCCTTACGATCCGCTCCTAAGAATATCTTCCATCGGTCTCACTGTAAATGTTTAGAGTCTTGCTTAATTAGTGATATCTAAGTATAATTATTTGTCTTTTACTTCCATTGGATTCACTTGTAGATTTATAGGCATGTTCTAGTTATTACAAATGAGGGAAACCATGCATCCTATGTTTCTCTGGGTTACTTTGCTTAATATAATTTTTCTTCCAAGTCTCTCCATTTCCTTATGAATGGAAGCAGAATTCCATCAGAATTCTGTGTATATATATATCACATTTTCTCAATCCATTTAGCCATTAGGGCCATCTGGGTTGATTATCTTAGCTATCATGAGTAATGCTGCATACCAAGAAATGGAAACAGGAGGGTTTTTTGGTGCTATTTGTGGGTTTTTTTTCTTTTCCTTCATTTTTAATTTCTGTACCCTTTATCTTATATTTAGCTGATGAGGGAAGCACAGGCAGAAATGGTGGGACAAGGAGTGAAATAATTCAGCAGTGATACTCACTGTGCTGAAAATGAATTATACAACTTGGGGGAGTTTGAGGGGATTGGGAGAGAAAATGAGGGAGGAGGAGATGCTGTTAAATAAAAAAAGGAACTCATTATCGGACCTAAATAACTGTAACCCCTCTGTCCATCACCTTTACACACAAAAAAAGTTCCTCAGGTGAGTCTAGAAAGTTCGGTAGACTGAGAGCCACTGAAGTACAATCTAGATCATCCTAAACGTGACCTTTCCCAAAATGCTTTTCTATGTCTTCCAAGGAACATGGGCTCCTCTCCCTTGGAACCCACAAAACACGTCACCCATATCTTTGGAAGTCATCTGGTACTTTGTGTATTTCCACTGAGAACCACATTATAGTTTATCCATTTGCAAACATGCCACCATGGTACCATAAGTTCCTCATGGACACAGACAGCGATTGAATTCTTTATGCCATCACGGTGTCTAAGTTTTTTTTTAATTTGAGTTTTACCAGTGGTTTCATTTCCTGGAAATGGTTTCCTCTGGTTTCTAGTCGTGAATATAACAGAGGTAATGTAAGTGGCTTCTATTTCAGGGCTTTGAAAACAGATTTTGCCTGCCTGCCAGCATGTCCCTGCTGCCTTCTCATCAGGGTGACCATATGTCCTGGTTTGAGAGGGACAGTTCCTGTTTAGGACTTTCATTGCAGTGTCATTATGAATAGAATATGCTCTCTCTCTCAACGTTGTCCCAGTTTGGATGACAAATTATATGGTTCTATTTTTTCCCCTTCCTCCTCCAGATCTCTTTTTCCATATCAGCATAGAAAAGATAAACTGCTTAAAGAGTGGTGAGCCCAGGTCAGTTTCAGAAAGGCCTCTTCCAATATTGTAGAATTCTATAATCTTATGCAAACAGTTATAAAAGCAAGCAAAAGGAATTTACAGTGTCAGAGATCAGAACGGTGAGTGTGGGGAAGAAAACGGGCTGGGAAGATGGCACATAGGGTGTTGCCTTCTGGAGCGCTGGAAATATTCTGTCTTCATTTGAGTGGGATGCACAGTGTGTTTATTTCGAGAAAACTGATCACATTATAATACAGATCCTGGTTTAGTGTATGTATGTTATATACAGTATGTATATCCAGAACATATATGTTATATATAGAGAGAGAGAACATGTGTACATATGTTATATCCTTATTAATGAATGCGATTGCTCTGATAGGTGAATTCGTAACAACACAAGTGAAGTGATATAAGCCACAAAGCACCCCAAAAATCTAATGCCTGTCATCTTGGAAAAATATGTTTTTATTGTTTTGTTAAGTAAATATATATTATCAGTCACAAACCACATCACAGAGTTATTATGTTATTATAAACTTCTTTCAATGGGGCTGTGAATTAGGTGGAGTGTTTTCTTTTCAAATTACTGATGAGAAAACTGTCACAGAGCTGTTGAAAAGTGGGCCAAGTTTACACACAGGCTGAATTCACTTATACGAGATTGAAAACTCACTGGGGCTTTGGCTGTCTGCATGACAGTATCAGATTAAATGTATGGCCAATCCTATCGATTGGGTAGAAATCAACAAAGAGAGCTTAAAACAAAACAAAATTAAACTACAACTAGAAAATAAACAGTCAATGTTGTGGCTTTAAATAGAAAAGACCAGAATGTCAATAACTGAATTGAGATTAGGACCAAAAATAGTTTCTAACTTCCCGAAAACACGATCAAATTACAGACATCACAAGGGACTCAGTTCTGAACTGACAGAATTTGCTGACAGTTGGACAGGAACCCTGCCATGTTTGAGCCTAGTTCTCTAAAGCCCAGAGAAGCCATGAACAGAGAAAGAATCGTAACACACAACTCTCAGTGGCTGTCACATCTCCCTTCCATCCTACCTAGAGCAAGCATGACTGAAAGAAACAAATTTCTTCCCTTTTTGTGTGGTAGCTAACTTGGGCACATAAAATCAGTAAGTTGTCATTCATACAGACAAGAAATAATCTTGCGATAAATATGTAAAGATAGACTGAAAATATAGACAGAAAACAAGCAAAACTGTACCAACATACAGAAACTATCCAACATATAGAAGGTCAGAAAGCTATCTATTCGAACAAAAAGGAACCAACAGCATCTTACAAGCCTTATGGCTCTGAACTGATGTGAAGTTTTCTGTGTTCACTGTTGATGAAATGTTAAGTTTAACGTAAAAGAAGTTTAGAGTCCTAGATAACACTCTACAAGATCAAACAGTATTAGGCTGCTATGTACTAACATGAAGAAATAACTTGTAGCAATATGTCAAGATTTTTCACAGAAGGCAATATAAAAACTAGCTGGATGGTGTCAGGCTCATTTAAAAGCTCATTTACTTCCCTTAGTGACTGTCCTTTCACCTTTCCATATCATATATTCCAGTCCCTTGTCAATGTGGTTGCCAAAGCATAAGCTTGATAATGCCGGTCCATCAACAGTGACGTGTTAAATGTAAAGATGGGGACATTCCTGCAGAAAGAAAAAGAACTGAGGTATCAGGTGACCATGAGACCCTATCATTTGATGGCATACTGCTTTATCTAATGGACTTTACACAGATGGCTGTTTTTTCTATTTTATTATTCAGATATCCTAAAGATTTAAATAATAACCAGGGAGAGGGAGAGAGAGAGAGAGAGAGAGAGAGAGAGAGAGAGAGAGAGAGAGAGAGAGAGAGAGAGAGAGAGAGAGAGAGAGAGAGAGAGAGAATGTAAAGAAACTCAATAATATTCAATACATATCCTATGAAACTAAGAAAATAGAAGGGCAGGGTTGGGATGAGAGAGATGAGGGAGACCGGTGAAAGGGTGACACTGATCAAGATGCATTGTACCTATGAGCTGATTTGTGAAATGGTAACTCATTTGTACAACTTATTAAAGATAATAAAATACAATTGAAAAGGAAGTTCAATGAGTTATTCTAGATCACTTTGAGTTTTGGAGATTTTCTAGTGGTTTTGACAGTCAGTTTGTCTACATTCTCTCCAGCCCCTGCCCCAACACAATATGCTTATTTTCTTCTATAGCTCCACTATTCTCTGTGTTAAGAGGAGAAAATCAGAAATCAGGAAGTAGAGGAGACAAGCGGATGTAGTGAAAAGGCAGAGGTCCACAGCTCTCTGCCTTGTGGACTTCTTCCACAGAATCTTGACCTGGGCCAATCTAACATATGTGTTTCATTAGAGTCAACCTGTTTAGGGCTCTATTTTACTTTTAGAGATGTTGCAAGATCCAGCTAACATCCCTTTCTCATGGAAGACTCTCTAGTAAGAAGAGTACAAGCTTCACGCTTGGAGGTCCCAAGAACTGACTGCTGTTTTTAACTCTACTGCATTCTGAGGGGAATACCTGCATCGCTAATCCTGCCAGATGGCCAAGTTGAATAGCATCTGATTTCTTGTCTAAAGAGCACTTAGGATAATCCTATGGGAAAAAGTGTTTGGATCATCCAACATGGCAGTCATCAAAGTAAAGCCTTCCTGTTGCCTGTTCATAGAAATAAAGTTTCATTGAGCATGACCATCTTTTCGTTGTTGTTGTGGTGGTGGTGGTGGTTCTTGAACTCTGGACCTGGGCTCTGTCCCTGAGTCCCTGAGCTCTTCAGTTCAAGGCTAGAACTCTACCACTTAATCCACAGCACCACATCTGGTTTTCTGGTGGTTCACTGGAGATATGAGTCTTGCAGACTTTTGTGCCCGGGCTGGCTTTGAACCATGATCCTCAGATCTCAGCCTCCTGAGTAGCTAGGGTTACAGGCATGAGCTAGCAGTGTTCGGAAACATGGCCATTCTTTTGAGACTATTGTTCATGTTCACTGTTGCTTTTTTTCTAGTGTCAGAGTTGAGTAGTTGCCCAAATATCATGCAGCAGAAATTAATTGCCTGTCTTTTCCGTGTGTGTGTGTGTGTGTGTGTGTGTGTGTGTGTGTGTGTGTGTATTCTGCTAGTGGGGTTTAAACTCAGGGTCTGGGCTCTGGCCCTTGTTAAACTTTTTAACATTCTACTTGAGCAAAAATTCAACCTCTTTTTGATGGTTAATTAGAGATAAGAATCTCGAAGACTTTCCTGTCTAGAATGGCCTTGAACCAAGCTGTGGTTTTCATATTTCAACTTCCTGAGTAGCTCCTTATTTTTTAAATGTTTACTCTTACTCTTAACATATATACTCCTAATTGTTTGTTCTCAGATCATCCTATCCCTCCTCAGAAACAGATTTAATATGCCTTTTTTTTTTTTTGGCCAGTCTTGGGTCTTGAATGTGGGGCCTGGGCACTGTCCTTGAACTTTCTCAAGGTGAGAGCTCTACCCCTTGAGCCACAATACCACTTCTGGCTTGTTTTCTATGTATGTGGTACCAAAAATCAAACCTTGTGCATGCTAGGCAAGCACTCTACCACTAGGCCAAACTCTCTCGCCCCTTGATATGCTTTTAATAGGTAATTTAGAATCAGCTTTTAATTGTACTTTGTCTTAATAGTAATTTATTTGGGGTACATGAAGATAGAGAGAGAAACTGAGGATGAGTCAGAACTGAAGTTCTCCTCTTGTAAGCGAGCTTGGTGAGGGATGGTCAAATATTAGTTCACTATCATGTCTCTATTACATATCTATCTTTTCCATCATTTCTATGATTTGATTTTCAATACTGATATTTTTTAAACAAGTACAGACATTTGTTTGTTTGCCTCAAAGCAGTGCTACATCATATAAAAGACAAGTCTACATATTTTCCCCAAAATTTCAGCAAAAAAAAAATCTATTCACTGTTGTTTTGTGAGAACAATAGAATGGAAAGAGGTCTGGTATAGGAAATCAGAAAATCTAGGATCAGTTTGTGTTTGTTTAGTTTTATTATGTTAGGCAAGTCATTGAACTTCTGGGTATTATTTTTTCTACATAAAAAAAGAAGAGAATGTTTCAAAGCATCATTCTGAAGCATAAAAGGTAGTGCAGGTGGATAGCATTGTAAACTCCTGAAGTCATCTATAAAATGTGACAGATAAGTATAACCGGGGCATTCGATTGTTTACCTTTCATTTGTATTTTACATTTACATTGTGCTCACAGTTTCAGCTTGTACAATAGGTTCTGACACCTGATTAGAGGGAACCCTAAGAATATCTTTGCTAGCTAGTTCTTACTGCTTATAATTTTGAATCTTAGTTATAAGTACAAAGCTTAGCAATTAGTCAAGGCTGGGTCTAATAACTTCCAAGAAAAGCCTTATTGGGTTTTCGGAATTCTTTTAATAGTTTCAGAAGTTTTTTCAATTTCATGCTGAATTTTTTTCATCTAATAAAAATGTAACTTTCTATTCTCATTTTTTGGGGGGGATTTCTCTTTTTCCTAATTTTTTCATATATTTTTATTGTAATTAATAGAAGGGTTACATTATATTCACCAGATAGAAGGTGCATTACTTCACAAACATTGATACCCTTTCTCATGTCTTGGTCCCCATTTCCTTCCCCCCCCCCCAGCCCTCATCTTGTTCTGTTCTTATTATTTACAGTATTTCTCAATAAAGGTTTAAAAAATTTTAATGCATGTGTTGTTTGTAGGTATATTGTATTTACTACTACATTTGAAGTAGGGATGCTGAATCTAAATTTGGACCTGCGGTGACTAGGGAAATGGGTTTGACTGGCACCTTCTTGTCTTTATGATGGAGGCAGGGAAGTCCCTTCTCTTGGGTACTGGGCGTGCCTGAATCCCGTGAGGCAGGGGAAGGGACTTGGTCAATAGGTGACTGGATCAGTCAGTCTGGAGTCTGAAGTTCCCTGTGACCCTGCCCCCTGACATGACTCTCTTCAGGTCTGGACCAGCTCAGGTGCAGGTTCCCCTAGCCACATGTCTCCTGACTGCTCATGGCCTGTCCCCTGATTCTCCTCCAGTCAGCATGGAGCCCCACTTCAGCTCTCCCATTCAGCTCCCCACTGGAGCTGATCTAGCTCCTTAGTGTTGTTTTTCTGCTTTCTTTCCTCACGTGGCTCAGTTTGTTGACAGTGTTAAGTGTAGGCAAGGGGCTGCTGGCCCTTGTGATAGGAGTTTGTATTTGCCAGCTTTCCAATAAAGACTCATGACTCAACCTCTCAAAATGCAGCTTTTTTGTTTTCTCTCCATATAATAATATGAATAGCAAATCTTTTGCATGAAATTATGAGTATTGTCTCATTTTTAAAGTATTTCTTATTTATGATTCTTTATTAATGAAAAACACTTTCTTGTTTTGGTTATTCCAGTGTATTCTTATGTAATTTTCTAGTAGTTCAGTATCTCGTTAACATCATATATTTCTTTTGCTTCACAATGTATTGTATTAGCCAAAGAATCTAAAGTGAATGATTCCAAGAGACTTTTTTTTCCCTATTTGATTCTGCTTGGAATATTTATTCATTAAGTCCAATCTTTACTTTAAGTCAAGCATGCCTTTATCACATTAAAGAGGCATCCTTTTATACCAATGAAATGTTTACTTTATAATTAAGTAAAGTTGTTGATTTTTGTCAGGTGTGGCATCTATGAAATTATCACACAGGCTAATTATTGTTGAATCAGTGAGTACTCAGTGGATTATTTTCTCCTTGGAAGTCAACCTCCTAGGTTAGCCAACACGGTGCCTTTATGAGTTTGAAAATCTCAGGGTTGAATTTTAAGTGGGCCAATGCAGAAGGAAATGTAGTAATGGCAGTTTCTCTCCTTGGACATTTTCTCCAGAGTTGATGGGGCTTTGAGTAATTCTTTAAGGTAATGGTTGTTACATCAGAGTTGAGACTATTATGGAGGAGACATTGGAGGAGTCTATATGGAATACAGGAATTGCAATCACTGACCTGCTCCTGAAATCTGAAGTTTCAACGTGGTCAAAGGAAGCATATTTTGTGGGAGGCCCTCTCCCTTCGTCCTCATTCCTCCGACTTCCATTGGAACCTGTTTGCGCTTTTGAACTGAAGACTGACTGGAATTTTAAAATCCACGGGACTTGCATTTTAGAATGACAGGCCTCCAAAATATTTGCTAGCATGCAGACAAAGGAACTGCTAAACATCAGTATCTATACCAGATTCTTGCTGTTAGTCTCGCTGCTTGTATGACCTTTCCACACAGTATTTTAAAAAATGAACAGTGTTTTCCTCTTCCCCTGGCAGCTCAGAATAGCTCTGCTTCCTTTCCTATAAACAAGTCATATCTCTGGGAATTTCTAAAGCTGAATGCTGTCTGCTCAGAAGCCATGACTCACACTGTTTCCTGGCAGTAGTCACAAATGCAAGAACTCCTCTTGAGGAAAGAATCCTAGACAAGAGTAGCCACAGAAAATGTCTGATTCCTTCATTTCAAACACAGGAAGCCAAGAGACAAATGGAAACACCAACAATCTCCACTTCCCTAGTTCATATTTGTGACTCTAATGGAAGGAACAGGGAACTCACCTGGAAAGTGGTCCAGGCCTGACTTGGGTCATTAAGTCACTCTCTTGTGCCGTTTAGGAATTTACCTAGCTCAGCTTCCCTTTGATTCTGGAGGTTAAAGGTTCTCTGATGTGGGACTCCCCAGGGAAATTATCAGGAGGTCACAAACACTGTACTTTGGGACTTCCTATTTGATTTTTGCATGAACCGTGTGTGTGTGTGTGTGTGTGTGTGTGTGTGTGTGTGTGTGTGTGTGTGTGTGTAAAGCAAGAAGAAAAGAGAAAAAAAATCCCTTTCTGCACATATTCTTCCCTGGACTTTCTTTCTCTATTGCCCATTGGCTCTATATTTCCACTCTTTAGAGCTAAATCATTTTTCTTGTATTTCCTAAAGAGTCAAGAAACAAAGGAGGAATGCTTATTTGCCTTCTCTCAGCTACAATAACCTATGTGTGTGCTTACATAGTATGATTCTGTATGTGTGTTTATGTGGTATATGTGTGTTTATATTGTGTATTTATATAGTACATATTGATACAGTATGGTTGTATGTGTGTATGTGATGTCTATGTGAAGAATAAGGCAAAGTGCTCAGTCGAAACTTAGTGTAAGAAAGATTGAATACACTCAGAATGAATGGAAAGTTGCTTTAGTTATACCCATTTCTTGGTTTAATGCTAACAAGAGGATAATGGACTGGTCACATGTGACTATGAGTGGATTGTGTCTGATCCCACTGATCCACGGTGTAGTTGGGCATTGGGCTTACTAGACTGGAATACTGGAAGTTGAGTATCATAATGGGTAGTTCTAGAGAGGCTAAACATGTATCAAGCATGACATATGGTTCTACCCCTGTGCTAAATACATCTGTCGTCACAACCTGAGAGTCTTCAATACTTCACAAAAAAGGGAAGAGGGCAGGGAACTTAATTCAGTCGATCAAGATTTTTTTTTTAAGTCATGGCATAGCTACAACTTAGGCCTGGAAACAGCAGTCTGGTTCTTAGTCCACAAGTAGCCAAAGAGAGTAGGAAAGTGGGAGGGGACAGAGAGAAGGAACAGAGAGAAAGACAGAGAGGATGAGGAGGACAAGCATGAGTTTCTCACACTGATATAATTTGTTGATTTCATCTTCCTCAAGTCTCCAGGGAGACCAAATTATCCAGTCTTGCCAGAGTCCCTCTAGAATTCACTACTCAAAAATCTCACATTCCAGGAATTCCCTCAGGTTTGGGAAAACCTGGACAGTTGGTCATTCCATTAGCCACTACCTGGCAAATCTTTTCTATGGTGACCTGGATTGTTTGAAGATAAGACAATCCATTGATGACCTAAAGAACCCATTGTTGAAGTTGGTTTAAGAAAGGGGTTTGATGAGTTGATCAACAAGTTGTGATATTTGTACACAATGGAATTCTATGAGGCTGTCAGAAAGAATGACATCACCCATTTGTTAGGAAATGGAAAGACTTAGGAAAAATCATATTAAGTGAAGTAAGCCAGACTCAAAGGAACATAGGCTCAATGGTTTCCCTCATTTGTCATAATCAGTAGAAACCTTGGGCTCTCCTAGCAGAGATTTGCAATAGAGCAAAACCTAGATACATAAGGCCATATATATGATGCTAAGTGAAAGGACCTCTAGGATATTGAAACAAAAGCCATATAATAAGTGATTGTTGTCCTTAATGTACCATGTTATCTCTCATCTCTTTTGCTGCCCCTTAGTTATCTCATATTGTTACAGTATCTCACTTTGTTATCTGATATATTGGCTATATTTGTATTTGGTTATTTGAAATTGGATAGGGAAGGGGGGAAAGCAAGATGAGGGGTGGGGGTGGGGCGGGAGGGAAATGGGGACCAAGAAATGAGAAAGGGTATCAATGTATGTGAATTAATGCACCTTCTATCTGGCAAATATAATGTAACCCTTCTATTAATTACAATAAAAATATATGGAAAAAAAAGAAAGGGGTTAGGACTGGGAATCTGGCTCAGTGGTAGAGCGCTTGCCTAACATGCATGAAGCTCCATGGTTGGATTCCTCAGTACCACATTCATAGCAAAAGCCAGAAATGGTGCTGTGGCTCAAGTGCTATCCCTGAGTAAAAGAAGCTCAGGGACAGTGCCCAGGCTTTGAGTTTAAGCACTATGACTGGCAGAAAGAAAGAAAGACCCAGATGGGGTGGCTCATGCCTGTAATCCTAGCTACTCAGGAGACTGAGATCTGAGGATCAAGGTTCAAAGCCACTAGAAAATGGGAAGTGGGGCTGAGGCTTAAGGGGTAGGGTTGTAGCCTTGAGCTGAAGAGCTCAGGGACAGGGCCCAGACCCAGAGTTCAAGCCCTACGACCCACACAAAAAAAAAAAGAAAGAAAGAAGAAAGGAAGGAAGGAAGGAAGGAAGAATACAAACAAGCAAGCAAGGTGGATGAAGGTAAGAGGGGGTGGATTTAATCAGTTCAGTGTACATCGAAGGTGTATATGAAAATATCAGAACAAAACCCCATTGTACAACTAATATATACTAATAAAAATGTCATTCAAAAAGAATCTGGGATGTGTAGAGTGATACTGTTGACTCTCACTGTCCATTATGCATATCTTGCCTGAATACTTCTCTCAGAGCCTGTGCAATTTGGGGCACATAAAAGTCATGTAAGAGTTGTTGACTTGATTTAGATAGTTTATATGTCAACATCTGTGGGATAAACACAATTACAAATAATATAGTTTTTGGTAAAAACCTGATCCACAAACAGTAATGTTTTTATATAAAGTCGTTTCCTTTGTGAATGTTCAATTTCTCTGAACACTATATTATATGCTTTGGGTAGCTTTTTATGTCTGAGAACAGAGTACTCACTTTTTAAAAATAATAACTGTGCTCCTGAAAGTGTCTATGAAAAAGATAGATTTTTAAAAAAGAAATCATACTTGCAGTGCCTTGGGGAAGTGAAGTCTTTGTAGAGCCAATATATTACCTTGGTCTGTTTGGTTTCACAATGTTAGTCTTAGTACAGAGTTAATATGCAAGCTGAAAGTGGAAAATACCTATGCCAAAAAAAAAGATGAGGAACAATAAAGAGTGAAATACTGGGCTGGTGGGTTTTGGTCTGCTCTGATATGGGTTTAATAGTTAACTAAGTAATTTCCCCTTTTCTCTGGAAATAAGAATCAACTTCCTTTTTATTTTTACCCCTCCCACCCCCCTCATGGCTGTCTCTTTGTTTCTCTCAAAAACTACCCTGGTACACCTGCTTCTTCTTGAGTTTGAAGTATTTTGGTGCTCCTCCTTCTGATGTGACATGTCTGGGTTTTGTTTTCTGCTTCAGCTTTCAAACAACTCTAGAAAGCATTTGCAGAACAAAGTAAGGTACTGACATTGGAAGGATGGCACTGGTATGGGTAAACCAAAGTAGCATCTGTTTCTAGCAAACCTTGAACTGTGAGAGACTTGGGTTAGCTTCATGTAGCTAGACTCCAGTAACTCAATTTTGTTCTTCTCTCTGAAGGCCTTAGACTATCTCCATAGTAGAAAAGAATTTGGAATCCAGTGATGGCACTGGACTCTAAAAGATTTTTTTTTTGTGGTTCATGGGGCTTGAACTCTTCTCTGGGCGCTGTCCCTAGGTTCTTCAGCTCAAGGCTACTGACCCACTCTTGAGCCAATCCCCGCTTCCCATTTTCGAGAGGTTAAGTGGAGATAAGAGTCTCAGGTCCTTTTGTGCCCGGGCTGGCTTTGAACCTTGATCCTCAGATCTCAGCCTCCTGAGTAGCTAGGGTTACAGGCGTGAGCCACTGAGCCTGGTGAAAGGAAAAATTTTGAGATTGTCTCTCTCCTCCTTTCACCTTGTCAAAGGAAACATTTGTGTAAAATAGACACCATTTGCACCTAAACATCTTCACCTGAACCTCTCTTTGGAGTTCTGCCTTGCTTTCCTTTCCCCAAATGTTCTTTTCCCTGTTTTAAAGTCCCCTTTAGTTTAGATCAGGCTGATTCAAGCTTGGAAA
Organism: Megascapheus bottae; assembly: GCF_031878675.1. NCBI lineage: Eukaryota > Metazoa > Chordata > Mammalia > Rodentia > Geomyidae > Megascapheus > Megascapheus bottae. The sequence goes on along the minus strand of NC_143529.1, from coordinate 16,016,714 downwards.
GGTTATTTTTCTATTGCATGTCTTCTTCTAGTGACAAATGAGACTGACATATTTATGGATTTTTGTAACTTCTGTAGTAAATGACTTCCTGGGATATAATTACAGGAAAATGAAATACCTGAAAGAATGGTATCTCAGAGAAGTGGGTGATGGGGAGTGTTAGCCCTGTAGTGAGGGATTCCCCATGCTAGGCATATCTGGGAGGCTGGTGGTGGTCAGACAAGTGCCCACCTCCCATCTCCTAGCGCGTTCATATGTTGCTAAAGCATCTGTCACAGACCCGTGAGGTACCTAAGGTTGGTGAGGGATTCCCCTCCTCTCTACCTTGCAGGCTGGCTCCTTGTTCCAAATGAAAAGAGAAGTAGTACTAAACCATGCTGGAGCAATGCTCACACTTCTTTTGAAGTCCTCTATTGAAGAACAATTCATTCCCTCAATGCCTTTCAAAGGCATTTTATGTCTCTCGAAGGAACAGGAAATAATGATGATGAGCATTTCAGAGTATAGGAGGGGGAGAGAGCCTTCCTGACATGGTAATATAATTTCCTCATTTTTAAAGAAATAGAGGATCAGAGAATTAAGGGAAGCCCCCCAGATCCCATAGCTTGCATGTATGGCCCTGACCAGGGTCAGTTTCCCTTTCTGGAATGCTATAGTTGCTAAGAGTAAGCCAAGATGGTGCTGGGATCCACATGCAGCAGGCAGGCCTTCTCCCTAGCATTATGGCTCCTTGCGCACCTGGGCTTTGTTCTGGGATGAAAGTCACCTAGCTGCTCTTAGCCAAGCTGTTGTGTGTGCTCCTCAGAGAGCCTTAGTCCTAGGCTCTTGCCTTAAGGACAAGATTCATTTCTAGCCAGAAAAGGCATGTGTGTCTCTTTGTAAGGGATGTGGGTCTGTGTCAAATGTATGGGCACTAGTCAGAGCGGTAACTACTTGTCCTTGCTTCAGCCACGGCTGAAGAGTAACTCAAGAGAAGCTCAAAGAGAGAGGCATCCACTTGGGGCCTCTCATCTGAAAGATTATAAATGTTGCTGTAGATATTAAGAATAAAGACCTATGAGGATATTAGGCATTATTTATTTATTTCCTTATGTATGCAAATACTAGAGAGTTGAACTCAACTTGGGTGCATTTTCCTCAAGGCAGGTGCTCTACCATATGGGCCACAGATCCACTTCTGGCTTTTTTAGAGATGAGAGTTTCACAGACTTTTCTACCCCGGCTGGCTTTGAACCACAATCCCCAGATCTCAATCTTCTTATCTGGTAGGTATATAGATGTGAGCCACTGGTATCCAGTCTTACTAGTTTTTTTGATCCAGTGCATCAAAGAAGGCAGAATTGTAACTGGCCCTTGCAGAAGTGATTGGTCATGACACTGTCAGCTAGGAAAGTTCATTGAGATCCTGAGAGGAAAAGATTTCTATAGGAGGGAAAGGTTATTGCTATTATTTTGAACTTTCAAAGTAGTTTCCCTTTTACATATTTATGATATTAATATCATCTTAATAGAAGTCTTAATGTGCAAGTTGCTAAGCACATTGCCCAGTGGAAAAAATAAATTATATGACGACAATGATAAAGCAGTTTTCTGTTATATTTAATTATCTTTGTCTTAAATGGAAGAACTTAAAGGTAAGCTGGAACAGTTTCAGAATGAAATAGTTTTAATTTCAGATTTATGTTTCAGGTAAAGGCCAAACAATATTGGCTTTTACAAAACATAAAATGATGAGATAGAAATTTTTTGTAATTGTGTGAACACCATTACTACCAGAAAAACTGCATGTTGCAATGGACGAGGCATAATACTGAAGTGGACTCTCTTCAGAACACTGTTGGAATGGCAGAGGATTTGATAATCATCAGTGAAATCAACTTGAAATTAACTCAAACTTATTTTAACAATACACTTGGATGAAATTATGCACCATACAAAACCAGACTAGGAAAGTATGGTCATCATTCCTTTCTAGGTATTTAGAATTATGTCATTGTCACTGTAGAATATGATTTATAAAAACATCGTTGGGTGAACTTACTTAGATCAGTTTGTAGAAACAAAGAAGGGGGCCCATTATCTTAGTCTGAATTCTATATGTAGTTTGCTGCTACTCAAGTCTGTTTGGTTCAGTCACGTAGTTATAGTCTCTAAATGTTTGCTGGGTCCTCATTGAAGCCCATAATCCTCTGCGGCATTTTCTCAAGAGAATACTAAATGATTTCACTATTTTCACTGCACATGCATGTGTTTCTGATATTTTCTTGCAAACTACAGAACTCAAGCAGAATCTTTCAGATTCTTGGTTCCCATCTGAGAACCTGCCTTCCTCTCCCCCAACCCCCAAGTTCCTCTTCACCACGACCTAGCAGTTCCATTTGTGCTTTGGGACACAGTAATGCTGGCTCCAGGCTCTTTAGGAAATCTACTCCATTACTAACCCTTCCCTGCTCCTAAGCTTCCAAACATTTCTTTGCTATTTGTTCTTGTCTGCAGCCCATAAACATACTTATTATTGTTTATTATACTTTCGATCCCATATTAATATATACAGATTTACTTTCCTTGACCTAGAGTATGCTAGCTGTATCATTTACACTCATGACTTCTATTTTCTTGTCTTTCATTGATTACTCAGTTTAGTTCAACCTTACTTCTACTCTACCTCTTCACAGGGAGTTCGATTACCAAGATCATTCAGAGATTTTAAAGCTTTACCTTTATGTCAGGTCTCTGATTATGCGACCTAGAGTAAATGCTTCGTCATCCTTGACTTCTTTCTTCCTCTCATATTCCATGTAGGGTCCCTCAGAAAATGATGTCATCTCTACTTCCCAAGTCTAACCAGAGCTTAACTATTTTTTCACAATCTTATTGCCACCTGGTCCTAATTACTATTGCTTCTTTCCTGGATAATTGTAGTGGTAACTCAGTGGTACTGTAAAATGATTTTCTAGCTTGTCTCCCTGAACTCTCCCTCAGCCTCCTACAACCTATTATCCATCTATAGTCAGTTTAATGCTTAAATTATGTCCAACTATTTCTCTCCTACTCTAATTCAATCTAATTCAGAGGAAAAGCCAGAGTTTGGGGTAGAACCCTTAAGATCCTTTGACATCTTCCTCTTTCATTTATCTTGTCCCCTCGCCTATGAATCCTCCACCCCTTCAGAGCCAGGACAAATCTGAGGGAAGAGATGCTTCAATACCTTCTTTTAATGCTCTCTCTCTTCACTCAGGTTACCTCCTTTGTCTTCAATTTCTTTGACCTTCTCTTAATTTCATACTTCACCTCCCTGTATGCAGTATGGAATGGTTATAGTGGTATGGCAGATTTTTTGCAATGCAAATATGAAGTTCAGTTACCATAGTCCAATTTCTAGACTTACATAGATGAAAATACTTAGGCTTTCTATACCTCAATTTCTTCATTTGCAAAATCTCAAGTATAATGCCTACCATATAGAATTGTGAGATTTAAATAAGATATGTCAGCATTCCATGATACTTGACATATAGTAAATTCACAGTATATTAGGTGTTGCTACTAGTATTAATATACCCTTCTTATACTTCTCTTAAAGTCCACCATCTTCTCCATTCGATTATTTGAATTTTTCTTGAACAATTACAAAATAGTAATAATAATAATTCAGGTTGTAAAAGTGACCAAAACTCTAAATGCAAAGAAGAGAGTATTATGGTTCTTTTCTTCTAAGAAAAGGTCTATAGGTCACATTATGCCAAGAAATTTAAGGAAGAAAGTTAATTAAAACATGATTCCTGTAAGAAAGAGCAGGCATTCATAAAATTCCTTTATCAAATTACAAATTAAATTCACCTGAGATCAATGTCATACAAGATGAAAGACAAATTATAATCCTATGTGTGAAGACCAATATAGTTCTTTCCTTAAACATCAAGTGGGGGTGATCTTTAGCCTATGTGAGGTATAGGCATATAAACTGCTTGATCACTTTGAAATATATGTATATGTATATGTACATGTGTATGTATATGTATATACCATGCTACTGGTAAAGGAAATTTGGTTTAACACATATTTTTAGAGTCAAACTGTGAGACGCAGTGTTGGATGTGGATATAGCTGTGGGCTCATCAAGTAGTGCTACCTGAGTATTCCCTCCTCACATTTTTACCATGATCACTTTCTTCTGGTTTCTGAGGAGATTCTGGCTTCCCAACAATCATCTTTTATCTATGTTAGTCAGTTTTCTGTTTCTATAAAGAGTACCTGAAGTAATCTGCTTATAAAGGAAAAAAATGTTTATCTTGGTTTACAGTTCCACAGGCTTTTGTCCCCAGTTGGTTGACTTTGTTGCCTTGGGCTGTGGCTTGTTGTGGGGAGTGTGTGGTGGAATGTGAGTGGATCTACTCAACTCAGTTGACTGGAAAGTCCCCTTCTAAAGCAGACAGCCATTATTCTAAACTCTCAGTGAGGTCCCCGTGACCAGTGTTTCCCAGTTTCCCAAGGTGACAAGAATCAAGTCTTAAACACTTGGGCCTGCCAGTGGGGCAGGAGCACAATTGCAAACTATATGGCTACCTTGTTACCTTGCTTGATATTGGTCTGACTTTGTTTTTGTTTACTTTGGTAAATTTTTATTTACTGTTTGCTCCTTTTCTCCTTATTATGAATTCCACAAGAACATGAGTCTTGTTTATTCCTAGCAACTGTATTTGTACCCAATGATTAAAAACACAGTCAATGCTGAACAAAAGAAATTGCTCATGGCTGTCAAAACCACACATAACCATTTCCAGAGACTAAATGGTGGACCACAATATGCTACCTTAACTTAATTTGGGATGGATTGAACTATTATAAACTTTATGAGCTGGGTGCCAGTGTATGGCTCATGCCTATAATCCTAGCTATGCAGGAGACTGAGATCTGAATAATGTTGTTTAAGCCTGCCTGGCAGGGGAATATGAGAGACTTTTATCTTGATTTAACCACCAAAACGCTGTGGCTCAAATGGTAGAGTGTTAGCCTTGAGCAAAATAGTTCAGGGACACCACCGAGGCCCTGAGTTCAAGTCCCAGGATTGGTACCAAGAGAACAATCATGGCAAGATATTGTGATTTCAGAATATTGCAGGAGAAAAAAAAATTAACATTAGTTTCCCTTATGAAAGTCCACTTGATATTAAGCACAGAGTACTTATACCAGTGCTAAAAATGAGTAAAAATATCCAATAAAGCAAAATTAATTTGCTCATAGTATGCATCATACTGTATGCATCTATGGAATTATTTCAATGGGGCACCTAGTACTATTAATCTATGCAAATAAAAATAGTAAAAAATCTTTTTAAACCTGAAAATTGGATTCACTTCTTAAAAGATTAATGAACAAGCATACATGGAAAACAAAGCAATAATCGTCCCTAGATCCACTGCACAACTGTATCAAGAACTTACTTGCAGGCCACATGTGGTGGTGGTGTATACCTCTAATCCCAGTGACATTGGAGGTCTGGAGAAAAAGGTCCTGGCAAAAGGATGAGACCTTATTTGAAATTTGTGTGTGTGCTGCACACACACACACACACACACACACACACACACACACACACACACCTGAAAACTTAAAGCAAACTGGCTGAAGGTGTGTTTCAAACAGTAGAGCACTCACTTAAAGAGCACAGGCCCTGAGCTCAAACCCCAGAAACTCCTTTCCTCCACAAATGCCCCCCAAATCCTTTTGTCAGAGTCATTTCAGATTTTTAAAAAGTGCCAGATTGAGAAAGACAAAATGGAATGCTTTCTCTCATATAAGAAACCGGCACTTTGAGACAATTCTACATGAACGTAAGAAGGGGAATAGAGGACAGGACAAGAAAGGCAGGAATGGAGGCCAGGAAAGGGTGGAGAGAGAGGGTGAAAGGGGCAGGGAACACGTGAAAACCTTGTCCTTGTGCAGAAAAATAGAGTCACAAAAGAAAATGCTGCTTTATCTGTCTCCCTCACCCATCACCCATGCTTATTTCCAGGGCAGAAAAATAAATGTGTGTGAGTGAGTGTGTCAGTGCTCGGTGGGCCTTGGGTACTGCCCTGAGCTTTATTGCTTCAAGCTAGCACTCTACCACTTGAGCCACAGTTCCACTTCTGTTTGGTGATTAACTGAAGGTAAGAATCTCATGAATTTTCCTGCGGGGACTGGCTTTGAACCAAAATCCTCAGATCCCAGCTTCCTGAGTAGCTAGGATTACAGGAGTAAGCTACCTTACTCAGCTCAGAAGGAACTTCTGTTTTTCTTTTCCAGTCCTAGGGCTTGAACGCAGGCCTGGGCACTGTCCTTGGACATTTTTTTGCTCAAGGCTAAGTCTCTGCCATTTGAGCCACAGCACAACTTCCAGCCTTTTCTGAGTATGTGATACACAGGAATCAAACTAAGGGCTTTGTGCATGTTAGGCAAGTCCTCTACTACTAGGCTAGCTCACAGCCCCATCAGAACGAACTTTTTATAAAGAAAATGGTTAAGGACCAAGAAACAAAACAAATCAGAGAAAGGCTGGATAAGTGGGACTACATTAAACTGCAGAGCTTCTGTACAGCAAAGGACATAGCTAGTAAATTAACTAGAAAGCCTACAGAGTGGGAGAAGATCTTCACTAACCATACAACAGACAAAGGTCTCATATCTAAAACATATCAACAGCTCAAAAAATTGAATCACTCCAAAACTAATCTCCAAAGAAACAACCATCCTATTAAAAGATGGGCCAAAGACTTAAAGAGAGTCTTCTCTGAAGAAGAAATAAGAATGGCCTATTGACACATGAAGAAATGCTCGACATCTCTGGCCATAAAAGAAATGCAAATCAAAACAACTCTATGATTCCACCTCCTTCCAGTTAGAATGTCCAGGATCAAGAAAACTAATAACAACAGATGCTGGAGGGGACGTGGGCAGGAGGGATCACTACTACACTGTTAGTGGGAGTGAAAACTCATTCAACTACTATGGAAAGCAGTATGGTAGTTCCTCAAAAGACTAATCATAGAGCTCCCCTAAGACCCAACAAACACACTCCTTGGCATTTACTCAATTGTCCAGAAACAAGGACATACTAAATCCACTAGACAATGATGTTCATTGCAGCACTATTTACCATAGCAAAGATATGGAACCAACCCAGATGCCCCTCAGTTGATGAGTGGATCAACAAGATGTGGTATTTATACACAATGGAATTCTATGCTGCTATCAGAAAGAACAACATTGCCCCATTTGTAAGGAAATGGAAAGACTTAGAAAAAATCATATTAAGTGAAGTAAGCCAGACTCAAAGGAACATAGGCTCAATGGTTTCCCTCATTTGTCCTAATCAGTAGAAACCTTGGACTCTCCTAGCAGAGATTTACAATAGAACGAAACCTAGTTACATAAGGCCAAATAGTATGATGCTAAATGAAAGGACCTCCAGGATATAGAAACAAAAGCCATATAATGAATGATTGTTGTCCTTAATGTACTACTATTTTATCTCTCCTCTCTTTTGCTGTTCCTTGGTTATCTCAGATTGTTACAGTATTTCACCTTGTTATCTGATATGTTGTGTATATGCTTGATTGGTTATTTGAAATTGGATAGGGAAGAGGGGAAAACAACATGAGCGGCGGGGGGTGGGGAAGGGAAATGGGGACCATGACATGAGAAAGGGTATCAATGTATGTGAAGTAATGCACCTTTTATCTGGTGAATATAATGTAACCCTTCTACTAATTACAATAAAAATATATGAAAAAAAGAAAATGGTACTCTTGAATACTCTAGAAGATCCTTCCATAATTCCCTATTCCTTTCCAAGTAAAGTAAGGGTATTTAAAACAAACAAACAAACAAACAAACAAACAAACAACAGGTCCTACTGATAGTTGCCTGCATCTTGGTTTCTCACACTGTTTGGGAAGGCAAGAGACTGGCTGCATGGAAAGCATTTTGTGATGGTGGGAATCCATCCCGCTTTCTCTGCTTCCTTGCCTCATACTTGATCTTCCTTCTATCTGCAAAATGGTCTGTCATTTATAGTTCTATGTGAATGTTATTTTCTCAGGGCTTCCTTAGAGCTTTCCCCATACATCAATCCTCCTATCCATTCCTGATAGACTGGAAGAGCTCCTAGAGATACTTGGGATGTTACATCAAGTGTTCATACAGCACAGGGCTAGGTCATTGAGAAAGGTGTCATTCCTTTGGGATTTTATCCTTATAGACACATCACGGAATGGACTTACGAAGACACAGACAGAAGAAGTCAGTCATTTGACATGGCTTAAAAAATAGCACTTTCTTATTGGTATCAATAAAAGTGATGTACAGAGGGGTTTCCATTACATAAGTCAGGTAATGAGTATAATTCTTTTTGGACAATGTCACCTTTTCCTTTACTCTTTCATTTTTTCCCTTCTTTCGTCACCTACAAGTTGTATAGTTTGTTTTCAACATAGTTTCTAGCAAGTACCACTGCTGCTTTTGTTCACTCTTTTTTTCATCATTTTTGTGGCTTCTGTACCCTCCAGAAGACAAATAAACAAACAGACAAAAGAGGAAACAACAAAAGAAGAAAACCTCATTTTCATTTCCTGGCTTTTGATAAATATTATTTGATATGATTAGCAGCACATAGGCATTGCATTGTGGTGTTGTTCCTCCCTTAAGAGGAAGTATTCCTTTGGTCTCACTGTATCTGAATGCCTAGAGACCTGTATAATTTACCATGTCCTGGTGTATCTTAGATCTACCTTCCATGTATGGGAGAAAACATTTACATAGCTTCTTGCTGCCATCAACAGGTGACATGGTTACCATGAACTACCATTTCTAACATGAATTACCATGTTACAGTAAGACCTTTTTGTAAGTAGAGGTATACTCTGAAATAATGAAGAATAATGAATAAATAGTGTTTAAATACATGAACTGGTGGCCTAGCTATCTATTGTTAGGAGTATATGCTGTATCTAATTTTATGCATGGACAGTATAGTAAATTTGTTTGACAAATTATCACAGATCCATGAGTAATGCGTACAGCTACAGTGTTTGGTGACACCAGGTGTTAGGAAGTTTGGGGACTTTGTTATAAGATTATAACATTATATACATTATATATACATTATATACATGGTTCATTTGTGGCTGAACTGTGATTATGTAGCATATGACAGCACCACGTCTGGTTTTCTGGTGGTTAATTGGAGATGAGTCTCACAGATTTTTCTGCCTAGTCTGGTTTTGAACCACAATCCTTAGATCTCAGCCTCCTTAGTGGCTAGGATTACAGGAATGAGCCACCAGTGCCAGTATTTTCTTTTGTTAAAAAAAATCTTTGCTTTAAACATAATGTAATAGAAGGGATAAAATTGCTAGGAATATAGTGTAAACAAATATGGAGGTATAACAATGAAATTTCCCCAATGTATAACTAATAAAAGAATAAAGAATACTTAGATTTACAGAAAATTAAGAGAGAAGAATTCCTACATAGTAATACCATTTTTCCTATTATTGACATATATCATTATAATATAATACTTTCACCACAATAATAAAATTAGTATTGACACATTATTGTTATCTTAATTCTATAGTTATTCAGATTTCTTCAGTTATTTTATTTTTATTTCTTCCTGCTTATTTGTAATTATCATTAAGTAATTGTGCAAGAGAAGTGTCATTTAACAATGCAATAAGAAATACAGTGCCTCTACATCTTAATCTGTGTCACCCCATTTAACACTCTCATCCCCCTTTGACCCATTTTCCGTTTACATTTTTTAATTCTGTTGTATCTACTATGAAATATTGACTAATTTCTCCCCCCTTCTCCCTTTCATTGTCTACCCATCTCCCCTTGCCTTCCCCTGCAAGTATCTATTTCTTGGTTCTATTTTTTGGTCTTTTAAAATTATATTTTTATTTTTTGGTCTTTGATTTAGTCTTTTTTTCCCATATATTTTTATTGTAATTAATAGAAGGGTTACATTACATTCACCAGATAGAAGATGCATTACTTCACATACATTGATACCCTTTCTCATGTCTTGGTCCCATTTCCCTCCCCCTCCCCCTGCCCCTCTTCTTCTTTTCCCCCCTTCCCTATTCGATTTCAAATAACCAAATAAGCCTATGCACAATATATCAGATGATAAGGTGAAATACTGTAACAATATGAGATAACCAAGGAACAGCAAAAGAGAGGAGAGATAACATAGTACATTAAGGACAACAATCACTCATTATATGGCTTTTGTTTCTATATCCTGGAGGTCCTTTCATTTAGCATCATACTATCTGGCCTTATGTATCTAGGTTTTGTTCTATTGTAACTCTCTGCTAGGAGAGTTCCCTCTGACAAATGAGGGAAACCATTGAGCCTGTGTTCCTTTGAGTCTGGCTTACTTCACTTACTATGATTTTTTTTAAGTCTTTCCATTTCCTTACAAATGGGGCAATGTCATTCTTTCTGACAGCAGCGTAGAATTCCATTGTGTATAAATACCACATCTTGTTGATCCATTCATCAACTGAGGGACATCTGGGTTGGTTCCATTTCTTTGCTATGGTAAATAGTGCTGCAATGGACATTGTTGTGCTAGTGGATTTATTGACTTAGTCTTTCTATTAAAAAAATGTACTATTTGAGCTCTTTATAGGATCTCTTATAATTCAGTTACTTCATATGGAACTTTACTTGCATACCATCCAGTGTGTTTAGTTACATAGTTATAGGCATATTCTACTACCTCTAATAAGAAAGGTTTTAGAAATTACAGTAAGATATACATGACATAACATTTACTATTGTATTTTAACTTTGAAGTCAAATATCATTGGAACATGAACCTGTTGTGCAACTATCACCACCATCTATCTCTGAAACTTTCTTCTTAAACTGAAACTCTGTACCCATTCATTATAATGTAACCATCTTTTCTGCAGCTCAGTGCCTGCCAATCATCATTTCACCATTCTATTTTCTATCTCTATGAGTTTGTCTAGGTATTTTATATAAATGGAATCTTGTAATACAGTATTTGTCTTTTTGTATCTGTCTTATTTTCCTCAGCATAATGTTTCCAGGGTTCATCCATGTTGTGGTATGGGTCAGGATTTCTGTCTCGTAAGGCTAAAGAATTTTCTGTTGTATGTGTATACCACATTTTATTCATACATTCATCCATCAGTGGACATTGTTTGAACTGTTTCTGTGTTTTGGCTACTGAGAATAATGCTGCTATAAACCTGGGCAAGCACTTGTTTTGAGTCCTTCTTTCCAATTTTTTTGAGTAGACACTCCTGCCTTTATTAGTTTTGGCCTCATGTTTGTTGTTCTATAACCCCAACATGGATGAATTTTGTTTAGTTTAAATGTTTCTTAGGAACCTTTAAGCAGATAGATTCTTAGACATTTCCTGATATTCCTGACCTTGATAGTTTCAAGATCAAGGAAAATAGGTCAAATTTCTCTCTCTCTCTCTCTCTCTCTCTCTCTCTCTCTCTCTCTCTCTCTCTCTCTCTCTCTCTCTCTCTCTCTCTCTCTCTCTCTCTCTCTCTCTCTCTCTCTCTCTCTCTCTCTCTCTCTCTCTCTCTCTCTTTGTGGATGATGGGCCTGAGCTCTTCAGCTCAAGGCTACCACCCTATCCTTGAGCTGAGTCCCACTGTTTTCTAGAAGTTAATTGGAAATAAAGAGTCTCAGGTTCTTTTGTGCCCGGGCTGGCTTTGAACCTTGATCCTTAGATCTCAGTCTCCTGAGTAATTAGGATTACAGGCATTAGCCACCATGCCAGGTTAGATCAGATTTCTTGTAGGATGCTCTCCTGTTTGAGTTTGCTATCTTTTCTCCTGTCAGATTGGTGTTATAAAGGCTTAGGGGAAGCCACAGAAGTTAAGTGCAATTTCCATCACAACATAAGAATAGTTGATACCTACAAAATTTATTCCAATTGGCCTTGACCTTGATCCTGGCTGAGATAGTATTTGTTAGATTTCACATCATTAAATTCTCCTCTACTCCTTTCATACACTGGAATATATGAATGATACATGGAAGTCATTGTGATGAAGACTCACTTAAGGAGTGAGGATTATTGATACTCTCACAGACAGAATACAGCAATAAATTGAATTTCTCCCATCAGAAGAGTTATCTTTTCTCCCTCAGTTATAAATTTAATCATCGTTGGTATGGGTCCATGGATATTTATTTTGTACTGTAGGGTGACAATGTACTTCTGTTTTACTTTGCTCTCATATTTTTCCATCTTTGGCTGTTGAGAGCACTTTGAATCAGTTCCTCTCCTGAAATACACACTTGGCAACACAGGAGTTTTGGTTGTTTGCTAGGACTTCTTCAAATCTGGCAGTAAAAGATGCTCTGGTCTCATCTTGCACATTTCCTGTCTCATTCCTAGAATCATTTCTTTCTCTTAGCTCATTGCATTCTTTTGGAGAACAGTATTACAAATCAAGATCTGGGGCCACATGCGTTCAATACTGTGGTGTCTTTACATATCCCACATTTTTATTGTTATTAAAACCAGATATTTTGATAATATGACAGAGCCACTCTCAATATTTATTACTTTCTTCCCTCTCCTTCCAGGAGTGGGAGTAGCTGTTGTTTGATTCCCTATTTGTTGGTTGAATGACTTAACAGTTTTTTCTCAGGGTTTAGTCTCCAGATACACAGCATTTTTGACCTTTGTTTTATTCCTAGCCTTTCTGGTTTAGGATCTGTATAACCTATTTATCGATTAAAAGTTGTATTTAGTTACCTTCAGGTACTCTTAGCCAGTTAGGTTTATGTTTTACATTAAAATAAAATACTTTCTTATCAGGTGCTAGCAGCTCATGCTGTAATCCTAGCTACTCACAAGGCTGAGACCTGAAGATCACAGTTCAAAGCTAGCCCAGGCACAAAAGTCCGTGAGACTGCTATCTCCAATTAACCACCAGAAAACTGGAAGTAGAGCTGTATGTCAAGTGCTAGAGCAGTAGCCTTGAGCTGAAGAGCTCAGGGACAGCACCCAGGTCCAGAGCTCAAGCCCCATGACCAACCAAAAAGAAAAAGAAAAACAAAAGCCCAAAACAAAAACAAACTTTCTCAGGCTCTGGCGCTATAAGATGTTCCAGGCTTGTCTTGCATATTCCTGTCCCATTCTTACAATCATTAATTTCTCCATGAGAACCCATTTTCTTTTTCCTTTTCTCTGTCTGTCTGTCTGCCTGTCTGTCGGTCTTCCTTTCTTTCTTTTCTTTTCTTTTTTGTGGCTTTGAGGGTACTGTCAGGGGATGTGTTGTTCTGTGCCCAAGTTCAGCCAAGGACTCGGGTTCCTTCTCTGATTGCTCCCATGAGGACTAGGCCTTGGGCATACCTGTCACCTTACAGTTTTCCTGAGATGTGTGCTTTTATTTTCAGGCTTGGCTTTGAAGCCTTCCCCTTGGGTCAAGATAGCTAATGGTTTGGATTGATGTTTGTTTGGGGGTTGTATATACACCCCTTGTGTCAAGGAGGGTTCCATTCTGTGATGAATGCCCCTGGAGACATTTCTAGATTACTTCTTCAAATTACTTTCTGCTTAGCTCTCCCTCGTTTTTCCAGGTCTCCTCCCCAACTTTTTGCGTGGACCTCTCCACCATAGGTGCCTCATCGTCAGCTCCCTTGGGCTGAGCTGCAGAATTTTTGTTAGGATCACTTCACTCTGTGGCAGGGACTCTGGGCCATGGTGGAGCTAGGAATTATGCTGCAGCTCTGCTGAGGAGCACTGGTGGTAAAGAGCAATGCCAGCCTTATAACATTCATTCTTTTTTTATTCCTTTCTGACCTGGGATGCTGTCCTGTGAATGAGTATGCCTATAGGACAAAAAGCAATTTGGGACCTAGTAGTCTCAGTAAGCTATAGGTGGTGCATGGCAGGGGAAGAGAAATCTCTTCTCCAGCCCACAGCTGTCAGGAATAGAGGCTTCTATGGCACTCTGCTGGGGTTGAGGGGAATGAGCAATGGCTCCACTAATGCACAGTTCTCAAGGTGAAGCCCCAGACCTGGATGACACATGGTGGGAGAGAAAGCCTCTGTCTTCCTAGCTGCTTAGTCTCAGGATTTAGGTTCTGTAACAGGAATAGAGGGGCCGGGGGTGGGAGGTTGGACAGAGGAGCAGGCTATAACTGAAATGCCATGAACTTGCTGTTGTTAGGAAATTTGGTAAATTATTCTGTAGAACTATTTTTTTTTCATTTACCCTTAAGTCAATTTCCAGAGATATCAAATAATTTATTTCAGTTCACTTGTTGCTTTTCTAGTATGAGTGTCCACCAGAAACCCATCCTACTTTCATCCTCTTACATCATCATTCTGCCCTTACCATGAACATTGTGACTGTTTTCCAGAAAAGCAACACTTTTGATGCCCCAGATTGCTTGGTGAGAAGATGAGATTGGAGGACCAATGAGAATATAAGTCCTTTTGAGAGGTTCTGGCATGACTGACACGACTGTTATTTTATTTTGCTGGTGGCCTCTGATTGCAATTCATTTTGATGATCATCATCCTGGCCTTCTTCTTCTGTTCCTTCTAGGGTTCTGGTGTTTTTGATCTAGCCATCTGATGCTTCCTTAGGCATCCGAACTAAGACAAGCATCAAGTAACATCTGTTCATCGTGAAGAGAGAGAATATGTTCTAATTGCAGCAGGAGGAACTTGAGCATCCTGGAGAGAATTCCTTAATCTTCCACATCAGCTGGAGAGACTTTTTTTCATGATTGGAAGTCCACTTGTGCCATGCTTCTGATCTGTGGCCTTCAACACTGCTCATTACCATTAGAAGAGAGTCCAGTCTCCTCAACAAAACCTCTGTCACTGCAGTCTGTTGCTGAGCATGCTGCAACCACTCAGGCTTTTTTTTCTGACAACCCATCAGGCCTGGCCCAGGACTTAGTGCATCAGCTGGTTCTTATGTCTGGAGGACCCTTGCTCAGGTTTCTACCTGGCTGACTGGTCAGAGGTCTCAGCTCCAATATCTCTTCTTTATAGAGATCTCTCTAGGCAGCAATATCTAAAGAAGGTTTCTTTCCACCCCATTGTTGACATGTTGTTCTCTATTGATCACCTAGCTACCTCTACTTTCAACTACAGTATAATGTCTATGAAACTGGAGTCCTGGTTTTTTTTAAATAGCATCTACTTTCTTCTAGGTGCCTAGAACAATACTTGTTATTTCAGAGGAGTTTAAGAAATCCAAGGAATGAAAGAAAGAATGAGAATGTGCATGGGATGAATGTGTACTGCTTTCTTTATTAGATTTTAAAGGCAATAATAAAATATCTTCTGTGAGTTGTCTTGGGAACAGAGGTCTAGATGAGTTGAGATGCTGATGTCTTACAATGGGGAAATTCATTTCACTAGTAGAATTTTTCATAGAATTTGCCTGATCAAAGTATTTGTCCAGAGGAGTGAAAAAAAAAAAAACCCTCCAAACAAAACCAATTCACAGTACAGTCAGTTGTTCTGATCTCGTGTTTTAGTCCTATGTGAATCTTAACTATGAGGAAGTTCACCTATCCCCGGGCTAGATTCTAGTGATGGCCCTGGAGGAGAGGCATAATAAAAAGACAACAGTACAGGTGACCTCCTCTAGACGACCTCATATATTTGTGATTGCAACAGAAACTAAAGATTGTGACTGGTAGAAGGCACAGAAACTCCAAACAATGCTGACTTTCCCAATCTAAACAAATCCTGGCCACTCTGTATTTCATCAATCAAACGAGTGTCCCCTCGACCACATGATTAAACTATGTATTTGGTTCTATGATATATTTTTCTTTGTCAATTACTGCGCCAAGAAATCCCATCATCTCAGATTTAGAAACTAATCTTCTGGGCAACACAGAAAGATGACCTCTGCTTTCATATGCCTAGGACTCTGCCCCTTACACTGTCTGGAAATATGACATTTGATTATGGGAGGTGAAGGAACAATGAAGTCGATATATTTCATACACGGAATATTGTGACCTTATCTGTTCATTCCTCAAATACTACATGGGAAGAATTATGATCAATTATTTCCTTTGACTTGATGACCGAGTGTACAGGGAGATTCCCATGATGCCCAGAATGCAGCACAGATTCCAGGATTTAAGATATCCTTTGCCAGGTACCAGTGGTTTGTGTCTATAATCCTAACTGCCCAGTAGGCCGAGATCTGAGGATAGCAGTGTTCAAACCCAGCCCAGGCAGGAAAGTCCATGAGACTCTTATCTTACCTATTAATCACAGAAAAAGTCAGAAGTAGCGATGTGGCTCAAATGTAGATTGCTAGCCTCGAGCAGAAATTGCTCAAGGATAGCACCCAGGTCTGGAGTTCAAGCGCCAGGTTAGGCAGGAAAAAAACCAAAAAAAGATATACCCTTCCTTTGTCTCAATGAAGTAGAATTGTGAGTTCTAAGTACCTAAACTGTTAACCATTTTAGAAGTTGTCATAGGAAAATCATTCTGACCCTCTATTACGAATACCTCAAATATACAAAAGTGTTCAAATGATTGCATCAATTGTTTCAGTTTAGCAATTGCTAATATTGTGCTAATATTTGGGTGTATCCATCTTTGGCAGCTAAGAGCATTCTTCAGTGTAATCACCTCTAGCTGCATTCACAGAATTGCTCTAGTATTAGTGGAGACTTGCATCCCCATTTATCCCCAAAGAATCTTTTATATATTTTATTTCCTCAACCAGGATTACTTCAAGATCGTGCATTGCATTTGGTATTTTTAATCTCCTTTAATGTGAAATAGATCTCATCACCCATCAGTTTGTTCCCCCTACCCCCGTACATATCATGATTAAATGAGAGGAGGCCAGTTATTTTGTAGAACCTCTCTTACTCTGCATGCCTGTCAGTGCTTTATTGTGGTCTTAGTCAACTTCTCAACTCCTTCCTGCCACCCCATTCCCTATGCACATTTCAGTGTGTTATGTGTTCTTGTTACAAGTTTTCAAATGTGATGTTGTACATAGGCAACATCCTGTGGGCTACATGAGGTCACCATACTCTCCTGTTAACAATGCTGAATTTTTAAGATTCTTTAACTTCAGGGCTCTGTAAGTTTATATTTTGGGCAGTGGAGAACAGTTTTGTATTACAATCAAGGTAATTTGCAGTATGCAATATTATTGAAGACAATCATTTGCAGAAAGAGTCAAAGTGATGTCATTGTCCATTATTCTATTTTGGCAAGGAACACACAAGCAGAAGACAAGGGAACTTAAGAAATAGTTGAGGTCAGACTATGAGTCTCAGTGGATCAGCAAGGCCTGTGTGGCCAGGTCTTGGCAGTCCCCTGTGCCTGGTTGACAACAGGTAGAAGGTTTAAGACGTGTCAGCAAAGTCCCCACTGGGGAATCCCCAGTCCCTGTGGTTTCTTGCCTAACTTTTTAGGGAAACCTTCCAGCTATTAGGCAGAGCGTTGAACAGCGAATGTGGAATTTCTAGGCCTACCACTTGTACTGTTGCTATTTCAAGTGCAACAACTCTACATTCATCTATTTGATTTAAAAAAAATTGGTCCTTGCTTTTAAAAGCCTCTGGGCACAAGAACAGTAAAATCATTCAATAAAATACTTAAATCAATTGACACCACCACATTTAAGAACACAGCGTATAACAAAGCGACATAAAATGCCATTCCCAGTATGAATTCCCTTTAGCTATGTAGTTTTAATTCCAGCTCTCTCTTTTCTCTTTTTTCTTTCTCTCTCTCTTTTTTTCTTTTTCTCTTTTTTTTCTTTCTTTCTTTCTTTCTTTCTTTCTTTCTTTCTTTCTTTCCTTCTTTCTTTGTGATTTAAAAATGCATGACCCTGGGTTTGGTTGAACTAGTGAAGGCAGAAAGCCTGATGGAAAACTATATACCCTTCATACCCTTCCTCAATTTGAATGAACAGGGGGGACTCTCCTTTTTACTGAGCCCTATGAGTCTTATAGAGAGACTAACCAATGTTTGGCATTGTTCTACCCATGATGTGAACATTATTCCCATTTTACACAAAGAGTTAAGCCAAGTTTCCAATACACTAGCTGATTTATTGTAGGGCTAAGGGATTTGAACTCAGGAACACTATGATTCTATGAGTTGCTTGTTCCCCCCACCCCTTTCACCAAACTGGCATATTTAATTAGTCATATGTTTTATGAATATATGGTGTATGTGTGTAAAAGTGTACAGTTGTGCATGTGGGTCAGCAAATGCCAGACACACATGAGGTTCCTCAATTCAGATTGACTCCCAACTCAGAGTGAACCTCATTTAGAAGGCCTCATGTCAGCAAGGTACATGATTGCAGACTGCAGCTTTGGGGGAGGAACGCTCTCTGTTTTGATCATTATGGTGTCTCTGTGGTAATACTGTTTAATGGCAGGTTGGAGGTGTGTGAAAATTGACAACTGCCTAGACAATATAAGAATACACTCAACAAAGTCAGTGCCATAGAACAGGAGTGATGAAAGGCCAGCTGGGAGACAAGGGGTTAACTTCACAAGACTCTTTCACAGGGATTGTTCATATTTGCTGCTTTCTCCAAGAAAATAAACATAGTAAGAGGGGAAAAAAAACCTTATTTAGCAAAGCACATTTACTTTTTCTGTTTTGGATAGAAGGATTTTCATGAGATATGAAGCAGCTTATTTCAAAGAGGTGATGCTTAAACAAAAACTGGAAACTAGACAGCATTGTGCAGTCTAGTTGAAGGCTATGGGACACAAATGCAGGAACTGAGATGGAAAGAAATGAATTAAATTCAAAAAAGATACCTGGGCTCTGGTGGCTCATGCTTATAATCCTAGCTATTCAGAAGGCTGAGATCATAATTTTAGGCAAGCCTGGGGAGCAAAGTTCATGAGACTCCATCTGTAAATCAACCAGCAAAATGTTGTGCTGAGGCATGGCTTGAGTGGCAGAGCACCAACTGAGCAAAAATGAGGCTCTGAGTTCAAACCACAATACTGACAAAAAAAAAAACCCATAAGACAATATCCCTTTTCACTGTATAGGGCTTTAGCGTTTTCATATTGCATTCTGGTACATGTCACAAATGTCTTAGTTGTAACTTCCCATCTTTGTGGGATTCCCCCCATCCTCTTGAGAGTCTTCTTTACTTACCTCCTACCTGAATTCTCTGCTGTCACTTCCAAATCAGGATTTCATGTGGGACTCCAGAGTCTCACCACTTGCCTCAGCCTGGAGGTGGGCTCTTCTAAGCCACTTTCAGACTTGAATGAAATGACACTCAGAAGGGCATAGGATGTGATTCCCTTGGTGGCTTCAGTGGTAGAGAGGTGGTCAGGAAGAGGGCGGTGGCTCTCCACTGGATGAGTACTGATCTTCTTACTAGACAACCTCGAGGTAGAGTTTCCCCACACCAGAAGGCCCATGAGCTCTAGGAGATAATCCTGAAAAAAAAATGACTCGATCCCTCTGTGGGTTCACACAGGCAATATGTGGCAATGTAGCAATTTACCTGCTTTTCATTTCTTCCTCAAAAAATAAATATTATTTGGTGAGACTGGTCTCTTACTTGTTAAGCAGCTCTGCCACTGAAGTGACATCTGCAGTCACATCTCTTTTTATCTTTGCTGCCATTCTTAATATATTGGGATTGTCCATTCTATGGAAAACACTAGCATTTAATCCTTTTCCCAAGATCTGTTTTATAGGACACAGTATAATATATATATATGACTTTCATATATATATATATATGATTTCAAATTCTCACCATTAAATATGTGGGATTATTATTGTTGTTTATCCTTCAAAGTCAGTTTAGTTACTTGCGTGAGATTATATTCATTCACTTAGAAGCTATTTCTTAAGTACTTTCTGTGAGCCAGGGACTCTTCTGTGTGTGGTGATGACTGACAGACATTACTGCTTGCACACAATCTTATTGGGGAGCTACATGGAACATAAATAAGTACATAGAGAAACTCATACAGTGATAAATTCTATGAATTACATGTTTGGAAATGGAGGAACAGCAAAGACAGATGTACTTATAAGGTAATCAACAGAAGCATCTCTGAAGAAGAGACATTTGAGCTCATACCACAATAGGTTAGAACTTATGGAATCTCTAAACAGTATAATTCAAAAGGACACAATACCACACATGCATATAATGAAGCAATGCAGCTATTGACCAATGTCTATTAAGTGAATCAATTAAACCCATATGAAAGATTCTTGTCTCCTCCATGATGATGACATATATATATATATATATATATATATATATGGTACACACACATATGACTATGTTGTTTTGTTTGTGGAGAGTGATGTTTCACTATTGTCCTATACTGTATTTAATCTATCCATTCAATAGCACAGCATTTATTGTTGAGGACCAACACACATAGGAAAGTGGCCCGTCCGTGACTCATGGATCATCAGGACCAAGAAGGATGTGGCCTTGGACTGCTGAGGAGCACCAGTGTATCAAGTGAACCCAAGAGCTCCAGTTAGCAGTCATTTAGGAAGTGCTATTGTGGTAATGCTTCATGCTCTGAGAGCACTGTACTCCTGCACAGTGTCACAGGAGAGGGCACATGAGGACTCGTTAGGGCTCTGCACATCATCCAGAAAAGTAGCAGGGCATGATGGGTAAGCAAGCTGATAAATAATTTTTATTTCTGTTTTTGCATTGAATGACGATGGGTTTTCCCACATGAGAGGCCACTGTGAACAATTCAGTGCTCCTCAATAAATGAACATAACACTTCAACATGTTGGGGTCCCTGATCCAGAGGATTGAGAATGAAACTCAAAGCTTTGCTCTCCTTTTCCTTTCAGCTTCTATTCTGATAAACAAGAACTCCAGCCTGGGGTCTCAAGCACTTCTCTCCCTGCTCCCACCCCCAACCCCAGCTGGGATATGTCACTTAGGGGTCTCATTTATGCACCCAGTGAGCCAATCTTGGTTCAACATCGTCACCTCCATTGCCACCCCCCTCCCCAGCCTCTCTTGCAGACCCGCTGCTCTTTTGGATAGCTCTGATCATCTCCATTCAGTAGACAGTGGGAAGCCACTGGCCACCAAGGCAGCTGACACTGAGTGAGATTTTCATGTTTTTAGTATGTATTCACTGCTCTTCCTGATCTGTTTCTCTCTTTGAGTAAAGGCAGTGTCTGTGGGTGGGGAGAGTGGACCTGTCAACAGTGAGAGGCTGATGAAGCTGGAGGCATGGAGAAGACTCCAAGGAGAGTGCATCACGGAGTCGTGCCTTTCTCTAGCCCAACTGGCCCACCAGCCTGCCCCCACCAGCCAAGCACCTCCTTGTAATTCCCCAGCTGTCAGCTTGCTACCTGCCTGGCTCTGGCAGCTCTGCTCTGAGCAGCTCCCCTGGGCCTCTCCCTGGCTTGTCAGTGGGCTGCGGCTGCGTCAGCATCACGCCACACTGTCTCCTGTTGGCCCGGTGATCAACGCCTGACAGGCCAACCCTCTCTCCCCTCTCCGCTGGGGCCAATGGGAGTCCAGAGATCGTTTGGTTACAAATGAAAATAAAATAAATAAGTCATACTTCTGCACTCAGGAGTCTGGGAGAAGCATCTTCATGGCCTCGTAAATCTTTCCTTTTAAATTTGTCCTTCTCCTTCTAGATGCCCCCCTCCCCCCACCCTCCACACTTGGCTGTTCCTCAGTGCAGCGAATATGAAATGAGATAATGGGAACAGCACCTCTCCAATGCGGGTTCTCTCTCTCTCTCTCTCTCTCTCTCTCTCTCTCTCTCTCTCTCTCTCTCTCTCTCTCTCTCTCTCTCTCTGTCTCTCTTTCTCAGCAAGAATGTATGACAGTCCTTTTCCTTTCCCCTTGTCTTCTGACCTTTACCATAAGCCAAGCAGCTTCCCCTTAATCTCTACCCCCCAACTCCCAGTCATACTGACCCCAGTGCTCTGAGTTTCTTTAATTCTTCCCATGAAGGAAGCTCTGGGGATTAATGATAGTGCCCTATTTGAAAATGCCTGGAAGTTGTTTTTTTATTTTTCCCCCAATCTTTATTAAACATTTTACTAAGCCTTGTCCACTTGGAATCTTTTGCTTAGGACTTTATCCTGTTTACAGACACAACCTTGAAGCTGGGGACCTTACTGGTATCATGACTTAGAGGGTCTGCAGAGAATCAGAGCCCCTGAGAACCCTGCAGAATGAGAGAGGCTGGGAAGCCGAGGGGGACACTGGAGAAAGCCATGCCCCATCTTGCTGGCTGGCCTGGGGCCTCCCTGAGGCTTGTTATAGGACTCATGTTGAGCTCTGAGAAGGTGATCTAAGAAGAGTAGGGCCAAAGGATTAGAGGCAGAGCTGGGATGGGGAGTAAGAAGAGGAAATCAATTTGGAGCACATAGAAATACCCCTAAGCCATCAGTTATGTCCTGTAGGGTCTTTTTTAGGCTGGGCAAGCTATGTCATTCCCTTTGAACTTTGCTTTAATGCATAATATATGATGGAAATGGAAATTTCACCTTTGATGAATGACAGGGGTGGGAGGTGGCTGGGTTATTGAGGAGTCTAGATTAATACTGTTGTTACTATTGGTTTTTTTTATTGTTGTTGTTTGTGGTGGTTTTTTTTTTGTTGTTGTTGTTCTTTTGGTCATGAGGCTTGAACCCAGGGCCTGGGTGCTGTCCCTGAGCTTTTTTGATTAAGGCTAGCACTCCACCACTTTGAGCCACACTTCATTTCTGGTTTTCTGGTGATTAACTAGAGATAAGAGTCGTATGGACTTTCCTACCTGGGCTAGTTTTGAACCATGATCCTCAAACCTCAGACTTCTCAGTGGTGAGGATTAACAGTGTCCAGTCCACTGTGTTATCCATGGTGCATACCTATACGCCAAGCATTCTGGAAGCAAAGGTAGGAGGATCCAAGATTGGGGAGAGGGGGAGGAGGGAGAACGAGAGAAGAGAAGAAAGGAAAAGGAGCAGGAAGAAACCACAGAAGGGTCAGTTTATGAGAAATGTCTGCCACTACGGAATACTGATGGCACCGCCTGGCACCTGGGAGCTGCCAAGGTGAGGCAATGGTAGCTTAGGAGGACCAACACAAGATGCTCGTCCTTACTTATTCTTATCCAGGGCGACTTCACTATGACATAAACCATGAGCATTTCTATCTTTGCATACTGACTGCTTCTTCTGTGTAACTGCTATGTTGAGATTCTGCTGAACTGTATTGTTGGTGAATAGAATAGTTTCCAGATTAGGTTGGGGTCCAGGATGAAAAGCTTTTGTCAGTGATTCCATGGTGACTGTGGACGTGGATGGATGGGCTACAAGGCTCCTGGGATGTGATCTTTGTAGACTTTCCTTTATACAGAGGACTGTGTCCATGACTCTGAGGTTGGCTGAGGCTGTTCACATTGGGCACAGTTTGTCCTTGGGAGGACAGATCCAAGAAAGAGAGCTAAGTAAGCTCTGTTCGAATAAAAATAACATCTAACAAGGTCCTATGTTCTTGGAGCCTGATTAAAAAGTAAAAGGAAATGGGAGTTGGATGATGAACATATCTTCCTTATCTCATAGATTCTTTGTCCTGTACAGCAAGACACTAGGGAAGAGAAAAAGAATGTAAAGTGCAGATTTTTTCCAGTCTGAGTTTTAGGAGGAGGGGGATTCTTCAGTAAAATGCCTGGAGCTGGGAGTAGGCAAGTAAAGGAGATACTAATTTCAAATTTCTACTATGTAGAAAAGTCTATATCACATACATACAAAAGAAAGTTGCTATTTCCCCAAATTTGACAATCATCCTTATGGTTTGTATGACAATGCTTCTAATGAGTTCTGAGACAGAACCATCACTATAAAACAGCAAATTTTGGTCAACTGTGCTAGAGGAAAGATAGAAATATGTTTCTATTTCTCCTAAAGATAGAGCTAAATCACTGTCATAGAAAGAATAGGACAGTGGAGCCAATGGACAGTGAACAAGTATAGAATTGTGTTAAAATTTGACACATAAAAATATCATTTTTCTATATTTATGTGAAGTACATTATATCTGTTTACTTAAAAAGCTTTTTTACTTTTAAAAATCTTTTTTACTTAAAAAAACCTTATAAGTATACTTTTTATATATCTTGCTTTCTATTTGCAGTTTTGCACTGTATTTCTGGAAAAGACTTCCACGTTTTATAGACTTTCTGCCTCACAAAACTTGTACTTGGCCTAACACCCTCTAATTCTTTCTGGGCAACAGTACTCCACATCCTTCTTTTGGGTAGCCCACGGATGAGAAGAAATGATTGTAAGAAATCATGTCCTCCATTAACTGGGTCTCCAAGTCTGAGCTCAAGTTTGAAAATGTGTATGAGACTGGAAATGTTTACCAAACTGGTGAAGTGAGACTCCATGATCTCAAATAAACACTTGCCATTTGGGCTTGGGGTTCCTCAAAGTAAAAGAAGAGAGTCAGAGAAATTGCATCTAGTTTGCTCTCTGGCCCTTCAGATCATGTGTGTTTCCTACCGATGCTCACTTCAGCATTCACAATTGGAGGAAGGAGAGCATCCAAGGGTAAGATGAGAAGTATAGGCACTAATGATCATTCATGGATAAGTGCATCCCCAGATAATATTGTCCAAAACTTGGTATCCAATTTAACATCACACTTACTTCAGCTTACTGCTTCTGCAACATGCAAACTTGAGTAATGTCTGTCTTGTTTTCCTGACTCAGTGATCACAATGAACATACAACGGAGGCATTTAAGAAAAAAAAACACAATTCTGAAGTCTTATTAGCAATGCAATAAAAACATGAATTTATAAAAAGATACTTCAAGCAGATCCCATCAACATAAGGAGATTCACACTCCATATATAATTCCTTAACATTTATACCTGTAGATTTACTGAATATGAAACCAAACTAGCAACAGGCAAAAGTGATTAGTAAGGGGGGCCAATTTTGATGTTAGAGACATGAGATCAAGTGGAAAGATTTGAGGTCTGGAAGTTGATTGTATGGGTGGAAAAGGATCTGGTTATCATTACGTGCCTGGGTGTATGAAAGCTTTTGGAATAGTTCTTAGGTACTATACTTTGACTACAGTACTTTCTGGCATCAGAAATATAGCAATGACATTTCCACACATTACTATAAATGAGCCTGCTTCTCCGTACTAAGCAAATACATTCAGCTCTATAGGCTTTCACTTACGTCCCTAACAGGAAGAACCATGCAATGATATGGCTAAGAAGGTCTCTTCCTCAGGGATGTCCTCTAGCTCCAGCAAATAAATTGCTCTTACTTCTTATTCAACATCATTTTCCCCAATTCTCACTAACTCTATGCACCCCAACTCATATAAAAATGTGCACTAGCAGAGTACATATGCTGTTCTGAAGCTATAAAGGCTCCATGAGGTACATATCAATTCAGTCTGCTGTGAGTTGTTACTCTGACTCAATAGTTTTGATATGGGAAGGGCTAAAGCAAAGCAAAGTCCCCTTCTGCTTTCCTCTTGCAGAGCTGCAGAGGCTCCTGGTGTGTGGGAAATGGGCACTAACCATTTCTCTTTCCTTCCTGTTTCCATCTTCCTTCCTGTGCTGAGACTGGCCTTGTTCATAAGGAATGGTTGATTTTGATCTTGATTTGCTTTTTGATGCTTTCATCCTTGTGCAAAGTTTCATTTTAAAAGGAAGGAAATAACCTGTTTGTTTTAGCTCTTGCTTTTTTTTTTCTCCAGAAGGAGTTTTGTAAACTTTTAAGTATGTGGATCTGGAAAAAACAATTCCCAAGATCCAATACTTCTTTTTTTCTCATATATTTTTTATTGTGATTAATAGAAGGGTTACATTATATTCACCAGATAGAGGATGCATTACTTCACATACATTGATACCCTTTCTCATGTCTTGGTCCCCATTTCCCTCCTTGACCCTCAAGTTCCAATACTTCTTATCTGAGTCCTTGAAGAAATCACCCAACCTCCTTCAATTTCACAATCTGAGAAGTGTGGATTAAAAACGTCCCCATGGGGTGGTGTGATTCAGTGACATCACACAGTGTAGATTTTAGCATGCTCAAACAGATGCACAGTGAACGAATAAAGATTATTATTGCTTCTCATGTCTCCTCCATACCCTCCCTTTGGCAGATGTGTGTGTGTGTGTGTGTGTGTGTGTGTGTGTGTGTGTGTGTGTGTGTGTGTGTGGTACAGGGGTTTGAACTCAGGGCCTCAGTGTACTGCCTTAGATTTTTCAATCAAGCCTGGCATTGAAAAGTTTAGCCACAGTTCCACTTACAGCTTTCTGCTTGGTTAATTTAAGATAGTTTAAGAGACTATCTAAGAGACTTCCCTGCCCAGGGTAGAACTTTGATCCTTAAATCTCAGCTTTCTGGGTAGCTAGGATTACAAATGTGAGGAATCAGCGTCTGTGTCTCCCTTGGGTAGGGGTTTTATTTGACCTAAGCTTCTACTTAGGGACAAGAGATTAGTACAGATCTTTGCTATTAGTCCTTTGACATTGTATTGTGTTTCCTTTTCTTTTTCTTGCTTTTTATGTCCTCTCCTGTTGCCCATTCCCTCCCTCACCTCCTTTCGTCATTTTCAGACTCTCCTTGACTGTGAATTCCTGAGGGACCAGCCAGCAGAGAGTGCATTTGTCTTCCAGTCCCAGCCTTTGACTTAGGACATGATTTGTAGTAACGGTCCAATAAATGTCTGTTAAGTGATTTCCTTTCTATATATTCTGATCAGTTCTCATCTTGCTATTTTTATGAGAGTCCTACATCCTGAACATTGCTTGTTTTGGCGGTGGAGTCTGCTGTTAATAAGCTATTCCTGTAAGACCGTGTCCTAAAACAACATTTCACCGAAGCTATATGCTCTGTAGGACACTGGTCTAGCACAAAGTATGAGAAGGAAAGAATCTATAGTCATTTTTGATTCGTGACAAGTAGACCGTGCTAAGGAGTTGTCTGGTTTGGAGTAAAAACTGACCATCTGTATGTCCCAGAGTGGGAGTTTAAGGCTGATGTATTTTGTACCTTGAGGAGCCCCTTATAAGGCTCCTTCCAGCACAGACACCTTCCAAGCCAGCATCCCCTCCCTCATCAGCCCACTGACTGCCTTTGTTTCTTCAGGTTGTTCTCCTCTCTCCTTAGGAGGATAAGGCTCAACTTTGTCTGGCTACCAGGACTTTTGCCGCAAGTCTCTTCCACCCTTATCCTTTTGAAGTTTGATGGTGACTTCTCCTCACTTTTCCAGCAGTTTGCTTCTGATTCTCTTCTGTTGCTCATTCCACAAAGAAGGCTTGGAGCAAAATCAGTCATCTAAAGCTAACTCTTAAAAATAACAGACATGGCCTTAAATAAGCGTGTTGGGTGGTATGCAAGTGGTTACAAATGAATTAACACTGCACTTTATAGAGAGCTCAAATAGTGTACTTATTTGTGTGTGTGTGGGCCGGGGGAAGACTAGGTCAAAACCCCAACAGGATCAGTACTAGAAAACGGGTAATGGCAAGAGGTGGGGGTGGGGCTGAGGAGAGAAGGGTAGACAGATGAAGGTAGAGAAATCTGTCCATATCTTATTTACCACAAAATTAAGAGAAGTAAGGGACGGAGTAGGTTGGGATGGGGGTGAGAATGTTAAAGGAGGTGACACTAATCAAGATGCACTGTGTTCATCAAAACTGCTTGTTAAATGGCAACTCCTTTATACAACTATTTAAAGATAATAATAAAAAAGACATAACAAACATCGGTTTAGGGTAAAGTTTTTCTTTTTTTTAAAAAAACATCTAAATAAATATTTCAAAATAAGTTTGGGGCTAGGCATGGTGGCATATGCCTATAATCTCTGAGACAAGAGGATTGTGCCATTCTGGGCTACATAGGGAGACATTGTGTCAAATAATAATAGTAATAATAATAATAGCAATAATTAGTTTACAGAAAAGTTGCAAAGTTTATACAAAGTTTCTGATCCTCCTCCTCTTCTATTGATAACATCTTACATTACTGGTGTACTTTTGTTACAAATAAATAACCATCATTAATATTATATTGACTAGATCCTGCCCTTTCTGTGGATTTTATTTGGTTTCCCCAAAAGCTTCTTTCCTGTTTCAGAATCAATCCCAAATACCACATTGCATTTAGTCATTATGTCTTCCTAGTTTCTGCTGAATTGTAAAAGTTTATCTAACTTTTCTGATTTTGATATCATTGAAATTTCAGGATGGTATTGGTAGATATTTTATACAATGTTGTTGACCTTTCAAGAATAATTTTTTGAGGAATCAACTCACATCCCATGAAAAGAGTAGTATTCTTTGGTTGTTGATGAAATGATGTATAAGTATCTGCTAAGTCTATTTTTTTCATAATGTTGTCTTTTATTTTCTTGTTGGCTCTCTGCCTAGATTTTCATTCAGGGTGTGGTTTTAGTATCTCTTTATTATTGAATTACCCATTTCTCCTTCAATTTCTATCAGTTTACTCCCATTATTTTGGTGCTCTGTTAAGTGTATTTATATCAACAATTGTTAAATTTTCCTGATAAGATTGATCAATTACAAAATGCCCTGTTTGTCTCTAGTCATACAATTTTGTTTTAAAGTCCAATTTATCGGCTACTGCAGATAACAATAGCCATGCTATTATTTTCTGTGGAACTATTTCATAATATCTTCCATATCATTTTCAATATATTTTCATCTTTGAATCTAAAGTGGATTTTGTACAGATAGCACACAGCTAGAAGACATTGTTTATTCACTCATTGTGACGGCCTGGGACTTTAATTACATTTTTTAATCTATTGAATTTAATATTAATATAGTTTGACTTTTACCTGCCATTTCTGTTTTATATCCTACAACTTTTTCATGCCTCTATTCATTCTTTGCTGCTTTCATTTGCCTTAGTGATTATTTTTTTATGGGGCACTTAAATTTTGTAACAATTACAAATAATCACTGCTTAGGGATTTCAAGACCTTTTTTCCCCCAAGTAAATGGCATCAGGTTTTGACTTACAGAAAAAAAAATTCCAGGAGGTACAAAGAGTTTCTATATAACCCACCTTTTACTACCACATTTTCTATTGTTAGTAGTATTTTGCAATACTGGAATATATTTGTTATACTTTATGAAGCAGTATTGATAATTGGCATAAATCTACAATTTATATCAAGAATCATTTGCTGTGTATACATTTTTTTTGAGTTTTGAAAAAAAGTATCTAAATTTCTTGGTTTTTTAATTATATTTTTACATTTTTAGCTATTGCTTTAGTAGTTTCTCTAAGGACAATATATTTATTAACTTATCAGACATGACTTTAAATTTAAGATATTAATTCCAGTGAAATATAGAAATGTTACTCCTATGTAATTATATTCCTTCCTTTCCTCTCTTTGGTATTATTTATATTATTATGCATTGCACCCACTAATGTTACAGACCCAATAAGACATTAATATATTCACCATCACTTTATGTAATTTATACCCTTTTAAAAATTTAATATCTTTTTGAACTTCAAAAGGTTGGACAAGGGGGTTACAATTTAATGTGTAATCTGGTCAAGAATGATCCATCCATCATTCCCCATCCCATCTGTTCCCTTTCCCACACTTAGTTCACATTTCCCACTTCCTGTACCACATATGTGCATTGAACAGTCTTGCTGTATTTCGCTTCTGTTTCCTTTTTAATTCAGCCATCTCCCCTTCTACTAGTTCCCATTTCACCATCAATTCACCATCCCGATACTCAGTTTGTCAAACTGTCTGTTAATTGTTCAAAAGGTTTACTCCATGGAGATTCCGTCCTGAATACACTCTACTTTAGTTAATGAAATCATGTATATGAGCATATGCTTCAATGTGTGATTATACAGGATGTTGCATTGTGGGTCGAAGATTCATGTAGAGAGAGAGAAAACGTGTACCTTTTGTCTTTTAAAGAAGCTGACAGAAGAAAGGAGAACAAATAAGTGGTTGTGGCTTTTGACATGTTAGTCTCCTCATTTATCATTTCTCGTTCTTTTCATTTGTTCTGTGGGTTCCACTAACCATCTGGAGTCATTTCGTAGCTTAATATGTTTTTTCTTCATCTACCTCCTTTGTGTTGTCATTGGCAAAAATATTCATTTTCTATATGTGATAGGCTCAACCTGAGATAAGCATAGCGCTGGATGCAATTGTGTTTTAAGTCACTTAAAAGAGGAAAGGACAAGAAAAAAGAATGACAATGTCTTTTATATCTATGGAATTGCATTTATCAGTGTTATTTCCTAGGGAGGATTTGAATGATTATCTGCAGTCACCCACTGTCAGCCTAAATTGTTTCCTTAGTATTACTTGTAAGACAAGTCAGCTAACAGTAAATTCTCTTAATTTTTATTTTGCAAGTACCTTTATTTTTTAAAATTTTAACATTTGCATTTATTCATTTGCTTAGTACTGAAGTTTGAACTCTAGGTGGCAACTTGGCTCTTGTCAGCTTGAACTCTGCCACTTGTGTTATACCTCCAGTCTTGAATTTTATTGGCTATTTTGGAGGCAGAGTCTATTGAGCTTTCCTGCCCAATCTGGCCTCCAGATCTCAGCCTCCTGAGTAGTTAGGATTTACTTTGTAAGCCACTGTTGCTTAGCTTTTCTTCATTTGTTTGAAAGCTAGCTTTGTGAGACATGGATTTTCTGGTTATTTGAACACTTTGAGGATTATGTCACTATCTTCTGGCTTCTCCCTTTTTTTCTTATTTTATTGAGACTTCAGCTGTATTGGCATTTCTTTATAAATGCTGTGGGTTTTTTTTCTGTTTTCCAGATTTTTCTTTGACTTCAGCTTTTAACTTTTTTTTTGAAAAAGCTATCTGTGGATTTCACTGGGTTTCTCCTCCTTGAAGTTTGCTGACTTTTCTAGATGTATAGATCAGTGTTTACCAGTCAGTTGAATGTTTATTTTGTTTAAATTATCTTTAAATAGTTGTATAGAGGAGTTACCATTTAACAAAGCAGTTTATAAATAGCATTCGTCTTCCTCAATGATTTGTCCCTCCCTTCTGACCCTTCCCCTTCTTCTTGATTTTGGATTCTTTTTTTTTTTAACACGGGTGAATTCTTTTATTACTAGATTCTGTGTGATAATAATTACATATGTCATTGCCCACAGTAAAAACACTAACAAAAGCAAACATATATGCAAATAGAAATATTTCATGGCTTGGGTTCTAACGCTTCAATCTCCCATTCTGTAAGCATAGTAAAATTTGCAAAAGAGAGAATTTGAAGCTCTTTATTATGGGGGGGTATTGATAAATTTTACTGCCAAAATATTGGGGTTAGTATAGTTAGAAAGATAGAACACTCATCATACTCAAAAAGATTATTTTCTCAAATGGTATTTGTGCAGTAAACCATTCTATGTAGATTGTCTGTTGGCTAGACAATGTTGTAACCTATGTACATTTAGTTTTCACCTTCTATATTATTAAAAGTATGTGTGTTGGGCTAGGGGAGTATACTGAGCAAAAAAGATTTGTTTTTTCCCATAGTCTTCTGAACCTGATAAGATTTTGTGTGTATCTTTAGAAAACACAAATTTCATGGTCTAGGGGAAAAACTGCTTCATTTAAAAATCTTTTTGGATGTGATTGAAAAAAATTGCCCCCAAAATTTGATAGCATGATGGTTTGAATAAGAATATAATTCCTGACTGTATTCTCCTCTTCATTTATCTCCTCCTTTCCCCTCCATCCTGCCTCAAACCCTTCTGAGAACTCCCTGAAGTTTTCTTTTGCCAAACTTTGTTTTCAGGTTTCTGAAGAATTACACCACTTGAGATCTCCCTGGAATCCACCATATCTCAGTTAATACATGTGTATATATTTTCATTTTCTGTCAAATATATTTGTGCTTTTTTTCTTATAAAATTTTCTATGTTAGTATAGTTAAAGATGGTCCATGTTTTCCTTGTTTCTCTGTTTTTCTGCTATTTTATTGTTATTTTTGACTCTACGATCAAACTCCTTTCTAGTAAACTTTTTTTGCACATATTATACATATCAACTACATAATTTTGACTTGGTTTATAAGTATATATTTTTCTTATTAATATTCTCCATGTGATGTAATATATAACAAGACCTACTTTTATTTCTTTTCTTTTTTTTTTTTCGGCCAGTCCTGGGCATAAGCTCAGGGCCTGAGCACTGTCCTTGGACTTTCTCAAGGCTAGAGCTCTACCACTTGAGCCTCAGCACCACTTCGGGCTTTTTCTAAATATGTGGTACCAAGGAATCGAACCCAGGTCTTCGTTCATGCTAGGCAAGCACTCTACCACTAGGCCAAACTCCCGGTCCTCTACTTTTATTTCTTTAACAATTTTTTTAAGCTTTTTGAGCGTATTTATAGATGCTCCTTTGAAATCTGATATCTAGTCACTTTTGTAATCAATTTTATTGCTTTGTTCTGTTTTAAATGTTAGCTTTTGCTACTTAAAACTCTTTGTTAGTCAGAAGTTAGTTCATAAGTCAGGCAAAGAGTCCATTTCCTATCGGACAGTGTCACCCTTCCTTCATTCTCCTCATCGTTCCCTCCCATCCCATGCACCAGTTGTCTAGCCCATTTTCAACATGGTGTCCAGTGAGCAGCATTGCTACATTTGGCTGTCCTTTTTCCTTCCATTTCTATGTCTCCCCTTATACTTCCAAGGACCTGTATACAAATAAAGCAAAAGGAAAACAAAAACAGTAAAAAAAAAGGGGGGGGGGGGAAACTCCACCTGCTTCTATTTCCTGAAGTTCATTTTGATAAACATTATTCTGTATGTTTTCTATCTTCTGAGTCATCCTTTCCTATTTCCTTCACTATTTTATTTGTTTTGTTTTGTCAGAAACTGTACTTTAGGTGATATGTTACAGTGACTCTGACTAGGGTAATTTTGATGAGATCCATTCTCTCTGGCTCATCCCGTGTCTTACGTTGTTACTCTAAGCTGCACCATGAATGTGGGATTTCTTGATTTTTTTAAAAAAAACCTTTTCTTGGGCTGAGAATTTGGCCTAGTGGTAGAGTGCTTGCCCAGCATGTACAAAGACCCGGGTTTGATTCCTTGGTACCACATACATAGGAAAAAACTGGAATTGGTGCTGAGGCTCAAGTGGTAGAGCTCTAGTCTTGAGAAAGTTCAAGGACAGGGCTCAGGCCCTGAGCTCAAGCCCAGAACTGGCAAAAAAAAAATCTTTCTTGACTATACTCAATCTATTTCCACAACACCTTGGACATAAATTGCTTCACAGCTATTTTGGGTTCCTTTGAAAAGAAAGTTATGAAGTCAGGTGTTTGCAATTTGTTCTTAAACCTCTTTCCTCAACTGTAATCCTATTCCAACTGCCATATCCCACGACTTCTACTACTTCTGTTTGTTTTTCAGTGTTAAGGGATTAAACTCTGGACCTTGAGCATGCTAGGCAAGTGCTCTATCCACAGAGATATACTAAAGCTCAGTGTCCCACTGTTTTTGAAAGCACTTTTAAAACTTGAACGCAAATGAAATCAGCTCCTATGGGAAGGACTTGGAAGTCCATTTTCTAAGGCCTGCTTCTCCCCCTGGCAGAACCTGTATGGCATAGTGGTGTGGACATCAACAATAGTGTATTTCTCTCAGGGTGACCCTCTCACTTTAGTTGTCGAGTGAATGATGAACAGAGGAGGTGGAATGGAGCTTCAACTTTGCAAGCAGCAGCATCCCCAGACACATGAGCAGGAGCAAGTAAGACAATAAAAATCCTTACCTCTTGCCCACACCTGCTCATCTGGAATTCAGCCCTAATACTAAGTAGCTAGGGAAAAGATGAGACATGCAGATGTCTTTCAGCCAGAAAAGCAGTCCCGTGATTTGGAGGCAGTGAGGAGAAGGAGCCTTGTGTTCTTGCCTAGAGAAGTTCAGCGTAGAGCCACCACTTTGCTAATATGAATAAGAGTGGGTCTTGTTAAAGTACCACTAACTCTTGCTATTACTTACTGAGTTTCGGTAGATTTTTCATGAATCAGTGTGTCTTCATCTGGTCTATGCCATTTCTTTAGGGCTCTTCCTAGAGATCCAAATTACTGCTTTCAAAAATAATTTTTTGCGAGTTTCACTGAAGATAGGTCTGCAGAACTCCTCATGCTGTCACGCTGGAACTCGAAATCCTTAGTTCTAGGGTGCAGATTCCTGTTAGAATGTGGTCCTCAGGCGAGGTACATCATGTGGTTCTGCTGGTACCATGTACTTGTGCTGTGTTGGGGAAAAAAGATCAAAAATGACCAAGGCCTATCCCTGTAGTGAGCATGTGACTCGTAATAGAGAGATAGATAAGCTTCCTCCCCAGGGAATTCCCACTGACCTAGAGCGGATGAAGGATGTCAATTAATGCACGGAGTTATGAGTCCAATTTTTATAGTCACATTGCTTGAGTTTGCTTCTTGCTGCCATTTTTCATTATATGAGTGTAGGTCAGTTACTAAGACTTTTTGTCCCTCTGTAAAATGGGAATGATCAACTAGTTTCCATCAACCACCAAGCAAGTGATTCCTATCAGAGGCTTTTGAGTTTTATTGGGTGATAAATGGAGCGATCTCATGATAAACATGAAATATCAGTTTTCAAAGAAAGAATTAATAATGCATTCAGTTATGACCAGTGCAGTGAAGTGTTTGTGGGGTGATTCAGAAAGCACTTAAGTATTTTTACAGGAACCAAGCAAGCATCGCGTCTCTGAGAGAAAGAAGTGAAGGGGATGGAGCAGATCCAACCTGGCCTTGTGGCATCTTCTGGAAATTCATTTTGCAATGAGCCTTTAAAATTTATTTAGCTTACTTGCCCTTT
Source organism: Megascapheus bottae (assembly GCF_031878675.1). Taxonomy (NCBI): domain Eukaryota; kingdom Metazoa; phylum Chordata; class Mammalia; order Rodentia; family Geomyidae; genus Megascapheus; species Megascapheus bottae. The sequence goes on along the minus strand of NC_143529.1, from coordinate 15,981,806 downwards.
TCTTCTTTTCTAAAATAGGAGTGCCAATTGTGTGAAGGGAAAAACTGCATTGTCTCGATGCTCTGTGTGTGGGGTTTTATTATGTGACAAACACAACAGGTGTCATTGCATTTCCTGAGGGGCTGGCTTGCATGAGCCGTACTGTCTCTTCTCATCCACTGAGGGTGCAGTATTTTGTGTCAGCATCAGCAGCACTTCCTCCAGAGTCTCACCCACTGGGATGCCAAGTAGCCCCACAGAGCCACTTTAGTGAAGTAAAGTTTACTCTTCTCTCTCCTGTGATCATTATAAATTCATCACCTCCAGCTGCTCTTGAAAGCATGTCTACCTTGCTTCTTTGTGCTTTTACAAATCGTGTAGCTTGGGGCTGAGGAGAAGATAAATCTAGTAGAGAAGCAATTGCCAAAAACATAAAATGAAAGAACGACTTTTTTTGTTTCAAATTTGCCATCTCCGTGGATTTCTTTTTATTTTTTTTTTCTCTGTTAAATTACATCTCCTAATTGGGTCAGGCCAGTGGAGGTGACCTATATTTCAGACACCAAAAACACCAGAGAGGCAGAGAAATGGGTAGGAGGGAAAGAAGAATGGCTTCAAATGTAGTGTTTCTGGAATGTTTGGCTATGAGACAAGTTTCCATAAATTTGATCCCTAATGTGCTTGCTTGTTCAACACAGTACTCTGAAGGCTGATGTGATGGTATACCCTCTTCCTTTATTAACACATGTACAGAAGGAATGTTGCATGTGTATAACAAATGGATGCAGACACCAAAAATAACCACTAACTTCAAGCTATCATGATATAGTTATATATCCATATATCATCTATCTATAAATCTATAATAATCTAGTTGAGAAGTCAAGGCTTTTTCATTTTTTTTAAAGAAAAGCCTAGAAACATGAGGCAGTATGTAATAACAGAAGTTGTATCATTTATATGACTAGCATATGATAATAGCAATTGTATCATTTATTTATTGTTACAGAAAAAAATTACCTCATAACCTAATGTGTTAAAACTATAAGCCTTTATGACCTCACCTAATTTGTGTGAGTCTGGATTCCAAGTGTTACTTACTGGGTGGCTTTGGTTCAAGATCTCTTGCAAAGCTGCAATGTTAAGATCAGAGCCAAGGCTCCCGTCACCCATAAGCCGGCCTAGGGTTGTAGTTAATTCACGTAAATGGTGGGTTTATCATAGCTACTGGCAGGCGGCCTTAGTTCCATATCAGATGAACTTCCAGGGCTAGGAACACCATGGTTGGTTTGCTCCTAAGTGAAGGGATCCAGGAGAGCAAGGCAGAAATGGCTGTTGTCTTTTATGGCCTCTTTTTAGAAAGACTGAGGCAGGGGTTACTTGAGCGAATGTGGTGCTGAAGGTGCCAAAGGATCATTTTAAAACTTAGGAACTATAGAAGACAAGAAGTAAGAAAGGTGACTGTGGATAGAGTGTTATGTTGGATTTCTACAGGCCAGATAGTCTTAAATAGAAATGTATTCTTTCACAGTTTGGGAAGCTAGAAGCCCCACATCAAAGTGCTGCAAGGTCTCATCTGAAGGCTTGAAGGGGAGAATTGTTGATTGTCTTTTCCCCTGCTTTTGGTGATGGCTGACTACCATTGGTTTATAAGCCACCATCCAAATCTGAGCTCATTCTCACATGGTGTATTTCTCTGGATGCTTTGCATCTTTTTATACTGCCTTATAAATAAATACAGTAGCATCAAGTTTAGGGTACACACTAATATAGTGTCACTTGAACTTTACATTAGCATAAATCTTATTCTCAAATAGGGAACCAGTAGTTAGGATTTATCAACCTACAAATGGTGAGGAGAAAGCAAGCCCCAAGGAAGCACAATTGGACCTTTAGGACTGGTTATGATTTACAGTAGGAAGCATTAGCTTTCCAATGAATGAGTGCAATTGCAGGGTTCTATTCAGTAAAATCACACACAAGTAAGTTTGACTAGATAATAAAAGTGGTAGGACTTCAGTTTGAAAGATTATTGTTATTGAAAATTATTGATGGATTGTAATAGGCCTTAAAAGACATGTTAAGGAGTTTGGACTCTACCTTTTAGATAATGGTGATTCCCTGAATGATTTTTCTTTTCTTCTTCCCTGCCTCCTTTCCTCTTCTACAGAAGCCTGTAACTACATTTACTTACTTTTACTATATTGATTGAGATATATTATATTGTCAAACATATAATCCTCAATTACTATTTTCTTATGCACATATGCACACACTTAAATATGTCTGAATTAAATATTCCAGAATGTACCTCTACCCAGTGTTATCTCCCAGAAATAGGCACAATTTTTAGCTCTATCAGCTTGTTTTTAAACTTCACATAAATAGAATCGACCTGTGTATACTTTGTCATGCCTAGTTACTTTTCCTCATTTTTATCTGTCTGTTGTCTATGTAGCTGCAGATAGCAATACTGGGCTCTTATTCCTGTGTTGGAGCCCACGGATTGTATAATAGATCACATTTCATTTTTCTTTTGTACTACTGATGAATACATGTAGACTTTTAATATAAGTGGATGGAAAAAGGAACTACTCCTGGTATGTGTTAGTGGATGAATAAATGAATAATCTTCAAAAACTTTGGGGTACACAAGCATAACATGGGAAAAGCTTGTTTAAAAAATGAAACTCCTACCTGCCAATCCTATGCATTCTTTTTTTTTTTTTGCCAGTCCTGGGCCTTGAACTCAGGGCCTGGGCACTGTCCTTGGGATTTCTCAAGGCTAGAGCTCTACCATTTGAGCTTCAGCACCATTTCTGGTTCTTTTTTCTATGTATGTAGTATCGAGGAATCAAACCTGGGTCTTCATGCATGCTAGGCAAGCACTCTACCACAAGGATAAACTCCCGGGCCCCACACATTCTTAAAGAGAAATGTGAAACCTGGGAGTTGTTAGAGCTGAACATACTTTTTTTTTTTTGAGGTCCATTTTGGCCACCCTTTAGGACATACTGAAAAGATCTCATGAGTTTGCTTTTTCCTCCACCATGGATGAACGTGTGTCAGGGATGACATCAGCTGGGATTTTTGCCCTGGAAATGGGAAGGTAGGGAGAGATGAGACAAAAGAAGACTCAATGGGTATTGTTGACAGAAGGCCAGAAGAGCAAGGAAGACAGATGAGTCTCAGATGACTCGGATATCATTCCTGGGTGACTGAATAAAGGTGATATCATTTACAGAAAGAGAAAAGTCATACTAGGGAACTCATTTTATGAGGCTGATAGTTCAAGGCCGCCCTGTTGTTTGGGGAAATGATGTAGACCTATGACAATATTTAGATGATAATTGACGAAGCTCTGTTGAAGGTTGCTATTTCTGATCAGACTGCTGTCATCTCGTTAAGCTTAATGGTGGCCAAGGTCACAAATTACAATTCGGAGAGGCATTCTCCTGACCTTATTTCTGCTGCCAAACAAACTAGCCCAGAAAGGAAGCTAAGAGTAACTTTGCTTCAAGGTTTCTAAGTAGACCCCAAGACCTCTTCATATTAAAAATGGTTTCAAGGATACTTATAGCTTAACAACCCAAAGATTTGAAACATCTTTTTAAGTATAAGTGGAGTCTATCTGATTTTTCTTTAACAACTTACTCTAGCCTGCAGTTAATTCTCAGAATCACTGGTTGCATGCATTTGTTCCCACACAGGAGGCTTGGCAGCCCTCTGCTCTTACAGTCCTTTCTACTCCAGGATATGGGACTCTGGTTCCATTAGTCTCTCTATATGGATCCAATTTCCCAAAGCTTTAATCATTTTTGTGTCTCTCATCTGGAAATATGTGATTATATGCTTGCCTAAAAGAAGTCTTCGTGTTCTTGACACTGGGTTAGCATTGTCAGAAGTGCTGGAGGGCCTTGACCTACAGGTGTGTCTACTTTACCCAGACATGTTCCTTAAAATGTGAATGTAAATTTCCCTTTGGGGTGAAATCTAATTGCACTTTCCTCTTAACACGAATTATAATCTCAGCAATGCTTTCTCATTATTCCTCATTGGCCTTCTGTGAGCTCTAACGTTTGCCACTTTACAATGCAGTATGTTTTTCTAGATTGTAAATAGTTTTCTCGCTCCTCAAAATATTGGAAGTCTACAGAATAGTTCTTCTCTGTCATGACTTAGAAGTGAGCACATCTTTAAAATCTTGATTTATCCATATTTGTAAATTCTAGCTCTGGGTTAAAAAATTAAATCTTCAAATGATTATACAGGTGTTTAACACATACATTTAAGTGTCCAGTGAATCTCTATTAGAATCCCCCCTTTCATCCTGTTCCCCCATCTTTCCTACCCTTTCCAGAGTAATATCATGTTTCCTCCTTTCTTTTTCACCTATGTAGACTGAATATTGTGATTATTTGTCCCTCACTGTGTTTTCATCTACTCCTACACTAATTCATAAAGCATTTTTTTTTAAATCAAGGAAGAAGAAATACCAACAGGTCAAACCCTGGAAGAAGCCGAGGTAGCAGCTAAAGTGACTATTTTTAAATGCCAGCATTAGTAAGTGGCTCCCTCCCCCATAACTCTGGAGATGAGAATGCCCAATCCCATCCCTGGCAAAAGCAGGACTCAGTGGCCATGGCTGACATGGTCCTGGCCTACAAGGAGAAGGGAGGTCCAGTAGTTATGGTTGGACTTTACTTTCGGTCACTTAAGTTTGTGCTTGCTCAAAACAATATGCAGCCAGCTTTTACCTTGCTCCTCTGAGCACATGAAGAATGATAAGGGCAATTACAGTAAGCAAAGATTTTGTAGTCCAAGGGCAGGCATGGTGATGAATGCCTGAAATCATAGTTCCTCGGGAGGTAAAGGACTGGAAGATAGTAGTTTGGGGCCAGCTCAGCCAACAAGCTAGCATGACCCCTATCTCAACCAATTACTGGGCACAGTGGCATACACTTGTCAAACCATGGAGATCCATGCCTGACCTGGGTATAAAATGAGACCCTATCTGAGAGATAATTAAAACAAAATATAAAACAAGCAAGCAAGCAAATAAGGAAGGAAGGAAGCAAGGGAGGGAGGAAGGGAGGGAGGGAGGGAGGAAAAGAAGGGAGAGAGAGGGAGGAAGGAATGAAAGATGGAAAGAAGGAAAGAAGACAGCTTCCTGGAGAGACATTTTTAATATGAGTGATAATCTGGAGAAGCTAAATGATTAGCTGAAGGGAATAGTGCAGAGAACTAAAGATTATTAAGCTGTATTCCAGAGCCTCCAGGACTGGTTGCTGTTAGTGCCCAGGCTGAATGAAGGCATTTCTCATGGGGGCAGTATGGATACATGCCCAGGGAGGCAGACTGAATTTCCTTACTACCTTCCTTGCCTCCATTCTGAGGAAGCATTACATTTCCACTTGTCAGGAAAGCCAGATGCTTTACTTAAGGTTATAAAGGCTCAGTGGTACTACAGTCATGGCTATTCACATTTTTTTTCTGGTTCCTATAGATGACAGGGTATATATTGGCTTTTCTGGTTGACAGCATTCATCCTGGCTTTTGCCCATCATCCCAGCTTCAGCACTGAACCCTATTTCCCCATTTGTGAGCTTCCTTGTTTGCTTCCCAGGGTGGTTTTGCATTGCAACAGAGCCCTGGCCCTGGTGATCAGCAAAATTTTGCATTGTCCAGGTGGAGCCAAGTTACATCCTCTCTTCTGTGTTTCTTGAAGAATGCTCAGATGGAATAAAATTTTCCCTTAAGTCTGTCAGGAGATCTGTGCAACTACTTTCACAGAGTCCTTTCAAAGCCAGGTGATGCTTAGAGGCAGCCCAGGCATGGTACTGTAAGTTTTCTACCCCCAAACAACATGATCTCTTCTAGGGAGTGAGGCTGTCCACACTTCTAGAAAATAATTCATCAAACTAGAACCATGGACAACCCCTCTGGACTTCCTGGGTTTACATGGCTGGTTCAGAGCTGAGGTAGTGAACACATGTTTGAGGTTATCTGTTTCACAGAGACCATGGGCTCTCCCCTTCCTTTAGAACAGAAGTTTATTCACCACCACACTCTCAGAATTCTTAGGGAAGGCAAACGCTTGTTGAAGAGTATCTCCTCTGAAATATATGGAGACTACATGTCCCTGCACAGGGTACAAAGGAGAGTTGAATGTCACAATTAGGCTGATCTGAACTTGGAAAGGAGCTATGTATCTTAAATAAGTTGGGGCTTAAACTATGGGCCTGGGTGTTGTCCCTAAGCTTTTGTGCTCAAGGGTAGTGCTCTACCACTTGTGCCATAACTCTTGTGCCTGTCCAGGTTGGCTTCAAACTGTGATCCTCAGATCCCTTGAGTAGCTGGGATTATAGGGGTGAGGCACCAGTGCATGCCTACTTTTTAATGTGTGTTTTTTTTAAGTAATATTTTTTATTGAGGTGTAATTTACAAATTGAAAGTGCATTTATTGTAATTGTATTGCTAGATCAATTATTAGCAAGTGAGACTGGACCATGCAAGTAGTTTTTGTTCATTTATTGATAAGGAAATGGAGATCCTGGAATCCTCAAAGTCCCCTGTATCCCTATTATTTCCTACTTCTGTCCCCTAATGGGGACCACTATGCTGACTACAACATCCACTTATTTATTTGTTTGTTTATATTTAGTTATTGAATGTCAGTCCTAGGGCTTGAACTTAGGGACTTAAAGCTCTTTTGCTCAAGGTGAGTGCTCTACCACTTTATCCACAGCTCCACTTCTGGCTTTTTGCTGGTTAACTGGAGATAAGAGTTTCACAGACTTTTCTCCCCAGTCTAGTTTTGAACCAAGATTCTCAGGTCTCAGTTTCCTCAGTAGCTAGGATTATAGGAGTGAGCCATTGGTGCCTGGCTTTGTTTCCTTTAAAATCATGCAGAGAAGGAAATGACATGCTGCTTCTTTTGCTCACTGTTGAGATTGTGACATTCATCGGTCACAAGCGCAGTAATATTCTGTACGCTGTCATTGTGCTGAGGTTTCCACGGTGCCCAGGCAATGCTGTTGACCTACTCTACTACAAATGGCCATTTGGCTGGATGTTTGCTTTAGATTTTAGCCTTCTTTTGAAGAGTCCCTATTTTATGAGGACCATCATGTGACCAAAAATTTCCTGTGTGGATGTATGTGACTTTATTCTCTGCAGATACAGCAACCAGAGAATATCAATGTTTCGTATCAGGTCTGCTTTCAAATATACTGATTTCACGTACAGCCATTGTTCCAGGACTATGCTTGAGCTAAGCAAATCAATTAGACCAAGTCTGGGTTTGGAAAAACATGGTTCTACACAAGTTGCAGATATGCTTCTGAGAAAATCCTGCTTTGTATATGTGGATATGTGGATGCCTTGAGGCTTTAAGGGTACATTAAATGTGTGAGTATTTGAAAAAACCTAAATCACCAACAAAACCTATTGAGATTATTCCTATGACATACTTTTATCTGGGTATTATAGGAAAATTTTTGTTTTGTTTTGTTTTTACTCAAAATATATCCAGTTTACTTGGAACTATCTTGCATTGTTTAAGACTAAGTATTTGGTTACAAAAGTGAAGCCTGATGCTTATCAAACAAACGGGACTGGGTATAATGTGTGCAACATTGTTGTGTATTTGTCTGCAAAGGGATTTTTACCTTTCAGAGTTTTAGACTTCAAGGAAGAAAAGATGGTACCTCTTTCTTAATAATTTTCTTTCATCTCTGTCTGTCTGTCTGTCTGTCTATAATGTGAAATATTGGGATTAAAGCCAGATGCCAGGGGCTTCCACATACAATCTTAGCTAATAAGGAGGATGAGAAAAATACAGTTCAAAACAAGCCTAGAAAAGTCTGTGATATTCTATCTTAAAAATAACCAGTAGGCGGGCCGGGAATTTAGCCTAGTGGTAGAGCGCTTGCTTAGCATGCACGAAGACCCAGGTTCGATTCCTCGGTACCACATACATAGTAAAAATGCCAGAAATGGTGCTGTGGCTCAAGTGGTATGGCTCTAGCCTTGAGAAAGCACAAAGACAGTGCCCAGGCACCAAGTTCAAGGCCCAGGACTGGCAAAAACAAAAACAAAAAATAACCAGTAGGCTTGGAGACATGGTTTAAGTGGTAGAGTACTAGCTAAGCAAATAAGCTGAGCAAGTACAAGGCCTTGAGTTCAAACCTCATATTGGCAAAAGAAGGTTGATTTTACTAGATAAATTACTTTCTCCTCTGATGAAGTTCCTTCTGTAAAAAGTTACCCAGCAGGGCATAGCAACTGTGATGAATCACCTGCGCAATGGAAGACAAGTCATAACTCTTTCCAGGATACGATGAGGCCAGTCATGAAGGGACAACACATTTTTCTCCAAAACTGCAAGTAACTTTCCCAGCAAATTCAAATATATGAGCAACCATGGGGCACATATGCATGTGTATTTGTTCTGAGTAAAAACCCTATTTCCACAAGTTACCAATGAACTACTAATGCACTAATTAATTTACTATGCAGCTCTAGTTGGGAGAAATGGCTTGAACTTGTAAAAATGTCTTGTAAAGAATGATTCAATTTAATGATTTAACATCTAGTATTCTCCCGTTTCAACTCAAATTTATGGAAAAGTCTTCCATGTTGTCAGCACATGCTTTGTGTGGTAATTTAATGAGGGAAGGGCCTGCTGGGGGAGAGACAGAAGCCTCCATGGGGGTGGGAGGGAATGGTAAGGGCTAATTACTTTGCTTTATTACTAGTCTATGTTGACTTTCTCCCCCAAGGCTCCTCCCCACTGCAGCAGTCCTTAGAAAGCCAAGAGGAGGTCACACCAGTAGATAGGTGAGACATACCTCTTTCTGCCTGAACCATACCTCTGATCCTTTTTTAGTTATTTGTCAGATAGAGTTGTGTTTTTTGCTTGGGCTGATCTCAGACCAGAATCTTCCTACCAATACCCCCTGAGTAGCCAGGATTACATGTGTAAACAACCAGGCTCACTTTCTTCTTTGGGATAAGGGTATCACTAATTTGCTTTTGCCTGGGTTAGCCTCAAGCAGTGATCTTCCTATGTCTGACTCCCACATAGCTGGGAGTGAGCCCCTCTCATCCAGTCCATGAGAGTATATTTTTGTTTGTGTCAAGGACCTGCTCTTGTGTTAATAATTTGGACAGAAAAATCTCAATGGATGATGATGGCCATTGTTTTGGTGTCATCAACTCATTGTTCATGTATATTCGAAGCTCCTTCTGACAGATCACTTAGTGACATAAATCTGAAAACAGGGATGACAATACCTTTACCATTCTTTGGGAAGCTTATAAAAAATAATATCATTGGAAAAATCTTTAGACTAAAGCATTGGAATTTTTATTATAGTTGAGTGACAAGTAGTTGGGTTTTTTCCCCTCCTGTCTGAATTGTGCCAATCCTTCTTGCTGTCTCCTATAGATCCTTTAGTCAGTTTGTGGAATGTGGATTTTCTATATTTTGCAGTTTTGGAGTGGAAACTCCTTTTGCATAAAGAATGCTGTTTTCTATGGACTGCTCAGTTGCCCAGGCACAGTGGAAAGATTGGTGTATTAAAGAAAAACCAGTACCAAAAATAGCACTATTTAATGAGCAAACTCATGGTCTTGTGTGCCAACCACAGAATCTGTTTTGTAAGAATTCTTTTTTCTTCTTAGAAGTAACAGTGACATTGAGAAATGCTTAATGACTTTGCTCCTATGCAGTATGGAAGGAATTTCACTTGGCTTCCAGTGTGAGGTTGTCATTAGGTGCAAATTAAGAATAAAATAGCTAATCAGTAGCATTTGATCCCATTCAGCTTCTTAGAATGTATGGCTATATTTCTTCATACATGGAGCATTAAGATGCATTCAAGATTCCCTCTGGACAATTGGCTCAGAGAATCCACATGCAACTAGAAATGCACTTTCAGCATGGCCATGATTGATGAACCCTAATTTGACTGCACAGCAGGAGTGGTGGCCCCATTCCCTTCTGGGCTACATGGTGTATTTTCCTAGTGTAACAGGGTTGGCAACTTCTTCCTCTCTCATTTTGAAAATGGGTCTGTGGTTTTATCCATCGTGAGGGGTGAGGGATTCTTCTGAATATCCATTGAGATGATGATGTATTTGCATGGGGCCTGGTGAAGGTTAGCTTTGTCAGTGGTGACTCTGTGCCCTTTGCCTTTCCCTGTGAAGAGAGGGGCACCTCATGATTTTAGTGACTAAGCTGTGGAATCATAAAGCTGAAGGGGCCAGATCTCTTTGGGGAGCTATAGGGAGGAGAAACTCATCCCTACCCCAAGCTTGCAGAATTTCTGCTCCTCTCCCCTCTCCTGCCAGCCCCTCCTCTCCCCTGCTGTCCCCTTCTCTCCTCTTCTCTCCTGCCCGCCCCACTGTTCCTGGGGCATAAACTCAGGGGCTAGGTGCTATCCTTGAGCTCTTTTCTCAAGGCTAGCACAATACCGCTTGAGGCATAACTCCACTTCTCACTTTGTAGTGGTTGATTGGAAATACGAGTCTCCCGGATTTTCCTGCCTGGGCTGGCTTTGAACTGTAATCTTCAGCTCTCAGCTTCCACCAGTGCTCAGCTTCCTTATTTTATTTTTTTTTCTTATTTAATCTAAGTCAATCCATTATAACCTTTTCTTTCCTTTTTTTTTTTTTTTTTTGGTTCTGGTCCTGGGGTTAAACTCAGAGCCTGGTTGCTATTCCTGAGCTTTTATGCTTAAGTCTAGCACTGGACCAGGACTTGAGCCACAGCCCCACTTCTGGCTTACTGGTGGTTAAGTCTCACAGATTTTCCTTCTCAAGCTGGCTTCCAACCACAATCCTCAGATCTCAGCCTCCTGAGTAGCTAGGATAACAGGTGTGAGTCCCTGGCACATGGCTCAATGCACTTTTTAGAGGAGGCATTCCTGGTCTTCAGGGGATGATGAAGTACAAACATAAACAGTAATAACTATGGTCATAATAGCAATAGCTGTTGGCTGGCCTGGATTGGTTTCTGTATGTACACATGACCAAAGCAGAGAAAGTGTGTGGGCAGAGGGGAGGGAAGGAGGGAGAGGCAATGGGGGCTGGGTAATGGAGCCTTTGCTGTATCTCTTCCTGTATGGGGAATTGACTTTTCTTTCCTGATTAAAGAGCAATGCTTCTTGATTCTGAGAGAAACACCATGTGATGTCCCCATGTTACTGAACATCAGAGGGAACTGGCAGGTGGGATTTAAGGGACACAGATTTGGTAGTTCATTTTTATTTATCTTGCTGCCTTTGCGATGATCAGCTGCTTCTTCGTCCTGTGCCATTAAGTCCCAGGAGGTCCAAAGGCAGCAATTTACAAATTTATTCCCTTCTGCAGCCAAGGTTCTTTCTAGTGCGTGGGTTTTTCATAGAGAATCTAGAGAATGTAGAAGCCATATAACCAGGGTGATCTTTCATGGTTCATCAAAAGCTATCCTATATGGGTATTTATTTATATTTAGCTCTGAGTCAAAGGCCCCTGGAGGCTGCAGCCTGAGCAGATTTTGTTCAATATCTGCAAAGGAATTGAAATAAGCTTACCAACAAAAAAAAATCTTCCTCCATGAAAAAAGAATGGAACTTGAGTCTGATTGACCTTGGGACAAAGGCAGCCTGGTATTGACAGTCAATACCAGGACCAAGCCACATGTTCACGTGTCCTTGTGAGTGTGTGGAGGTGTAAACTGGGCCAGGGGTGAAAGTCAGGCAGCAGCATGCTCATGCAGGGCCTGTGGTTGCATTATATTGGAGGGAGGAGCTGCTATTCTCTTATAAAAATGGAGGTTAAAAATTAACATGCTAAATATCTCTGGCAATCTGGTTTAAGTAAACTAATAGTGGATGAATATGAAAATGATACGGCTAGAGATTAACAGTTGTGCACTGGATATCCTGCTGTACAGCATTTATGAATAATGCATCGGTATCTATTATCTTTAAATCTATCCAGGATTAACAGCTTTGCACATTAGTTAGCATCTGAGATTTAAGGGATAAAATCAATGCTTCAATGCTTTTGATTATTGATGATAATCAATTCATTAAAAACAAACAAATTAACCAAAATTTAGTTATGTACTTAGTTATGTGTTCTCTAATGGTGCTGCTTTATTTCCTAAACCCTTTTGGCCGTTTAGAAAAAAGTCTTCATAATCCATCAGTGTTGAAAAGAGAAAGGAAAGAAAAGCTCCAGCTTTGAGCAGGAGCCTCCCTAACCTGGAGGAACAGATCTGCTCTTGACCTTGAGAATTCCTCTCTGTATCTCTGAGTCATGTGAGCAGAGACAAGGCTTGGTCTCCTTGATAGCAAGTTTAGCTGGAGGAGAGGTAGTCATGACACGATACCCCAGCTATGGAAGCATTGGAAGTATTGAAAGATACAAAGAATGCCACTGTCACTATTCTTGTAGCCTGGGACAAATCAGTGAGCTGGGAAAAGGGGCAACTGACAATGTCACATTGTTGTATCTACCTTCTTCCCTTTTTCACCCTGCTAACATGGATGCCAGCGGACTGACTTAGATTAGGAGTAGCTGTGGGAATCAGGAGAGACCCATCACCTCCATATTCTGGGGGCATACCAATGGATTCTTCCATTCATCTTTTCAAGGTGACTCTAGATCCTATTGTGAGACAATGGTTATCTTCCATACCCCCATACCTTTTCCTTCCTCTTTTTCTCTGCAATGCTGAGTTTCTGGCACAAAAATTAACAGTCCATTTGCAGCCAAAATAGTTTATATGAGTGGATTGTTTCTGATGACCAGAGTGAAACCCCAGCTTCTCAGTGCCCTACAGCACAAAGAGCTACAGAAGTCATGTGCTTCCACCACACTTATTGTTGCAATGGCTAATTCCTGGGTTGCATGGACTCTGTCTCACAATTCACTCTGCCTGGCAAACGACTGCACATACACACACACACACACTCACTGACCATATCGCAGCTTTTGGTTTGGGCCTATAGCTGCTTTCATGGGGCTTAGAAGCTTATGTCTGTTTTGCATTGATTAAAAATTCTTGAAGGACATGCTGCAATAGAATGACAAGCTATTTTTAAATTATTTACCAGCTTAACATTTCACTAAAGCAAATTGTCAACTCAATCTAGTTATCATTTTATCTACCAAACTCATTCCCCCTGAGCCTACCAACTTTGAAAAAGATTATCTCCTCAATTTATGGGTTTAACAATTAAGTAGAAGTCTTTCTGGCATGCCCTTCCCAGTATGAAGTGGTGACAGAAAGCACTGATGAGTTTAAGGGGGAGAGAGGAGCATTTCTTCTCAGAATCTCTACAATCACAATTTTTCAGTTGTAGAGAAAGGCTGTAACATGGGGACTTTTTCTGGATCTCATTTCCACCATAATCACTCTGCTATGGAAACATCAGACATTATTATTTCTATGTACCTCTTTTGCTGCTGCTTGCATCGTTTGGCATGGGGTCCTTTGGTATGGCATTCCAACCACTATTAGATGCTCATCAACCCATCCCAAGCTGTGTCTTCTCTATCTCGCTGCTGTCATCTGGACTGTTGGTGCATAGGACATTCTTCCCATTGAGTTTTGGTGGATGCTAGACTCATTTCTCATTCTCTCTCTCTTTGTTGGAAACCCAAACTCTCACCCATGTTAAACACATGCCCTTCTTCTGAATTCTCCTTTCCTTCCCATCCAGTTCTTATCATTCACATCTTAGTAGTTCAAATATCACCTGTCCTGGAGTCTTCCTAAACCATCCAATGTTACTTACCTCCCCAACACAATCCCAGTGAGTGAAACTTACTCTATATCACTTATTACTCTCTAAGACTAGCCTACACAAATGCATGAAGGATGAACTCCATCGAATCCGGCTTTTTCTTGAGGATTATTTCTCAGTACCTGGGGAAGAGGAGACACCTAATAGGTAGTTGCTCCACAGAAGAATGGAGACTAAGGTACATTTCTTTATGTTTGTTCTGTGTGACTCTGAACCAACTACTTTCTCTGTGGCTCAACTGATTTTCTTCAAATCCCAGATCTCAGGATGAAAAGATGTCTTTAAGGGTTACACAGTCCTTCTGTTGATGAAGAAATGTGAGTGTATAGAAGTTGAATCAACCAGTATGTGGTAACCATAGGCTTTAATTTGAGCCAACAGTTTCTTTAGCGAAGTCATTCTCAATGAAGGAAATGTGGCCCTCGGGGGCCCCTTGGTAGTGTGGAGAGTTTTTTTTTTTATTTTATAAGTTAGGTTGATGGACAATGTGTGTAACTGGCCCTTAGTGGGTAGAGTTAAGGATTGCTGCTAGCCATCTTACAATGCATGGGTCAAGGTCCCACAACAAAGAACCAGCAACTATTTCTCCATGGCAAGGAGAGCTGGCCTTCAGCCTATGAAGAGTGACAATAAGACTTCTCTCTTTATGTGAAGATGAGAGAGACAAGGCTTATAAACGGTTGAATTTTTCATGCACACAATTTCTTAGTGTAGAATTATTAGTCTTTCTGTAATGAAATCTTTTTAGTTTTTAAAATAAAGTACCTTTACTATTTTTTGATTATAGAAATAACTCATGAATCTGGACCAGCAGCAGTATGTGCTTATAAACCCCATGATTCAGGAGGTGAAGATTGGGAATATCGAACAAAAAGTGGTAGATGCAGTTTCATTGGATAAGTCAGTAATGGTAAAATATGCCTGTATTCCTATTTACTTGGAAAGCACAGGTAGGAGGAGGATCGTGGTTGAAGATGTGCCTAGGCAAAAATGAGAGAACTTATCAGGAAAGTAATTGAAAAAAAATATAGGGATATGGCTAAGGGGTAGAGCTTCTGACTAATGAGTGTGAGACTCTGAGTTCAAAAACCTATCCCCTGACCCCAAAAGAAAAAAGATAATTCATATACTTTGTAAAATAAATCAGGGCAAACAAATAGATGTCGGAAAGAAAAAAAATCCAATTCTATGCTGCCATCAGAAAGAATGGCATTACCCCATTTGTAAGGAAATGGAAAGACGTGGACAAATCATATTAAGTGAAGTAAGCTGTACCCAAAGAAACATAAGCTCCATGGTTTCCCTCATTTGTAACAATCAGTATAGGTTGAGAATTCTCCTAGCAGAGGATCGTAATAGCTCAAAAGCTATGTTCATATGTCCATATAAGATGAGGCTAAGTGAAATGAACTCCAGGATATGGAAACAAGAAGTTTATCTTTGTGATTATTGTTCTTTATGTACTATGTGAGACTATTTCTTTTCTCTTTTTTTCCCCTGATGATTTATCTCATGTTGTTACTATAATATACCTGGTATCTTGCATATACATTTATTTGTTTATTTGAAAAAGGGAAGGTAAGGGAAAAACAAGATGAATGGGAGGGGTAGTGAGAGGGAATGTGGGAGAAAAACATGGGAAGGGGTAACAGTGTTCAAGAAGTAACATCCCCACTACCTGATGAATGTAACTGTAACCCTCTGTACATCATTCTGACAATAAAATTTTAAAAAAGAAAAAAAATCCATAACCTTATTTGTAGTTAGATATATAGGAATATTAGATTTTTTCTGGAGTTTCTTCAAGACATTTTTCTACACAATATCCCACTTTGTCAAAAATTGATATGTTTTTTGGAATATTATATATAATACATTAAGGCTTTATCATTGTTATTCACTTAACAATGTATTGACATATGAAACTATAACTAAGGAGCCATACTGTAATTTCTAATAGCTTTCATAATGTTTTTGCTTTATGGATGACAGAAATACATTTTACCAATCTCATACCAATGAGTTTTTATGTCGGAGCTCATATTTTAATATCCTAAAGAACCATTCAGTGAATTCCCTTGTTCACTCAGTCTTGTTTCATTCTTAATTTTCCGTAAGATAAATGACTAGAGCGGGATTTCCTAGGTGAAGGAAGTGTGATACATGGTGCTAACTTGCCTGAAGCTTTGCCCAAACACTGATGGGAAACAAATAATACAGAATTTCAGTGTGCTGGAATACTCTGTGCTACTCACTTTTAGGTGAGAGATGCAACTTGCAAAGCAAATTATCTTGCGAGATTTCACTGCTTTGTCCCTTCCATGTTGTGGTATAGGATAAATTCATTCTTGTCTCCCACACTCACATACATTTGACTCAGGAAGAAAATACTGAGGAAAAGGAAATGTACTAGTCACTGAACACTCAGTGTTCCAATGAGATGTTCACTCTATACACAGAATTTCTGATATTGAAAGTTTGGCTATCTCTACCTAGTTGTAGGTAAGGGAATCAAGAATTAGACAGTTTTATTGAATATCACAGACCTTATACCTTTAATAAGTTGATAGCCTAGTGCAAAATGGAACTGGAGGAGCTTTCTATATTAATGTCAGGCATGATGAGATTGATGTTCAAATAATGAACTGGAGAATCTTAAAATTTTAAACTTGTAAAGAAATAATCAGCTAGGTTCAGGATACTGTACTTGCTGAAGCACAAAAATAGATTAAGACATATTTGAAGAAAAGATATATGGACCCAGTCAATAACTATGGAATAAATTAGTTTCTTGTAACAATCTTGTATGCATGTCTGCACTGACAACATGACTTGCACTCAGAGCCTCACACTCTTGTTTACCTTTTTTGCTCAAGCCTCGTGCTTTATCACTTGAACTATACCTCCAGTTTCAGCATTTTTGCTCATTAATTGGAGATAAGAATCTCGCAGATTTGTCTGTTCAGGATGATTTGAACCAGAATGCTGACATCTCAGCTTCCTTATTTTATACAAATCTTAGAAGCCAAAATTATTAGAGCGCAACCTTGTGAAATTTGTCCTTCCTCTCCATGATCACTATTCCTAAGTCTTCTGGCCAGGTATAAAAGCACATGTCTGTAATCCTAGCTATTCAAAAGACAAAGCCTGCATTGAAAGTTTGAGGCGGGCCTAGGAAGATTAGCATGACTACCTAAGAAACAAAAATAGAAACAGAAGGCTAAAAGGAAGTGCACAACTGGTAGAGTGCTTATCTAGCATGCTCCAGTCCTGAAAATCACTCTTCAACATCAAGTGTTCCAAAGGACATCTAAGGAGGCTAAATGTGGTAGTACATGCCTGTAATCCCAGTTATGTGAGCCAGGGGGATCATAGTCTAATATATATATATCTATATCTATATATCTATATATATATATGATGAGAAGGAGGAGGAGGAGGAGGAAGAGAATGGGGAGGAGGAGGAAGAGGTGCAGGACAAGAAGGAGAAGGAGGAGAAAGAGGTGGAGGAGGAGGAGGAGGAGGAGGAGGAGCAGGACAAGGAGGAAGAGGAAGAGGAGGAGGAGCAGAAGGAGAGGAATAGGAGGAGGAAAACAGGAAAAGGAGGAGGAGGAAGCAGAAAAGGCATATATATATGTATATATATATGTATATATATGTATATATATGTGTATATATATATACATATATATATGAGTCTGTTTGAAAAATGAACGGAAGAGAAAGGGCTGGAAATGAGGCACAAGTGGTAGAGTGCCTGCTTAGAAAGCATAAGATGTGGATTCAAATCCTAATTGTGGAGTAACAAAAACAAAAACCTAAGAGAACCAACAGTAAATGATTTTCTATAAACCTGAAAAATGTTTGTCCTTTTACAAATAATGATAGAAAACACACTATTTTTGGGGTATTTTGAAGTTGGAAATAAATATGGAAAAACATAATGCATTTGAAAAAGGCTGAAAGTCCGTAATTTAAAAAAAATTCTTGGTAAGATACAGAAAATAAATCCATGGAAGTCAGAGTATTCAATTGTTTGGAGGATCTGTTTCCATTTGCAGAAGATAAGGGCAGAAGATAAACTAAATAGTATAACTTTGGAGGCAGGGTCTTACTATTTGGCCAGGCTGATCCAGAACTTAATATGTAGTCCAGAGTGGCTTTGACTTTAAATTTGAAATCCTCTTCAGTGCTGGAATTACAAGTGCATGCCACTATGCCCGATTACGTCCATTATGAGTTTTTTTTCTTCAAGTCCCAGGGCTTAAACTCAGGGCCTGGGCTCTCTCCTTGCACTTCTCTCAAGGCTAGTCCTCTACCACTTGAGCCATTGCTTCACGTTCAGCTCTTTCTGTGATTAATTGGAGATAAGAGTGTTTTGTACTTCCCTGCTTAGGCTGACTTTGAACCTTGATCCTCAGATCTCAGCTTTTTGTGTACCTAAGATTACAGACATGAGCCACTGGCATCTGGCTTCAATTATGACTTTTAAATATAAGCATTTAGATAATGACAAGACCAAGCAGGAGTCCTTCTCACATTTCTTGTGGAGGTGATCTTGGAAGTTACCTGGCTCCATAATTAGCTTTTGGGGAATTTGAGGGCTGAGTCCTATGAGGTTTGGCAACCAAGGAGATATTGGCTCCAGGAGCTTTAAGAGAGGCTCTTCAATATTGGGTGCTAGGAATTCAAAATGGATGTAGCACAGCTATAGTTTCACTGTTTGATATTTGGAATAGATGATATATAAGTACAAAATAGTTTCTCCAATAGTGTAAAGGTAAGAACTAGTTCTCTAACTTTGGATGGTGAGGCCCCTGTTTTAAATGTTCACATTGCACCTGAAATTGTTGAGACCCTATGAATCCAGTGGCTCTCAAGCCAGCCTCTATGCATCCCCAGAACAACTCTCACAATGTTGAAAGCATAAATCAGTAGGGTGAGAGGCTGGAACACTTGTATTTTTCAAGTCCCAATGGATTCTAGTGCCTGCTGTGGAGTGAGGAACACTGATTTATTGGTTGTGTTCCTTTCTCCACAACCCTATGACCTATCATAGCAGCTTCAATGGTTCCACTCCACTGAAAAAATATTGAGGGCCATGGAAATAGTCTAACGACTTTCTGCCTGGATTTGTTGGTCAGGTTGACCATTTGGTACTAAAATCATGAAAAGACTGAAATAGCAAACCTCCACCACCTTTGGATCTTTGTAATGTAGATGCTGAGCTAAGGTTTCCAGAGTAAGATGTTCATCAAGTCACATCTGAGAAGGAGAGGAAACACAACTGGGTTGGGGAGATGCTGGACCACACTAGCAGTTCCCAAAGGCCTTGGCCAACCTGACCAGCAGTGTAAGAGGGGAGTGGCCCAGTAACCTCATCCCCAAAAGGCATCTCCCTCAATCTTTGGAGGGTTGTTTGTGAAAAGTGTGGCCTCGAGTGGGGAGTGTCTTCGAAGTTGGGGAAAATCCTGAGTTAGCTGCTGGCTGGAGGAGTTGACTTACTGCTCCAAGCACTTCCTTGAAGGGAAAGCTGGGTATGTAAATCGGGAGTAGAAGAGGTGCAAGGAATATGTGTGAACTGCTAATGTCAGTGAAGGACAGGAAGGGAATCGATCTTGGGGATAAGCACCAGATTTAATACCAGGCAATGGGGCTGGGTGAAGCGATGTGATATGGGTTAGAGAAGGAATAGCGTAGGCTTGCAGGACTGTATATAAGCTGTGTCTACTAAGTGCTCAGCAAAAGTATACTAAATCTGATTTGCATCAACTGAAGTGTCTTTATATAAAGTTAGTCTACTGCTAGAGCAGTAGTGACAGACAATGATCAAGACACCCTAGTATATTTAAAGTTATCCAATCCCATCTGAGGATACTGGAGTTACTTTCTTTTTCAACTTGTCTATATGCTTATTTAAAAACTGAATGTAGACAGCATTTTCTGAACTGGAAGCAGTAGATTCTCTAGAATCTTGTTACTGATGTGGTAAACAAGTTCACACTGTGTTTAAAAGCTACTTCATTATCACTGCTTTAATTATACTTGTAAAACAATTTTTTTATGAGCAGGGATGCCTTTGGCTTTGTTTTTAATTTTCAGAGGTAGGTGACATGCAGCCCTTGTATGGCATTTGAGTACATTAGACATAGAACAATAAGTTGATACTTTATATCAACCATAGATGACAGTTTAGGACAAATGGATACATGCTATTTTTTCTGTGAACTGAAACGTTCAATAGTAAATTTCTATAACAAATATTAACATATGTAGTCTACCATAACAAGCATTTATGGTTTCAAGGTTATAAGACTGCTAAAACAAACACTTTATTAGTAAAAATCCCTTTGTGAAAAGAAATAGACTGAGCCCCAACTGATACAAACATGGATTTACTCCACTTAAATAATGGTAACTGGCATGTAAATATTCAATACAAATTTTCTAAACTATCCATCAAAATGTAATTTCTAACCAAAAGATTTGTCTGTGGAAACTAACTGTGTTGGCTGTATCTAAAATGCTTAAGGTTTCTCATTAATTTGTTCACTGGAGCTTGTAACTTCTGGCTTTAGTTATAATTTCTGGCCAGAGGTAGACTGTGAAGCTGTTTAATTTCTGTGGCCACAATGATGACACTCCAGGGTTGAAAAAGCTATGTGATATCCATCATAGAGCCAGCCTTTCAGCTAAAGGCCTTTTTTAGGGGTATATTCTAAATAAGGGTGAGGGTGGTAGATATCCCCAGAGCTGATTGATACTTATGTCTTTGATTTGCTAGAATAAGTAAAGGTCACAAATCGAGCTGGATAGAAGGTGATAACAATGAAAGAGGGAGCAGTGACAGGGCCACCTACTCCTGGAGCTTCTGAAACAGGTGCATTAGTGGAAGGGAGGAGCAGGGAGGTGAGTGGACACAGATCACATTATGGCCATCTAACGCCTCTGATGGACCCTATGCAGACCCACGATGTCCACAATGCTACTGGCTCCGTTGGCCTTGGTGTCCGGGCACAGCATCAGAGCTCCGAGTTCCAAATCCTGAGTTTTTCTCAAGCTCCAAATAAGAGGCTCAGTGCCCACTGTTATAGTCGATAGCGAATCTAACCACTTCAGCCTCCAGAGGAAAAGAAAATAAGTGTATCTAGCAAGAGATAATCACTAGGAATATAGCAGAGGACAGGGGAGTGGTCCATGATCAAAACAGCTGCTTCAACAGCTTATTTTGATCTTTAAGATTGCGGGAGGGAAAGTGGGAAAGTTCAAGGGATTTGGGCATCCAGAATGTCCCTTATTCAAAATTGAAAATATTTTGAGTGCTGACAGGAGGCCCGAACAGTTTTGGACTTCAGAAGATTTTGTATTTGGGATTTTCATATTAGGGTTAGGCAACTGGTAATATCCATACAAAGATCCCAAAATTTAAAAAAAATCAAATAAATAAAATTCTGAAATCTGAAATACTTCTAGTCCCATAACATGTTTAGATAAAGAATAGTCAACACAGAAAGAAACTGAGAAGGGGCTGAAAGCACTCATAGCTCATGTTACCCACTCTCTTCAGGATTAGTTCCTCAGGGCTTGTGCTTCCATTCCTAGCCCTCTGCTAACATGAATTCTACAGCACCTTGATTCTTAAACATCGATTGTATCATTCCTGCTGACGTTATAAAACACCAGTGGGAGAGCCCTCCTCAGATCCGTGAGGAATCTATTTAACTTGTGACTATTTCCATTTTGTTTGTGGGAGGAATAAAAACACAATGAGACCTAAATAACAAACAACTTCATCACATCTTGTAATATAGTCTACCAAGAGACCACACACACACACACACCTTGATATTTCCCTAACACAGGCTTTGGTTCATTTTAGTAAAATTCAGTGGACAATTTCCACACGTGAGCATTGTGGTATCAGATTCTTTCAAAGAATAGCACGTATACATAGAACCAATCTCCAGCATTTCTGAACATCTGGAAACCCTGACCATAAATCCTAAAAGCAGTAAGTCTGAATCTATTGTATCCACTGTGCCAGGAAGTATTTACATGGTATACTTTTTTAATCCTACAAATCAGACACGTGCAATCTTATTACCTACAAGCATAGCTTTTTAATTGCGACTTTAAAATTAAAGTCCTGCTTTATATCATAAAGCAATATCCAGAGGTTAGACAGCTAGATCCTTTTTGAAAGTTAGCTAAATAATGTAGAATGCACCAATAATCTACTGCCAACCTTTGAAAAATTGCTAATGGGGAATATTGTCTTTCCCTCTTCTTCTCCCCTTTGCTGTTTAATGAATCATACCTAAACTAATGATTTGTAAGAATGGCTGTTTTTAGATTTTTTTATTCTTTCTTCTCAAGCGGCAATTGCAAACACCTTATTTAAATAGAATGTATACTTTTCCATGACTCTTTCTGGTGTTCTGATCATCTTAGTTCAACCATGCATAGCCTAATACTTTTACTTAATAATTACCCTGGCATTGGCTTACTCTTCCCCACTCAGACTCACTTTCATTGATGTAAAACCTTTGTTGTTCTTCCATTGTTTTGGGTTTTTTTTTTTGTTTGTTTGTTTTTTAACTTCCAGTCCCTGGGAACCTAAGTGCAGGTGTGGAGGGGCAGAAATGGAGGGACATGGGGTAGACTCTGGCTGAGACAAGGAGGGAAACATCCATGGAGGGCATAGCAATGGAGAGACCATCAATCTAAATCACAGTTACTGGTGTGCATAACGACTGAGATCCCTTAGCAGACGACAGCATGAAGTGAGGGCAGTGCAGGCAGGAGTGGTTAAGGAAGGAGAATCTCCTCAGTCAGTCCTCCAAACCAAGTCAGCACCAACAAACCCTATCAACTTGACTTCCCAAATATACTGAAAGTCTGGTATTCTCACCATCTTTACTGCACCCATTATCCTCTCTTCACTGGTTTCCCAGTTAAGCTTCTCCCAGAAGCCCTTGCTAGCTTCATTTCCCATAGACTTAGTCTCGCTGTCAGATCTGTTAGGTCATGTCAGTCCCTTAATAGTTCAAGGTGGAAGCTAAAGTCCTTACTAGGACCCGTTACTCTAGGGCTCACCCAGTCACTCTTCCCCTTCCTCTCGGTCACTGTATGTTCTTCTTTCCCTTCATCCTGAGGCGATGATCCCCCACTGTTCCCACAGCACCCCCCTTTCCTGAGACTGATGTTTTCTTTCCCAGATAACTGCCTAGGTCATGTCTCTAATTCCTTGAGATCTAGGCTCAAAGATCACTATTCTGGGGGCTTTTCTGATTGCACATTTAGACTCTGTACCTTCAGAGGTTTGTCTTGTTCCATCCCTTTGTCCTGTCTCCATAGCACTTATCATGGATGTTTGGTTTTATTTTGTTGGTTTACTTTCTGTCTCTTCTCAGCAGAAGTTAATGCATGATTGATTTGTAACATGTCTCTTGAATGTTGATCAGTGCCTGGCATATAATAAGTACTTCACAAACTTTGTTTTACTTGAGACAGAATATCACCGTGTAGCTCAGGCTAGTCTTGAACTTGTGATTCTCTTGCTTCAGTTTCACAAGTGCTGGAATTACAAATATGTTCTATCACATCTAACAAACAATAAATATTTGTTGAATAAATAAATGAATGAATTATTTAATTAAACAAGCCTCTAGTAATGAATAACAGAGAATATTTACCAAAGCTAATAAAATTATCAACATCCTAGTGCAGGAGGCTAGCCCGTGGAAAACTAAATGCAATTTAGGTACTGTTCATATTTCTTAGTGCTCAGAGTAAAGGAACCATTCATGGGGTATTCTCGATTTGTCAGAAAATTGTCAATGTCTGTGATCAAAAAGACCTACATGTTGAGAGGCTGGCTTCATGACTTCATGACTTCTGTGAACCTTTGTAACAATCACTATTTCATCCATCCATCCATCTATCCACCCATCCATCATCCATCCATCCTACATCCATCCCTCCCTCCCTCCTTCCCTCTACTCATTCAGTATAAGACGTTATTTACTCAATTCCTTTCAAAATCAGGCTTGCAATGTTTAGATTTTCTAAGCATCCTTCCCTCAGAGCTGTCAGCCCTTTTGTATAGGAAGTCCCATTCCCTAATAAGGTTTGAAGGAAAGAATCTTGGACAAGAGGTCTCTGGATTGTTAAGTTAGAATCTAAATCTCTTCAATTAGCACTAAATACTCAGAGTGTTGCCTCATTGGCTTGGCTAATTCAACGTGTGGGCTTCAAGGAGGGTGTCTGACTTCCTATCATCAGTTTTTATTATTCAGAGCCTTGATAAACCCAAGGCTGACTCAAAAGTGGGGAAAGAGGGTTCCATTCTGGTTATTTATTCTACCAATTGTTAGGTTATGTCTGTTCTCATATTGACCTCACTTCTCTTTCAAGCACCAACATTGATTTAATTAATTCAGGAATTTACTTTCTTACTGACACTGTTAGTGAGCTTGAGATACCATAACAAAATACCACAGACTAGGAGGTGGCTTACCCAAAGAGATTGGTTAGTCAGTGATGGAGGCAAGAGAGATAAGATTGGGCTGAAAAAGTCAGGTTCTGATGATGGCTTGATTTATGCACATCTGTATCATTCCTACATGTTTATATGGCTGTTTCTAGGTGCGGGGTTTGGGAGACAGAGGAGAAGAAGAGAGATGAGAGAGAGAGAAAAAAAGAGGGAAAGGAAGACAGAAGATTAGAGGGAAACATAAAGAGAGGAGAGAGTTTCCTCTTCTTATAAAGCACCATCCAATTTTATTAGTACCCCTCTTTATGACCTCATGTGGTTACACAGGGATTCAACATAAAAATCTGGGCGTAACACAATTTAGTTCATAATACGCCTTAATTCCATATATCCATTTTTATTAAATATCAACTCATCAAAGTCAATGTTCATATAATTTTAATATGTAATAACCCCTTTTAATAACCCCTTGCTGTTTTCATGTTGACTCTTTACATTTTCTTCCTCACATAGTTTGCATTTCAAGTCACCATTTAAACCCCCTTCAGCTAGTGTGATTTATAGATTAGTCTTGCTTTTGCCCCAGTTATCAAGTTTCTACTCTACTCTAAATCTGGTTTCTTTTATTTTTGTTGAGGAAAAATAAAGCAGGTCAGTATGGAACCCTGTGTCCCCATTAAATATTTAGTATGTGCTTCCCAGATGGTTCCATCTCCATCTTATCTGCACTCCCTCCTCCTCCTTCTCCCCCTCTTGCTTCCTCACCTTCTCCCTTTCTACCTCCACAATGCTTCTTTTTCTAATTATTTGAGTTTTTGACTTAAAGCTTCAGTGTCCCAAGAAAATTCTGTACCTATGGAAATCAGTCAGACCACATCATTTGTTTTCTTTCCAGCAACTGCTACTCTATAGGAAAATTGAGGCCAGGGAATGTAAGGGTCTATGCCTGAGCTGCAGAGAAGACTTGCAGTGGCTCAAAGAGGTCTGAAAGTAAAGCAGTACCTTCTCCATGGAAAGCCAGACAGTGGTCATTTGGCTCTATCTTTTCAGAGTCTGTCAGAGTGCTCTCATCATTTGTTTCTGTCTTTTCTTCCTCCACAAAGCCTGTGGCAGAGTCAGATGACCAGTACCAGAATGGTATCAGAGTACTTGGCTAGATGTAGGGTTGCCAGATTTAGCAAGTGAAAATGCAGAGGCATAGCTAAATTTGAATTTTAGTTATACAATATTTTTATTGAGAGTAAATATGGCCATGCTATAGTGGGATATACTGATGCTAAAAACATTATTTGTCTTTCCTTTTGCAGTTCACATGTAACTGTGTGTTCTACATTTTATCTGGCTCCTTTAGCCAAATAACCACTCTACAACAACGCATATTCTACAAACTTCTAAGCTTCTTGTGACAGTAAGTGTACCTAGAAAATAATAAAATCACGTCATGTTTTATTACTACCTTAATGACTTTTGACAATAAAAATAGTAACCACAATTTAAAAAATACCATGTGTCATGTTTTGGAAAATTCTATCCTATTTATTTGCACCAGCCTAGTCCTTGTAATTTTCTGTGAATTCATTGCATTTAATATTCAGCTCAAAGGAGGTAGAAAACAATATGACTTCTTCATGATGATCTCATGTTTAAGTAAATATGGGCAAGAGAATTAACTTTATTTTGCCTTTGGCGTCTTTACCTGAAAACGGAGGTAGCCACAGTACATTTCTCCTAAGATTGCTGTGAAGAGAAGGTGAGAAGGTAAAGTTGGGTGGTCCACTACTTTCTGGGCAGAAGATGTTCAATAAGTATTGTCTTTTTCCTTGCCTCATCCATTTCTGAGAACAGACATCATTTTCTGGATAGCTATAAAATGTAAGACTAGGAAGTAGTGCTATGGCTCAAGGGGTAGGGTGGTAGCCTTGAGCTGAAGAGCTCAGGGACAGTGCCTAGGCCCAAGTTCAAGTCCTATGACTGACCAAAATTAAATAAAAAAATAAAAAATAAAATGCAAGGCTAAATAAATGACACAGACCTGTATCAAATAAATTATGATTCTTACTCCTAGCACAGGTACTAGCTGAATCCCATCCATGTTATAATCTTTGTTATTAATTGGTAAATTGAATCATTCAGCAAATATTCACTGAGTAATTAACATGCACTGGCATATACTTATCTTGGAGTTTGAGATACTTGGTAAAAAGTACAACGTTTTTGTTTCCTCATGAAAATAGAAAACATGTACGGGAAAGGAGAGATAATAAGAATGTGAAAATAGAAATGTTTTAATGGGGAGTAACTAAATTGGAACTACACTGAGTATTGACTTTGGTTTTGCTTATGTGGAGGTCAGTGCTGACTTGGATAGTGGTTTGTTTTTTTTCTCTTTATAAGTTGTTCCATAAGAGTGAAGGGAGGAAGATAAAATAAAATAAAATGAAAAATAAAAAGTAAAAGTAAAATTAAATATAAATATAAAATTAAAAACAAATAAATAAATAAAGTTTAAAAAAAAGAATGAAAGGAGGAAGTCCCAAACAAACTTTGCTAAAGCAGCAAATTGAGTGACAGCTGAAAGGAAATAGAGCTCAAAGATTTTTTTTTTTAAACTAGACCAATAATTCCATCATTGAGGAGTATCTTGCTTTCTATACCAGGTCAGTCTGAGCTATGTAATAAGACCTTGTTATTAACAAGGAGGGGAAAAAGCACTCACAACACTCCTTAATGGGCACTATTATAGCATGTTTATAAGCTGTAAGGAATCACCAGGTAAAGAGGAATTAAAAATACATCAGATGGTCTAGGAGCATGTGTATTCATAAGGCTCTGGGGAAGGATTCCAATAGAACTGAGCTGGATTTGACCTTAAATGGTAACCAAGACACTTTGCTGGCTAAGAAGGGAGGGTGAGGGATGGCTGGAGGCTGGGAATGAGTGTGAACTTCACTATGGTAAAATGCAGATGTTTTCTGCCACTTTCTCAGTGAAATAGGCATAAGCTGTTATCTCCTACTTCTCTTATTAATAGCGACTGATGATTAACAAATTGAAATTTTTAAATTTTTTTTATTAGTATACATTAGCTGTACAAGGGGCATTTCTATATATGCATTCAATGTGTACACCCTTCTTCACTCTCCTTTATCCTGCTCCTGGCTCTACAAAACAATACAATTTTTTCAGGTTTTGTTGTTCTATTAATGAGGTTTTTGCTGTTGTTGTTGTTGTTGTTGGTATCAGAGTTTGAACTCAAGGCCTTGTAGTTACTTAACCTTGTTAGCTTAGTTGATGTATTACCATTTGGGCCATACCCTCAGCCCCAAAATAATAGTAAAAAGAAACGTTTTTGATTATCAGAAATAATTGAAAATGAGAAATCATCAAAATTATTATTAGAAATAAAAATTGCTTATTATAAGAAATTGCTTTAGAAAGAAATTATAGCTTCCTAATGTGTACCAGGCCCTTACCTGACTCTCCAAATACTGTTGAAAAGTATCATTGTCTCCCCAGTTCTTTGTGGGTCATGAGACTCAGACATAGTTTATTTAATTCACCAACAGCTCTTTCCAGCTTCCCACCACCCAACCCCTGGGGCCAAAGTGCTGGTATCTGAATGTTTTTCACCCTCACATGTTTGCCTGTATTGAGAGAAACTCCTTCCAGAAGAAGCTGCCTGTCTTGACAAGTCTGTTTCGAGTCCGTGCTCCACTGCACAGCCAGACCTGAAAGTGACGGGAACTGACAAACTCTCTGAACTTGTCCCATTGGATTTGTCTAATGGGCCTTTCCCTGACAGAGATGAAAAAGTCATTGACAGAAACAGACCACTTACCATGAACCTGAGCAGAGGTATAAGCAGCAATGGATGAAATGGGCCTCGAAAGAAGCTGGGGAATTCTGGACGCATGATGGGGCTCAGGGAGAGCTCTTCTTTGAAAATAGGAGATGAAATGGATGGGATTGGATTTTTGCAGCCTTATGGAATCACCTTCAAATTCCTCATTCCCCATCTCACAGCAAAGCTACTTAGAAGTGACCTGGGTATCAGGCAGGCTTTCAAGTTATCCTGACTTCTCTTTCTGGGCCAGACACTCCAGAGGGAAGGGTTATTACTTAAAAATTTGTAACAGTTTAGAATTTTCTCTTCTGTTGATAGAATTCGTGTAGAAGAAAGATTTCCAAACAGAAGAGTTACATCTCAAGAAGGATATTTTTAGGTTCTATAATCAACACCTGATGTGAACATGGTGTAAGCTGAGAATCATTCTTAAAGAGCCCTGGCACCTAAAAAGGAGTAGGAAAGAAATCTCAGAAGGGATGTTTGAGTGCAGCTGTCTGGCCTTCAGACCATTTTTCTTTTAAGGCAGCTATCAAATCCTTAGCTTTATATGGTGACATACAAGCATCCTACTTGGCCCAAAGTTTGGCTTTATTCCTCTTTAATATTAAGCTTGACAACCTTTATAGATGGTAAAAGAAGTGTTTGTCATTGTGATGGTTAAGTGAAATAGTAGTACTGCACCAAAACCAGGCTAGGGCTAAAGTCTATATGCCAATAAGTAAGAAATAACTTTACACCCCCCACCATTTCCTTTAAGAAAAATCCTTAAATGATCCTGTGAATATGTAACTGTAAGGCTAGTTGTCCTCTAAAAGGAGTACGCTAGTTGGATGAAAACAATCACTTTATTAGGATAGTAAAACAACTTCCTAAATACTCAAAAGAATTTTAAATGCAGCAGAGGGGCCTATGTCAAACGATGGCTGATAGTTGAAAGAGAAAGACATGTGAGGTGGCAGCCAGTAATGGAGTTTGAGGAGAGAAGAGGAAGAACAGAACGGGCTCTGAGGAGGAGCAAAGCCTGAGAGCCATGGTGGTCTGGACGAGAGGGAGGGAGGACAGCTAGGAGCTTTCCACTGTAGGGCAGTGCTGAAGGGTCTGGAAAACAGAGACATCAGGCTGTGACTTTTGGGTTTTCTCTTCTGGTTTTCATACTCTTAAGATCTTCCCAAGTACTTCAGTAGGATCTGTTACCTTTGCCATCCCTAGTGAGTAGGACATTCTGTAATAGGTTCAAGTCTAAGTCAGGATGAAAACCCAATGAGTGCTAAGTTTTCCAGAACCACTATTCCTCCAACACAGTAAGAAAGACCGTCTGGAGAGGTCAAAGGAGGTGATCAACGGCAAAACCATCAGGGAAACTCAAGGTAGGGCAGAGATGGGGAATTAAGAAGTGAGCAGCAGAGAGAATGCAATTGTGGATCAAATGGGAGGCTGGACTGAAGCAGAAGCCCTTCCTCCCAAATGGCGCTGGAATTGAGTACTCACATGCCTCAGCCTGGTGACCAGAAGAAGAATGGAGAGAAGGAGGTTAGTATACACTGTGGTAGTACCCTCTGAAGTTAATGAGCCAGTTTTTTTTTTTAAAATATTGGGTAAATGAGTCACACACTGAAAGAAAACATTCCTTCCAGGACTTGATACTGCTTGATCCTGCTGCAGGCTCCTAGAACCTGGGAAGGTGACCTTCCAAAAGGGAAAGGCCATTCTCTTATGGTGTAGATGAGGCTTGTGCTGCTGTTTGTGTTTTCAAATCCTGAGAACAAGCATTGCATGTCCACCCTGCTGAGCAGGATTTATGACCAAGTGCTTTTGGACCCTTTCCAGAGTAGTGTCTCTATCTGCCTCATGGTACACAGCTCAAGCATTAGCCATTACAGAGAAGAGGCAAGATCCATGCCACTTATTTATCATTTGGGGGCTTTAAAGGAAATGTACACTCATGCCTCTGCCAGGATTTCTTGGTCAACCCACAGCTTCTACTGAGGCCCTCTTGATCTGGGTTCCCATGAAATCAGTCTCAGAGAGGGACTAAAGGCAGACTATTTATTACAGAGGTGACCCCATACAGCAAGAACGATGAGGTGAGGGGACTGAGAGAAGGAAGGCTGAAAGATCAACATACAAATACATTGAGATCTGATGTAGGCAAACAGTGAGACGCTGTGCTATCAGTCCCCTGGCTCTCAGTGATTGGAGGTTAGGGAGAAAGGTCATTATATCCTTTGTCAAACTGTATTTTCCATACATTCATCTGTAGCTTCATAGATACACTAGGCAGAAAGGCAAAGAGAACTATAGAAATGGGTAGGGTGGGTGCTCTCAGTGCGCCTGAAGTAAAAAAAAAAAAGAAAAGACTGTAATGCCAGAGATTAGCATGTCTGCTAAAGACCCTGATGCAAATTCAGGGTCCTTCCTTTTGGGGATGTCTTGATCTGAATTTGGCTTCATGAATCCTCTTCTACCCATTACTTGGATAAGGAACACAGTGTGTTCCATCACGCAAACCCAATGTCATCGTCCCTAGACTGCTCTCTCTTCTTCTTTCTTAACCTCTGTCTTTCATGGTTGCTACTCCATGATATATGTAAGGAATCCAGCATTCATGGCAATTGAGAGGAACTGTTCTTATCTATTTTCTCCCTTGCCTTTTAATGGCCTTTGCTTCCTTCTTCTCTTCCTCCCAAGACATGGTTGGTTGGTGAAGTTTACATTTAGAAGGTTCCTATCTTTATGGTTCCCGCTTCCCAGGCATATCATTTGGTCTCCAGTTTCAGCTTTGCCTCTATGTCACTCTCTATATCAGAATGTCTTCAAGTAGGTTTCTCTCTAGCCCTGATCTGGTGCTTATCCTGACATATCTCAAAGTCTTCTGGAAATTTTTATGGAGAACCTCCCCTCTGAGGTGGAATCTCTCAGTGAGTTGGGCATTTCTTTTTGGTTCCCTTTGATTTATCCTAGTTCAACATGTCCAGTAGTGACCTGATATCCTACCCCATTCCCATGCCTTCCCCACTCTTTCCAATGCTCTCCTTGACCCTGCAGAGAAAGACCACCTATTTCATTCATGCTACCAGCCATTCATGTCTACCTGCATTTCCACATACGGAATTCTGCTCCACGCTCTGTTTGTCAGTGTATTTGGATGTTCATGGGCCACAGCATTTGTTAGAGGTGGTGGCCTGACTGGGCGGAAAGTGCATCATAAGAAGGATGCTTAAACTTATGAGAGCTTTAGGAACATAATAGGGATCTTAGCGTCAGAATGGCAAAGCTGAAAGGATCATTACCAAGTGTCTTGAACAGCTGCTCATCTTACCAAAAATTTAAAAACAAAAAGAACTCAAGCCCAGAGAGGTACAGATAGAGCTGTGACAAAGGTCAAATGGTCAGCTCACACCCAAGTAGGGCATCTACCTCCTTTTCCAGAGTCTTTCCACAAGAAAAACTAATCAGAGTCACATCACAGACTTTATAAATGCAAACAGCAGGAACTGGGATGAAGCTAGCTTAAATAATAAAGGATGGTTCTTTCTTGTAAATGAAAAGTTTAGAGTTATCTGACTTCAGGGGGACATTTAAATATACTAAGGATAGCAGATGGAATACCCTGGTTAGAATCATGAAACTTCCCACCCATAGCATCATGAGGGAAACTGACATAAAAGTAAGAGCTGTTGGAAAAGGTGGGGGGCGGTAAGGTAGACAAATGCCTCAGAAGATACAACTTACAAAACCCCAAAGGGAATAGGCACTAGTGGGTCACACCTGTATTCCTGCTTACAAAGAAGGCTGAGATTTGAGGATCACAGTTCAAACCAGCCCAGACAGAAAAGCCTGTGACACTTATCTACAGTGAACCCGCAAAAAACCAAAGAAAAGGAATATTTCAAGTGATAGAAAAAGCCAAGTGAGAGCTCAAGGCCCTGAGTTCAAGTCCCAGTACTGGCACAAAATAAAACACCACAAAGGGGTGAAAGGCATGTGATCTAAGGTCTGAAAAAATTCAAGTCCTGATCAGACAGTGTCCGTTTATGTACAATCTCAGTGGAGGTCTGGTTTTGTGTTGATATCAAAAGGATTAACAAAGCCAGAGAGAGTTCTGGGACTTTTTGTTTGACAGCTACTGTGTAAGTAATTTATGGGCCCTGAACATTCTTTTTCTGTGTTCAGAGGGCAGGGCCTCATTCTTGGGATGACCTGAGATGCCCAAAACCTGATGTGCTGGGTGGTTATGTTGTTTTTAGGAGACAGATCTAAGAGAGAGAAACTGAGATCTGATTAGGCAAAGAGTTCCCATTTGAGCAAAATGAGCTGATCAGGAGTCTGGACCCTGATCTACATCTTACAGTCTTTGCAGTCATTGAGACCCAGGTCTCATTTATTCTTCCCGGCCTCTGCTTCAACTGTTTCTTTCTCCTCTCACCCCTGCCATGTCTCAGCTCAGGTGCAGAGTAACTGGTGCCTGGGCCAAAGTCATGGCCACGTCCTGAGAGTTTGGTTCCCATACTGGCTTCCCCTCTGCTGTAGAGTACCTGGTACATCCTGCTAATGTATTCATCTCCAGCACTAGCTTTGGTGTGATTATTATTCACTTGCTCAGACCCATCTGCAAGTCCACACTGCTTTTAAGACTGAGTCCAAAACCCTAATCCAAGCTCAAACATCATTCTTCTGAGGCACCTTAGTAAAGATCATGATCTTGGCCATGCCCTGCTTTGAACTCAGTAGCATGGTATGTCTGTCCTATGCTGTTGGAACTGATCGGCTTTTCCTGCCTTGTATTGTTAATTACGGTTTTTTTGTGTGTGTCCCTCTCCTCAATCGGAGGAAGTGATCCTGGAGGAAAGATATTTCCATATTCAACTGCCACTCACGACACCACTCTATGCCTGTGTACAGTGGGCAAACAAATAGTATTCATTCACTCTGCCTTTGAATCTTGCCCAATTAAGAATTCGTATTATAGCATTTTTAAGTCTCTAGAAATGCACATTTGAGCTATGAGATAGGAAGAAGATAAATGGAAAATATTTTCCCATCCCTTTCTTGCTACTAATTTCCCTTGTCTGCTTTTGTATATATCAGCATAATTATCTACCTCTGATTTAATTTGCCAGAAGATGCTTTTGCTCTAAGAACCTAAGCAATATGTAGCTGTTAGACTCAAGTAGACATATGGATTGAAATGTAAAATTTGTCCTGTTTCTAGTATGCAACACTCAAGAGTTGCATTTTGAACAATGAAAAGACACACAACATGGCCAGAGGATTCTAAGGCTTTTTTTTGTTTTGTTTTGTTTTTTTAATTACCACATACAGGGCTCTGGTACTCAGGAGGCTGAAATCTGAGGATTGCAATTTGAAACCAGCCCAGGAAGAAAAGCCTCGTGAGACTCTTATCTCCAATTAACCACTGAAAAAATGGAAGTGGGGCTGTGGCTCAGAGTGCTAGTTTTGAGCAGAACAGCTCAAGGATAGTGCCTGAGTTCAAGCCACACAACTGCAAAAAAACAAAAAAAAAGTACCACAAATGCCACATAATCAACTCTACTCAATTATCACCATGAGGTCAAAAGTCACTGGATACCAGGTGAGGTGTCTCATGCCTGTAATCCTAGCTGCTCAGGAGGCTGAGATCTGAGGATCATGGTTCAAAGCCAGCCCAGTCTATGAGACTCTTATCTCCAAGTCTGTGAGACTCTTATCTCCAATTAACCTCCAGAAGTGTCACTGTTACTCAAGGGATAGGGCAGTAGCCTTGAGCTGAAGAGCTCAGGGGACAATGCCCAGGCCCAAAGTTTAAGCCCCACAGCATATGGAGCGCGGGGGGAGATGGGGGGGAACAAAAGTCACTGGAAAGGTTTCAGCATTACTATCCTTGGGTGGGCATGAGTGGGGCTGGAAGGATGGCGGTGACATTCTTGCACAGAGGTAAGTTCTCAGTGAAGCAGTCAAATGATTTAGGAATTAGGAGGAGACCCTTTGGTACAATGGCAACTAAATGGATCCAGAAACCTGGGTGGAAGAAGGACATAGTAGGTGAGCCAGGAACCAAACTGCTAGCTAGAGTTTCTCCTATAATAACTTATTTGTCAGAGATTGAACCTCAGTCTATGTTGAAAACATAGGGAAGTTCACTCTGTTACCAAAATAGACTGCTCAGGGGGAGAGCTGAGGCAAGCCAGCCAGCAGAAGCCTCCTCTGTGCAGAGGGACAGGTTACCAAAATCAGGGAATGTGGTGTCAGGGATGGACAAAGAAAGAGCAAGAATAGTTATTCTTTCTGTGTCTTCACATGAGCGCCTGCAAAATGAATACTAAAACATTATGTTTCCTGCCCCTGTTTGGGGGAAATAATGGAGCCCATAGTCAGAAGTCACAAAGAGCTGTGTTGTCCTGTGCTTGCCAAAAAGTTTCTGTGCACAGAGTCTAACATACTTGGCCCTGACGCCCATGCACAAAATCATGATGGCTGAACTGTGTCCCCTCCAGCCCCATGAACCCCAGGATGTGACTGCTTTTAAAATTAAGGGTCTTAAAGAGGTTATTAAGCTCAAATGAGGTCATACAGGTGGATTGTAATCCTTCCTGGCTGGTGGCTCCTGAGAAGAGATTAGGACACATACAGACACAGAATGGAGACTGTATGGACACCAGAAGAAATCCATTGTCTACCAGTCACTCAGGGGTCTTTAGAAGGAATTCACCCTGCTGGCACCTTGACTGAACTTCTCTAGTTTCCACAGCTGAGAAAATATCATCATGAAGCAGGATCAGAGGGAGACAGATTTCAGCTGGAGAACGCCACACTTTTTTGGGGAGAGGGTGTGCTTCATTATGAATGGAGGACTTCATTCACTTATCCACTCCTTCATTCATTTAACACATATAGCCAGCCCTCCGTGTCTATTGGTTCTGCTTCTACAGTTTGTTAAACCAACTATAAATAGAAAATATTGGGGATGGGGAGAAATACAGCATTGGTACATATGTAGATTTTTTTCTTAGCATTATTTCCTAAACAATGGAGTGTATACATAACTATTCTGGAAGCACTGAGATTGAGTTAGGGATTAGAAATATTCTAGAGATGAATTAAAGTGTGTGGGAAGATACATGCTTCACAATGTCATACATAATGTCATTTCAAGTGAGAGACTGGAGCTCCTGGGGATTTTGGTAGCCACTTTGGTGAAGGGGTTCTGAACTAATCTCAAACCAGTCCCCATGCTCTGTGGGCTAGGAACCTCAGTACTTTTTCTGGAATGATATACTTTTATTTCAGATCCTTGAAGGGTTGTATACAGTTGCTTTCTCTGTATTGTCCCCAACAGAAAATGAAGCATGCCATGTCAGCTTAACAACCTCTGCACACCAGCTGCTTGGCAGGCCATCTCTCCAGGCAAAGTCAGAGCTGGTGATCAGCTGATCACACCACCCTTGACACTGGAATTTAATAACGAGTATCTTTTTCTATCCCTATTGAGACTAACCTTGCTGAGCCTATCTTATTTCTGGGCCTTAGGTCCTCAGTTTCTATATAACTTTGGTTCAGATTGTGAGTGTTCAAAATAGATACAATATTTAATGTCTTTTTATTGCCCTTTTCAGCAATGTTTAAAGTTCTTATTGTCCTCCTGCACAGAAGATGGACAAGTGGCTTGTTCCCTTAGCTGCTCTTACAAGCTGCTTTGCAAATGGCTCTGGCAGGTGGTGCAGCGTAGGGGGAGGGCTGACAGTCTGTCCCTGGAGACTCTGCTGAGCTTCTCTGGGTAAAGTACCATCTCTGTGCCCTGAGAAGCTCAAGCTGCTTCCCAGCCCACTCTTCTTGAGGTTATTTCTCTCCCCTGACTCACGTGGTCTGCCTTATTTGAGTTACTGTGCAAACGTTTAGCCAAGAAACCATACCAGGCAGAGTGCTTCTTTACAACCCCTCAAGAGTTTACAGCCTGGACACTGAGGCAGCATTCCATGCTTTGCCTTCTGGTCAAATAAGGACAAAGTGAACCACGCCTTCTATTCTTGGCAGTGGAGCTCAGAGCCATTAGAATGGCCTGTGCTGAGCAAAGAAGCCTCCCTCACGGAGAGCTGATTTCTACCCTCTCATGCCCTAGTGGTCCACAAGTTGTAGACCCATAAATCAGAAGGACAAAGTACAGAATATTTGCGCCATGACGCAGGAGACTTGGGGAGAAAGATTCCTTGTATGCTCTCCTCTCTGGGCTTTCTGTAAGATGCTGACATATATTTTCAAAGTTCCTAGGCTTTCGTACTTTTGTGCTTTTGCCATTGCATATGCGTAGAAAAAGAATCCCTTAAAGGAGGCAAGAAACAATGCAGTCAGATACACACATGTGTATACACACCTATACACACACACACACACACACACTCACGCAAAAGAACGCAAGGGAACTTAGACATAGTTGCCATTCCTTCAGATGGCCACAGCAGAAATCAGTCTTAGTGCAGACCTCTGAGAACAGGGTGACTGCAACTGAGGACTGAAGAAAGGAAAAGGGAGGGGAGAATGTAATCATAATATTCAGTGCATATCTTGGGAAATTAAGAAAAGTGAGAGGAAGGACTGGATTGGGAAAGGAGAATGATGAAAGGGATGGTACTGATTAAGGTGCATTGGACTCATAAAATGATTTGTTGAGTGCAATTTCTTTGCACATCTACTTAAAAAATAATACATTTTTTTGCCAGTCCCTTGGGCTTTCTCAAGGCTAGAACCTTACCAGGTGAGCCACAGCACCATTTCTGTTTTTTTCTGTGTATGTGTTACCAAGGAATGGAATCCGGGTCTTTGTGCATGCTAGGCAAGAACTCTACCACTAGGCCAAACTCCTGGCCCCAATAATAGAATTTTTTTAAAAAAGAATTGAAAAAAAAAAAAGACCACCTGTGCTTATAACCAACTTTTTAGTCAAATGGAAGATACAAGAAATCCCTGAAGTCTCTAGCCAGGAGCTATTTATCATCCAATATTTTGAGAATAAGTGTGTGTGTTTGGGGGGGGGAGTACAATTAAATATAAAATAGTTCATTGATAATTTAAGATCAAAGGAAGAATATGGAATCAGTCAGCTCCTTCCGGATGTTCTGATGCTTTGTTGTTCCATTTATGGTAATAAGCCATATAAACCTAATGCCTAAGCAGTTAAACTTACTGGGTGCACAACCTCCCCCCATCCCCCAGGAGAGGATGTGTGGTGAGAAGAGACTCAACTTGGATTGCCATCCACCAGCCCTTTCCTGGTACTTAGCCTCTTTGTAGACTAGGCTTAATGCTACCAGCTCTGTGTGCTTGCTGGGAGGTTAGGAGGAGAATGCATACAAAAGGATGGGCAGGCTGGTGCTTTGGGACGCACTTACTGCATTGATAGCCTTCTCTTCTTCCTCCCTTTGCCACACTGAGGCCTCCCTGCCTCAGAGAAATCTGCAGGGACAGGCTCAGGGACAGTTACGAGGCTGTACAATGTGCTCTTCACATGGATGAATGCAGTAAGTTGGGCTGCCAGGAGATTGACCCTGTGTGTAGCAAGAGGTCCATTTGTAAAGAACTGGGGAGGTGGGAGACGCCAGAAAAAGAGGAAGAAATAAAGGGTGGCAGGAGAAAGGGTCAGCTCAGGGTTGGAGCTCTTCCTTGTTCATTTCCAAATGAGATGGCTGAACTCTGTTAGTTTACAAGGGGTTGTGTCTGGCATGAGTCAGCAACCAGCCCAATCGCTGCCACTTGATTCAATTAATATTTGTTAGAAGCCAGAAAGGAAGAGAGGATGTTGTGTGCTAGGCTAGATGGACAATGAAGAAAATCTTCTTCAAGCCTATTGAATTATTTATGGCCTGGAACTTTACATGCTAAAAGCCTCACCGGTCTGGATAGAGAAAGGCTGTCTTGCCTTAAAGCCACAGGGCACCTGTTTTTGGGGTTCCCACAGAGAGCAAGGAGATTGCTGACTCTTACAAACTACCATGGAGAAAGTGGAACTCCTAAGTTTCTTATGACCTTGAAAAGAGGTCAAAACAGTGTACAAATCTACCACCTTTCAGCACAGGATGACTTAGGCTTCTCAGTCTTTGTGTGGGAGGTGGAAGCATACATACGAATGCCTTCCACTTCGATTTTGCCAAGTGGTAACTCCAGATGACTGTCAGATCAGTGGACAAAGGATAGGTCTCTTCGATCTTTGCCTCTGGCTGGCAGCCAGATGGGAGAGAAACAAAGACTGCAGAGCCTCTGCTTTTCTCCCCCTCCCCCTCCCTCCTCCCTGCACTCCCCTCCTCCTGCCTTAACCACTTAAGAGACAATGATTTGGAAGGAGTCTGCTGGCTGCATATTACATTTTGGGAAATTATGTCTAATCATATGTCTTCATATGATGTCTCAGAAATGGGCTCTTCCTTTGGGGCATGTGTGAATCTAGAAGAGAAGGACCTCCATGCCAGGTGCCGGCTGCAAGGCAGTATGAGGATGGTGAGTGTGTTCCAGCCGGGGACCACTGTGGCCTGACTAGCAGCTTTTGTTCCTTTTTTTTCTGGTTGCCTGGAGCATCAAGAGAGCGCCCCCCACCGCCGCCCTCCCCCATCCCACCTCCATGTCTACCCAAAAATTCTGCCTAGGCTCATGGTCCAGATCTGAGCTTTTACCTCTGAGTCCTCGGCAAGAAGCTAACTGTTGTGCTCAGCTATAGACTTGAGTCTGACTAAAATATCTGTAGGATAAGACTCTTGCTTTTCAGGAGACACGATACCTGTGGACCACATTGTAATCCAGGGTTTTCACTGAACTAAGGCATGCAGAGGCGGGTGACTTGCTACCCCCAGAGATGTGAGAAGCTATCCTGGGAGATTCAAGAAGAAAGGAGCAAGGGAGGGAAGCTTTGCAGGGGAAAGACAAAAGCAGTGCGGCAGATACAGGGACTAGCGGCACACAAAGAAACAGCACGTGTGCTTTGGAAAAAGGAAAAAAAAAAAAAACAGATGACAAAGTCATTTCCTTCCTCCATTACTACTAGCTTGATTTCTCCATCATGAAAATAAATAGACACAATTAGCTCAGTCCAAGACTGACAGACCCTCAGCAAGAATGGAAACAAATCATTAAGTCCTGCTTTTCCATCTGAATGCTTTATTCCATATGAATACAGTAAAGCAAACAGAGCCTAGTCAGGGCCAAATGAGTAAATGGTGACCACTACTTAGTGACCAAGGAAAGCAGCAAGAAACACAGTGTTCAGCTTGCCAGTGAGCTTTCCCCTCCATCTCTATTCCAGCACTGAAGATTTGTGTGCCCAACTAGGGAAAGCATTGAGCCCCGTCACCCAGACACCAAGCGGTACCCACTCCTTAGAGGCATGGAGTTGTACATTAAGGGCAGGCATAATTTAGACACAAATCTTTCTTGCCACTAGAATTTCCGAGAGATCTTAGGCAAGTGCAAATTTCAAAGCAGTAATGAAATAAGTGGAATTTGAGTTTGGGATCTCATTAAAAGCAATGAGACTTCCTGTATCCATCAATTATAAACAATTTAGAGGAAAGTGAGGTTGCTTTGTATCTCTCTCTCTCTCTCTCTCTCTCTCTCTCTCTCTCTCTCTCTCTCTCTCTCTCTCTCTCTCTCCTTTTAAGGAAATTATCTGGAAAATTACTCAGGTCTTTACTTCCTCCTTGTAAAAGAGATCTGGACAGGCTGTGTTAAAGGTGATGACCTCATTAGTATGCCTTAAGATTAAACCAGGAAGAGTGACCAGACAAGCCAGATTCTGGCCAAGGATTGCCTGTGAGTGATCTTCCTGTCTCTGAGCTTATGCTCATTTCCTCCCACTGAAAAGGAGCTAAGTCCCTTTACCATGTTCCTAAAACCTTTCACAAAACCAGAAGAGTCACTGAAAAATGATCCTATCTCAAATATAAGACTTTATCAGTTTGGGTTTACTTGCCAATCTGAGTCAACATTGATAACCTGTTCTCAGTCTTTCTAAAAATGCCTCTTTTTTTGATCCCTCCTCATGATCACCAATGGTAGGATGTAGTGTGCCAGAGTAGAATTTAAGAAAGGTATATATTTGCCTGTCATCGATTCAACCAAGAGGGGTCTAATGAGGCTGTGATATTCTCAAATGTGCGTGTGCATGTGTGTGTGCATGTGCATGTGTGTGTGTATGTGCGTGTGTGTGTGTGCCTGCCCTATGTACTGTGTGCTAAGTACTATGGAAAGTGCTTATCCTTCCTTCCCAAGCTTTTCTTAGTGTTGAGGTTAGTTGAGAGAGTAGGGTGGGGAAAGGAAATGGAGGCGTAAGTCCAGCTGAGATGCTATTTGACTCTACTCACTGTTTCCAGACTCTGTCCTCAGCGTTCTTTTCTGTTATTCTAATTGGATTCAGCCTCTTGCTGATTTTTACCTGGAAGTTTGAAGCAGCCATGGATATGTTCCTCTCTATTCTCTCTCTCAAGTGGACCTATGCACTTTTGCTAAGTGTTCATCAGATAGTAAGTTTTGTAGTACTTTGATTGCCCCCAAAATACCATCCAAGCTCTCCAGAGGAGGGACCTGTCAACACCTTAGTCAGCTCACACGTACCTAACCTCCTGGGGAATTGATCATGATTCTTATACATAGGATGAGATTTTTACCTTCAAGTCTTTGCTCATGCTGTCTTTTCTGCTAGGAAAATGGATCTCAAGGCAAGCAGACAGAAACAAACCTGAGAACTCAGAGTTCCATATTCATACTGTGATACGATACACCCCTGAAGCCTTTACTGTTCCTCAAGGAGAGAGAACTTTGTCTTTGCCACCTCAGAATCTTGATGAGAAGCAATCCATAGTTAATGTTATACATGTGTGTGTGTGTGGGGGGGGGAGTTTGAACTCAGGGCTTGAGCACTGTCCCTGAGCTATTTTGTTTAAAGGTAACACTCTGCCACTGGAGCCATAGCTCTACTTCTAGCTTTTTGGTGTTAATTAGAGATACACATCTCCAAGACTTTCCTGCATGGGCTGACTTATAACCTTGACTCTCAGATCTCAGTCTCCTGAGTAGCTAGGAGGCATCAGACACTGGCACTTGGTTATATGCTTCTTAACGAATTTCTGTGTATTTGGTGTTAGAGACAGTTTTTAAGACTAGTTATTTCCAAGAGAAAGGCTATTTCATTAAATATAGCAATGCATGCTTAAGTAAATTATTTTCCTTTGAATGAATTATCCAGACTTATGCAAAAAAAATCACAGCTAAGGGGAACCCTATGTCAGTAGCATAGCGTCTGGCAGGGTGAAGTCATAGCAAGTGGCTTCTCCTGGCTGCCACCATTGGGAGGCCAAGGGTTTTATTGC
Source organism: Megascapheus bottae (assembly GCF_031878675.1). Taxonomy (NCBI): domain Eukaryota; kingdom Metazoa; phylum Chordata; class Mammalia; order Rodentia; family Geomyidae; genus Megascapheus; species Megascapheus bottae. The sequence goes on along the minus strand of NC_143529.1, from coordinate 15,940,337 downwards.
CACTCTGGCCTTGAGCATAGGGACCTCCCCTTCTTCTGGTTCTCTGCCTCGTATTCTGTTGCCATAACAACAACCCACTTCCATTGTGAACCTGCAGCGTGGAAGAGGGGAATCCTTTGCTACAACAGCATACATGAAGAGGATTACTTTTCCAAAAGTTGACAAGGTTAATTTTCAACATGTAGTAGTGCTGTAGATTCTGATATAGTGGCAGGATCATGTCCTATGTGTTTCTGATTATATTGAAAATGGATAATCAATAAAAACAGAAGATTCTAGTCACCCTGCATTTCAAATGCCTGTGCACCTGTTGTAATTCTGTTTTTAAGGTCGATATATTTTTGTCCTCTTAAAGTATTAAAAAAAACCCAACCATGTTTTCAGTCAATCCAGAACATCAAAGGAGAGACTATAAGTCTGAGTGATCTTATAAATGTGAAAGGTTGGAATTGAGCAAAGGTGCTAACACCTTCCTAGCACCATAGCCAATCTGTTCAAATCCATTAAGAGATTATGTGCAGTCAAACTGATATATGATTTAAGCTCTGTTTTTGAATAGAGTCCACTTGTGAGATGAATGTTTGCTCTTTAAATACCTTCATATATTCAGGTAAGCACATGCATATCTGTATTGCCTAGTTCATGGTTTGTCAACTACAGAAACCTGGTATAAATTCCACTTATTCAACATGGGTTGTTTTAGTCTGGCTCCACAAACCCAACATCCTTAAAACTCAATATCTCTTCCATTTTCTTCCAGAGTAATAAGGATTCTCTTTCTAGTTCAAATTAGCATCTTCTAGCTGAGGCCACATTCCTTTTGTCTCTTTCCATCCTTTTTTTCTTTTCTTTTCCAGCTTTTACTCCCAACACAGATTGAGGACTTTGGTTTATTTAAGAGGCAGCCGCCAGCTGCATTTCAGCAAGTAACTGCATGGTACTCTACCTCCTGCCTGATTTCAATCCTGAGTTTTCCTCCAATCTGATATGCCTGGAAACTCTTGCCCATTTTTCTGCTCTTGGAGGAGCCAGACAAGATTCTCATTTATTCACTCACAATCAGCTATCACCATCACACAAAGACACACAACACTCACTCACGAGCATTGCTTTGCGAGGGGACACTGTAGGCTCAGGGCCAGGGTCAGGGTGGGGGTTTGACTGACAGGCTTATCTGGGATGGAATTGATCAGCAGATAGTTTTTCTGAGAAAGACAAAGGTGATACAGTGCTTACACAGTGTCATTCTTAGCAGCTTCCCTGGACCAAACCTTTTAGCTACAAGTAATTGGATTGGTGTGAGGCCATTTATGGACTCATCCAGCAGAACTTTGTGCAATGGAATTCTTAGGGTGAACCTTGAGAGGCTAGAATAATCCTGATGGACCCTGTCTAGGCAAAGGGCAGGGGAAGCAGAAACTAGGAGTAAGAAGAATCTATACAGACCATAAAATAAAAGCAAGCCAGTTAGTAGCCAAAACAGATGAGAGAGACTAAAATGCTGAGAGACACAGAGAAAGATGGAGAGGACAAGGGGAGAAGAAAAGGAAGATGAGTGGAGGGTCAGAAAATGAATAAGGGATGGGAGGAAGAACTCATTTTGTGCTGTAATTGATACAGATGTAGCATAGGCTAGTTCTTACAGAAGTGTACCTTGGCTCCAGCCATTGCTTCAAATCCTGCTTCATCATTTAGAGCAAAGCACTTCAATTCTCTGGACCTTAGTTTCCTTGTCGGTAAAATAGAAATGACCTTATTGTCAGCTTCATAGGGATAATAATACAAGTTAAAGCATTCCTAAGAGTTCATGACATAGTGTGTGCGTGCGTGTGTGTGTGTGTGTGTGTGTGTGTGTGTGTGTGTGTGTATTGCCAGTTTGAACTCTGGGCCTTTTGTTCACATGGCTGATGGTAGTCATGAGTGTAATCTGAATTAAGCAGATTTTCCGATAGCAGCTAGAATAAGTCCAATTAATAAAATATTCGATGTTAATTTGAGGTGTTCTATCACTTGAGCCATGCCTTCAATCTGGTTTTTGATACTGACTTTTTTTTTTTGCCATTCCTGGTACTGAACTCAGGGCCTGCGCACTGTCCTGGGGCTTCTCTCAAGGCAAGAACTCTACCACTTGAGCCAAAGCACCACTTCCGGCTTTTCTATGTATGTGGAATCAAACCTGGGTCTTCATGTATGCTAGGCAAGCACTCTACCACTAGGCCAAACTCTGGCCCTACTGAGCTTTTTTTTGTTTGTTTGTTTTCTTTAGATAGAATCTTAAGGACTTTTCTTCCCTACCTGTCTTCAAATTTTGAACCTCTGAATCTTAGCCTCCTGAGTAGGTAACATTACAAGTATGAGCCAGCACAGCCCAGTTAATGCCTGGTCTATTTTTATTGCTGATATTCTTGTCATAAACATCCCACAGATCCTGAAAACATGCCCTACCACCATCGAGACTAAGCACATTTGTGAGTATCTGCTCCTTAAAACAGAACTCAGCCAGACTCAAATGAACATAGGCTCAGTGGTTTCCCTCATTTGTCAGAATCAGGAGAAACCTTGGGCTCTCCTAGCAGAGATTTACAATAGAACAAAACCTACATACATAAGGCCATATAGTATGATGCTAAATGAAAGGACCTCCAGGATATAGAAACAAAAGCCATGTAATGAGTGATTATTGTCCTTAATGTACTATGTTATCTCTCCTCTTTTTGCTGTCTCTTGGTTATCTCATATTGGGGAGTGGGTAACTTAAATAACAAAAGTGAAAGGAACTTAGAATGCAACTACATGTTAGGTATAGTTCAAGGATTTATTTACCACCAGGATTCTTTTGATCCACATGATATTTTTTTTCCATGTGATACTTTTTAGGTAGTTATTATCATCATTAGGAAATTGAAACTATGCAAGACTAAATAAAGAAATGAATCCAATAGTGTCTTAGAGAGCCTAACGGGTCTCTATAAACTATAACCATAGCCGGGACAGCATGCATGTAGCGTATCCAGTGTTTTAGAAAGACTGTCAGCAAGTCACTGAAAAGTATTTACAGCAATGTTTAGTTTTAATCATGGAAGAAAAATACTGTTCATTTGTTTTTTTTTTTAAATTGCTTAACCTTCCCATAGTTTGAAAAATGAAAGGAAATGGAATATTTCCATAGTACCAGGCATGTTTGGGTAGATGATCTGAAATAGAAGAAAATTTGAATTTTAATAAAAGAAAGTTGCCAGAGGTGTGGAGGAATATTTGTATTTATAAAACTTGTATTGTAATGCTGTGAAATTCAGAAGAAGAATCATGTTCCTGATCAGGGCTGGGAGCAGGAAGGAAAATTTTAATCAGCTTTCTGGTATTGGAACAAATGCCTGACTGATCCACTTCTGAAAGGAACAGGTTGATTTTGCTTCAAAGTTTTGGAGGTTCTAGGTGTCATTGATTTTTGAACCTCTGTTACGTAAGGAGCTCATGGCAAGAGCACGTGGCAGAACAAAATCCCTTCCCTCATAGCAGGGAGCTCAAGAGTGTGAGGAGCAGGCTGGGGTCCACTTTAAGGACACACTCCAGTAACTTGAAGTCCCCCCAACAGACCCACCTCTTAAAGATTGTTCCACTGCTACCACGTGAGGATCAAGTCTTTAACCCTTGGGCCTTGGGGGACATTCAAGATCTATACTGTAGCAGGGAACATGAGTAGTGTTCTGGGATACTCTATGTCTAGCATAGGTTACCTGGACATAGTCCCAAGGTAGGTGTTCAAAACACATTTGTTGGCTGAATGAACAAAGAGAATGAAAGTATGTAAATCTGTGGAAATGCTCTGTCCCTATTTCTGTGTATCCTTCATTGTCCGCAGAGGTGGGGAGGAAACTTCCTGTGGCTAGATGGCTGGAAACTAAACAAGAGACTCAGGGCTGGAACTGTATGGAAATCTCCAACCCTTTTCTGTCCCACTTCCTCACCTTTATGCACACTTGTTCCCTTTATGCCTGCTAGGGAGTAAAGACTTGAAATGTTACCTTGAAAAGATTACCTATTCCTTCCTTTAATGACCCTACCCCAGTCTTTTGTTGACTATGTTAACACTAGGAAAAAACATGATTTAACCTCTAGTATATTACATTCTTGAGTATAATGAGCTATAAAGAATGGAGTTTTACTGATGTCTATTTCAATAAATTTCAAATTATTATATACAAATACAAAGAATAATGTCATTGAAAAGAAATAAAAAAGGGGAGTTTTGGAATGTTTAGCATTCCCTAAAGAAATAAAGTGCCCCCCACCAAAAAAGAAACTAAATTTAGGTAATAGAAAATCAAAGTGTTTAAAGAAAAGCTGTTGCTTCACCAGGTCGATCTGAAATAATTATTTAGGACATAATAAAAAGCAGAAAGGCTGCCATCCTTCAGAGAACCAGGATTATGAACCAATACAACTATTTATGAGTAAAAAGTATCTGGGTCAAAACAACTAGAGGATTCAGTTTACAGAGGACATGAATAGCAGTAGAAAAAGAACCTTTATTCACTCCATAGAACAGTACCAAGGAAACTCGCCAGCTCTTGATTAGATTTGGAAATGCCAAGAAAATAACATCAAAGGCACATTTTAATGAAAGGTTGTGTTACTACAGAAATTATAGACTGGGTACCCCAGTTACCAGGCCCTGCAGTGGCTATCTGCGGATGATGATGGCAATGGTGATGATGGTGACGATGATGATAATGATGATGATGAAGATGTTGATGATGACGTTGATGATGATGACGACGACGATGTGTGGGGGGTGGTTTGGGGTGTTCTGAGGGACAACTCTTGTAGGGTGTGAAGATGTGAAACTATGATGAGATGCAGTGGAGGCCCCAGCAGCACCCCTAGGAAGTGAGGTGCTGGAATGACCCCCTGAATTCAGCAAGGGAGGTGTAGCTTTGAACAATGGTACTCACCAGTAGAATACGTACTGCCCCAGGCTGGGGACATATTCTTCATCAAGGCCGCTTCCTTCAGTGTTACCTTGGGAAAGATTGGGCCAGGATCCTCCTCCTTCTTCCAGCTTTCTTCACTTTCCTAGCAGCCCCCTTCAGACTGCAGACTACAGGTGGAACAAGTAGAAAACATAAATTCACCCTGTCATGCCCTGCTTAATACCCATCAACGATTTCCCTTCTCACATATTATAAAATCCCCACTGATTGATGTGATATATGATCGTCCTTTTAAGCAGGATGACCATATATCAGGCAAACCAGGACACCTTTGAGTGAAAAGAGACCCTGTCCGTAATGGATAGGGACAAAGTTCTAAGCCATGAATACCCTTGGCACACTAAGATGTATGAACACTCTATCCATAATGTACCTGCCAATATGGTCACCTTTCTCACTCCACCCCTTTCCCCATGACCATTCGCCTTGCTTCCTGTTAAACCCAGGAAGATTCACGTTCACTGCCAGGGACTTTGCATTGTCACTTTCCTCTACCTCCACTCAGTCCTCTTCTGTTTTTCATTCACATCTTGGCATTTTTCTACTCGAGTAGTCCTTCCATTTGTTGACTATCATAGTACCTGCTTGTTTTATCTACAATCCTAAGAACAATCAGAAATTACAATCCATCCGTGGGAAACTCCATAAGAAAATGAACGAGTTCTGTTTCACAAGCCATTGTGTCCCCAGCCAGGCATTACCTGATGCTCTTTAGGCATGTTTGATATTAACCAATATGCAAATCCCTGGGCTTTGGTGGTTCATATCTACAATCCAATCTACACAGGAGGCAGAGCTCCAAGGATTGTGGTTTGAAGCCAGCTGGAGTAAGAAAGTTTATGAGACTCTTATCTACAATTAACTACCAGAAAACTAGAAACAGAACTATGTCTCAACATGGTAGAAGTCTAGCCTTGAGCAAACAAAAAAGCTCAGAGGGAGTGCCCAGAATCAAGCTCTGTGGCCAACAATAAACTAAAATAAAATAAAAGCACAAGTGAATGTATGTAGAACTCAGGAAACTGTTATGAATAAAAAAGTATATATGGAAATGAATTGCTCTGCATTGTGTGTATAAATATATATATACATATATATGAATGAATTATTCTAAAGCAAAACTAGGACATGTGTATGCTAATAAAATCAAAGGACCAGCAAAGGACAAACACATCAGCTACAGGCTTCTCAGCCTGAAAATGTGGACTTAGGAATGTAAAACATTAAGCATTCAATTTGCAAACGCTGAGAGGATCACAGGCTGCTCGATAATAAGCAACAGTTTAGTGATGAGGAGATATTGTCAGAACAATCTAATTTCCTTTTAAGAAAAAGGGACCCTCACCAAAAGCATTTATTAAGTGTCTGTCTGCACACAGCTCGGAGAAGCCTGTTAGGGGACCTAGGAGCCCCTGTTCTGCTGTGAGGCATCAGATTTAATATGTGTCCTGACTTGAGCTAAAATCTGATTTCACTCCTATGACAATTTCCTTTCACAGGTCAGACAAATATGAGTTCTTTACAGTAGAAGGTGACAGCAGAACTGACACAGTGTTAAGTTCAGAATCATTTCCATAGCCTTCAAAAATTAGAAAACAGATAAATTAAAGGATGACCTGTTGCTCAGGTCAAAGGAGATTTACTTTTCCAGTATTCTGCCACCTCATGCTTCATGGTGTCCCAGAAAACACAATTATATCTACATTATCAGGGGAGTTGTTCTGAGTCTGTTTGGGACATCTTCCACTGAGAGGGTCCCAGTGCACTGCTGGAAGTGAAGACTTTGATTTAGATTTACATATTAGCACCAATGACAGAATGCCATCCTAAACAAATGCCCTTTTAGGGATCACAAAGCCACATGCCCTTGCCCAGCTATCACTAGGTACTATGACCAGCGACTTTCAGTCAGACAATGTTTGGGGCCAACTTGACATGACAATCATCCAGCCACACAGATACGTGACTTGAATACAAAGCATCTGGAAACTTTCAAGACAATAAGCACCAACATAAATCTTAAAGGTGACATCTAGGAAGTTCAGTTGCTCAAATGCGCACAAAGGAATGGCTAGTCTAAACCATAAAGATAACACAAGTCATCAGGACAGGCCTGAAAACCAACAGGTGGGGTGGAGGCAAGGCCTGCATCCAAGAGTCAGCTATGGGACAGGTGAGCTGGCCTTGGCAGTACTGTTCTATCCTAGAAAAACAAGACACAGGATCTTAATTCAGAGGGCTTTGGGGTGAGGAATGTTGACCAAATGCTTTGTGTTATCCACAAGAGGCCGTCTGTCTGCTTGTGGCAGATTAGTTACAAGAAAAAGCCATGTATGGCATGGGTGGTGGAGATAAAATGGGATTTACCCTCTCTTTGTGTGCCCATTGTTCGAAAGCATTTCTCTGAGCTAGAGACTGCCCTAGGAGATGGGGTGCATGAATAAGATGAATTTTACCTTTTTGCTCATGGAGCTTATAGTGCCACGAAATGTCTAGGCCAATGGAGAATCATGGTATTTGAAGAATAACTGAACCCAAAGGAGCTTGGATGAAGCGGAGTCCAGAAACCCAAAAGACCAGAGAGCCCTGAAGACCATTTTACACTCCATCTTATTGTGTGAGTCCTGATTGTCTGAGGAGGGTAAATAGCATTTTCATGCTTTCTAGATTCAGTGGTGGCAGGAAGATTCTGGTCCTTTATTTGTGCCATGAAGATTCAGGTGACTGAGCCAGAGCCTCCTTCCTGCTGTTACTGCTCTCTTGGTTTCTGTGATGCCATGTGTACCTATTTACTTGCTTCTCAAGCTTTGGGAAGTTCCTTCTTGGTCTCCATTGTTGGTTCGACCCATACATGCTGAAGTATCTCAGGTCTCTGTCCTGGATTCCTGCCTTAGAGTCGTCTCCTGTGACATCCTATTGCAAGGCTAGTGTCACTTTCATGCTAGTGAAGTGACTTCCCACTTATTTCTCCATTGTGGACCGGATCCCAGAATGTTGGGTTTATGTTGCTCTTTTCACAAGTGGCCTCCCTTTGTCATGGAAGACACAGCAGCCTTAAAGATCCAGGCCAGACCTACTCCCCCAATCTCTTTTGTTTCAATTCTTCCAGTTTTTGGACAAAGATCCAAGAACGACACGTTTTTGTTTCTGCCTCAATTACCTAGGATCAGTATGGATTATTATAGGAGTAGTCTCAGTGGTAGAGCATCTCTTTTCCTTCTTAAACCCATGCCCATCAACAGGAGGGGGTCCATGCAACAGGGACTCTCTTAAAAAAATCACTGTCTTAAAAAAATGGGGACCATGTGAAAGGGTATCAATGTACGTGAATTAATGCACCTTCTATCTGGCAAATATCATGTAACCCTTCTATTAATTACAAAAAATATATATGAAAAAAATCACTGTCTTAAAAAAATCAAGATACTTTACTTGGTAAATTTAGCATAAAATACAAATGACTGACCCTGGACAAAAAGCCTAATATGCTGTATCCTTTGCCTCTCTCAAGCTTTTATTCTGGAGATAGTCCTCTTAACCAGGGATACCACCACATTCCAGCTCCAGCTTTGCATTTGCTATTCTCTCTGCATAGATTCTCTTCCCCTCACTCTTTACATAACTCTCTCTAAAGTGACATTCAGTTCTCAGTGAAACGTACTTCAGTAAAGCTTCTCTGGATACCAAACCTAAAGTAACTGCAAGGGTCTTCCCTTTTAGGGAGCTTTAGGATTAGTGATGTGTGTGCATGCGTGTGTGCATGTGTGCACGCAGGCACATGTATGAATGTGTATGATCTCTAAAACAACAGGGACATTTAGCCACAGAGCCTGGAAGAGGACTGGTTATATGATAGGAGTTTGTTGGGGGCCGAGTAACGCCATGTCTAATAACTTTCTGCTGGACAAGGCAAGGCGCAAGAAGCAGGGCCAAGACTTGATTACCATTTGTTACAAATGTGTTACTGTTTATCACTCTCTGCTGGGACCTAGAGTGAGGGGATATTAGCTGGAGGGACTTCCTCAGGAGGGGTTTTTTTTTGAGAGAGAAGCTGCATGGCGTCTCTGTTTGTGCTCAGGGGAAGGAAGGCTGAGTGCAAGAGGACAGTGGGCTCTCTCCTCTCGTGGCTTGGCCTGGTCGGGGTGTGTTTTTCCCCATCCCTCCTACTTGTCGAGAGGGACTGGGGACGAAGGACCCCGACAGGAGCTCATGTAACATCTGTGAAATAATTGTGTATGCAAATGTCTAATAGGTGGTGTATTAACCTGGTACCCATATGCCTTCCCCTTCAGTGAGAAAGTATCAGCTGCTAGTGCCATGTAACAAATCATTCCCAAATTTATTATCTTAAAAGAGCAAGTTTGCATAAATGCTTACAGTTGAGTCAGTTAGTGGTTCTATTGTCCTGGGCCAGGCTTGGTTGATTTTGGTTTGGCTCACACAAACTCCTCTGGTTATGTGATGGGCTGGCTGAGGGCTAATTGGTCTAGAAAGGTGCCACTCATATGTTAGGCATTTCTCTGTGTATCAGCTGGGTGAAGGAGGAACTGGACCAAGTGTCTGTATTGACCAGCGGTGCATATTCATCCCTGTGGTAGTCTTGGAGAGAGAGCACAAGTGCCCAGTCTCTATTGAGGTCAAAGTTCAGACCCACCATTTCCACTATATTCTGTTGGTTAAGATGAGTTCAAGGTCAGCACAGATTTGAGGGGGAAAATAAATTCTCCTTACCAATGGTGGAAATACAAAGTCCTATTGTAAAGTTGTAGCAACAAGGAGCAATAAATGGGTATGGGGATCATTATTGCAATTAGTCTACCAATAGAGGGTGACAACAGATGGGGTCATTTTTCAGGGTCACCTTCTTCTTTACAAAGGCATAGAAAGCATGCCTGAGGCCCCAGAACACTTTCCATGGCAGGGGTCACAGGTTCTGCATGTCCAGGGGTGACTGAGGTGTAGGGTACCTTGACGCCTGGTATACAGCAGCATAGAAAAGTTCAGGCTCATCTGTGGCTAGTGGGGTGCACAGCACCCCTAGTCTTTCCTTATCCTCTCACATAGCATGGAGCCAGCACACAATCCACACAGGAATGCATACAGGGCAGGACTTAATGAGGCTGCTAACGCCTTTAGGCACCCCAGCCCCTTTTTCCCCGTCCCCCCCCCCACCTCTCAAAGCAGCAAACACCAGGGCCACAGCTCACAGCTTAGCACAATATAGTCTCACATCCTGAGAAAGCCAAGGCTCATATGTGCAGCTTTTCTTCCCACAGGTACAGTTGCTAGCTTTTAAAAGAAAGGAAGAAAGAAAGAAGGAATTCTAAGCAGTTATCCATGACACCTAGGTGATCAGAAGCTTTCCATAGACTCACACAATTTCAAAGCTAATGCTGTGGGGGGATTCAACCCTTCTTCATGGCTCCACACAATGTGGAAAAAGCTCCGGCATCCTGGTTTCCCATCCAATTCTCTTCTCTTCCCAGCTGTCAGTTCAGTTTGAAGAAGTTCTCTCTTCACACTCGCATGCAGGCGAATGTGTTTGACTCGAACATATTGATTTCAAGCTGGTGAGAGTAGACGTAGCCATCCAGCTTGCCAAATCCTTAGAGCAGGTGAGAGGTCCCTGAAATCACTTGTACTGTTTCTTATCCGCAACCATTTCATAGAGCAACCTACCTCCCTTGCATAAAATATTTAAATTCTGCCTAAATTTCATCTGTTATAAACATATTCCTAGGCCATAGCGACATGATATCCCCAGCTGGAGCCTTATTCCTCTCAGTACTACTCAGAGAGAACCGGATCTAAGACAGATTTCAGTGTGTCAGCAGTAGGGACTCAGGTCTCTGCCTCTGCTGCTGGTTGTATATCAACCAGACTTCAGAGCTCTCTTGCAACCCAGCATAGAGAGGGCGGGGAGGGAGGGGAGAGGAAGTCATTGACTCTTTCCTTGTTGAAACTCATCTAGATTTTACAGACACATTCTTAAAGGCTCCAGTCATAAATGTGGACTAGGGGAAGGAGGAGACAGAGTGGGAGCACATTGTGCTGGTCAGGAGGTGGAAATGAAGCAGGAGAGACTGGGTATTCCCAGAGATGATTCTTCATGACTCACGGCTCACCCCAATAAACCTCACCCCAATTTCAGCACAGGAAATGGCTTGTATGATTGGAGGGGAGGGAACAGAGTAGAGGCACATAGGGGATGATTAGAAATGCAAATCCATCATCATGGTAAGTTCTCCTTGTCACCCACTTTGGTTGGATGTGCCTCGAGTACAGTATGGACAGCATTTGAGTTCATCAGGTGACGAGGCTCAGGTTGAGTGTGTGTCTACACTCATGACTTCTCCTTACTTTGATGGGACAAGGAAGGCTGTGCGTAGCAGATGGCCTCCATGATTGATGATGGTAAAAACCCAGGATGGACATGTTAGTGACAAGTTGCTTCTGATTTTTCTGCATGGAAAACTGTATTAGGGCAGAGACAGAAAAGCAAAACTTGCCTGGTAGGTCAGATTTCTCATGACAATTTCTCTCCCCCCGCTCCCCACACACCATGGTCTCTGTGGGCCTCAAAACTGAGCTCTTCCTTCCTCAGCTGGTTGAGGGATAGGATTATAGGTAGGTATCACTATGCATAGCTTTCATATAGTAGAACTTGAATATTTTGGACTCTGGTGACCCCCAAGATAATTCCAGAGATGAGCATGTATAAGGTATTCTTTTTGCTTTTTGCTTTTTGTTTTTGTGGGGTTTTTTGGTTGGTCATGGGGCTTGAACTCTGGGCCTAGATGCTGCCTGAGCTCTTTAGCTCAAGGCTACCACCCCACTATGTGAGCCACCTAGAATTACGGTGTAAGCCGTACATTTGGTATTCTAATCTCTTCAAGTTTTTAAATTCTCCCTCCATCCCTGTGCCTTTTCACCAAAATATATCCCAGTCCGTTTCCCACTTCTGTGATCATCTCTCTTAAAAACCCCGTCTTCCTTCACCACAACTGTACTTCCTTCCCTCTCCATTTATCAGATAATGCTTTCATTTGTGGATACATAGCTTGGATGTAGTCAGTGCATAAAAAATCACATGTTCTTTTGAGGGCCCCTCAGGCCCCAGTCTTCAGTTGACATAAATGATGGGGGTAATGGGGCACTGTATCTGGTTTCATCCATCAGCAATGGACATATGGCTGGTGGTTCCAGGCCAAGTAAGTTTTGGTCAGGACAATCATTATTATTTTTTTTCTGGCTGGGTTGGCTCAGTCAAGATATGAACTGTAGGGTATGTCTCATGAAACAAGAGCTGACTGCTCATGGTAGACAATATGGTAGTTGGAAAACCAGAGAAGGGACTGGGGATGGATGCTAGGGAAACCCTGTCCAATAAGAGTCTCAAGAGGACAGCCTGAGAAGGACTGCAAATGCCGCAGCAGACTAGAAGTGATGCCATGGCAAGATAGGAACACCAAGCATGTTGAGATCAGATAAATGGTGGTGGAGAGTGATGGTTCTAACCACCTGCAGTTGTTTGCTACACGTTTGTATAGACCAGGTAGAATCTGCCACATTAGGCTGGCTTGGATACAGTCATAAACTCCAGACAGATGATATAGACAGCTGATTAAGCTCCTCCTTGTGCTTAGAAGATTATTTATAAAACAAAGATTCAATGACTGTTGTTCTCCCTTTGAAGTATTGGAATTAAAATCTTTTTTATCTTTAATATATTTTATTACTAGGTACTTGATTAATTGCCTTCATTTTAGAAAATAGATACAAAACAATACAAAAAATCATTGTCTTCTCTTCTTGTCTCTTCTTTTTTTAATATTTTTATTGTAATTAATAAAAGGGTTACATGATATTTACCAGATAGAAGGTGCATTAATTCACATGCATTGATACACTTTCACATGTCTTGGTCCCCATTACCCTCCCCCCCACCCCCACCCCTCATCTTGTCTCACTTTGTTATCTGATATATTGGATATATTTGTATTTGGTTATTTGAAATTGGAATTAAAATCTTAACTAGCAAAATTCTGTGTTGGAATTTCTTATGGAAATTGGTTCACTTGATTGTTGCATAACACAGTAAATATTTCTCTTGCTACAAGTGTAGTACACTGGACATTGTCTTATTCAGAGACTATAGTGAACAGCATTTTATTAGTTTTCTTAAATTTCCTTCCATTCTCCTTTCTATGGTGAGAATTGCTTTATATTTTTCTTTTTCTGATGTGGTTTACTGGGACTTCTAAGGCCTCCTTCATGCCATCTTTAGGTCTCTTCACAACACCTGATATAGCAGGCAATGTAGTTTCTTAGGGGATAAAGAATAGAGGTATCTCTCATACTCCAGGGGATGCAGGCATGGCTGGTGGTCAGGGGTCAAATAATGAGTTGGAGCTCATTATCTCTGTGTTTGAGCCCGGAAGCTAAGCAGTATCAGCCAAGCAATCAATTATTCATTCAGCTGTTTAATTAGAACCTACTGTGTACCTGTCACCTCCCTTGGCCTTCTGGATCATTAGACTTGGTACCTGTCCTCAAATAGCTAAAGCCACAATTGAAGATACAAGAGATACATATACGAAATGATTAGCAACCCCAAATGAATGGCTCAACCACCCTGAGTGGTTGAGTGGTCTAGGAGACAGATGTCTCAGAATGGAGAGGCTTGAGATAGAAAACAGAGGAAGGATTTGCGTCCACTTGTCCTACTGCTAAACTATCTTAGTATATTACTTTTAGTATTGTGACAATGATATGCACATTTGATGCCAGTTGAATACATATTTAAACCCATAAGTCTTTGGGTCGAGTTTCTAACAAAGACCAAAATCTCTCTGCATAAGCATGACTATGTAAGGGAATAAGATGATTTAAGTTACATGGAAAAAAAATAATTAACTTCACTAAAGGAGCTCAATTAAATTCGATAGTCTTGACTAACTGATGCTTCTCATGTCAGTCCCTCAGAATATAAGCTTCTTGCTTCTCTGACCATCCGCTGCTGATGTATTCTCTATTATATCTGTGGCACCTAAAATAAAATGAGGTATACATTATAGGCTTAGCACTTACTTAATTAATTGAGTGTGGAGTGTGAGGAGCTTCCAGAGTGTTTGTAAGGAAAGAAGAAGCCAACACAAAAGAGATTATTTAACTAATTAGGGATGGAATCTAAAATGGAAGGTATGATACAGTCCAATCATCTCAACTTCTAAAGTAATACCTAGACATGAGTTTGGTGTACTATGGCTGCATGTTCTCCCCCTCAATTCATTTGGAAAAATCATAATCTCCAAGATGATAGTATTAAAACTTGTAGTCTTTGGGAGGTAATTAGATCATGAAAGTGGGATCTTCAAGAGTTGGATTGGTGACATTATAAGAAGACGCATACCTGAGGAGAAGACGGTTCTCTGCAAATCAGGAAGAAGATCCTCACCAGATTCCGGGCCTGCCAATGGTCAGTGGATTTCAGACTTTCCAGCTTCTAAATGTCTGTGGTTTCAGCCACCCAGTCTATGAGAATTTGTTACAGCAGCTTGAACTAAGATCTCATGTAATCACTCTTGAACTTAGTTCCTTTTAGTATCCTGTAAAGTAAGTGGCTCAAAGATTCTAGATTTTTCCACTTCATCAAAAAATCTTTCATTTTTTTTCAAACAATGTTAAGTTTGAGGGAGGCCATCATAAGAAACCATTTGGTTTTCATTTTAAATTTGTTGTTTTTTTTTTTTCATCCCCTCCCAACTCAGACCACAGCTTCCATGAATGGAATAGAACAGGATACGGTATCGATCAAGCAGAATCTTTTTCTAGATACTTTGGAAACAGAGGTAAATTACTCATCTACATGAGAAAATTTCTTTTACTTTCAGCTGTAGTATTACTATTGGTTTCAAGCTCTTAATGCATGGATTATTTATTGTTTATTAACTGTATTCTCGCTCTTTCATAGAGGTATTGACTTGTTCAGTAATGAAAATTAGCTGGTCAGCCACAGATGAAGGGGCCTAAAAACCAGTCTTCAAGGTCTAAGAGAAAACATTCCCTCGATTTCTTTGGGGCCCTTCTGGGTGAGCTTCCCTGGTACAGTCCAAGTATTAAGTAGCTGTTTGGGATCTCCTTTCCTTTAAGAATAAGGAAACTATCTTTAGATACTAGAGTCTGATTGTGTGTAAATAGCTGGACAATCTTAGAGGAATAGTATTCCATCCTCAGATCTCATTCTCCATCCTGTTATTTCCCAGGGTAATGGAGGCAGTTATTTAAACATTTTAATGACCATGTCTGGTGGAGACTGAAAATTGGCACCTGGACTGACTATTTAAAATTGTCTGCTTCCAGGTTTTGGAGTCTCTCCTTCAACTTTCTCTGTCATGCTAGATAGGTGACAAGGCAAACTCTCTGTCTATCAGTCTTCACTGTGCAGAGCTCTGTTGGAAGCCTCTGGGAGCCCAGTGTGCAAAGGAGATAAGCCAGAGGCATGATGCTTATTTAGCAGTTCTCTCTGTAGAGTCCTTGTATTCTCAGCTCCTTTTTTCTTGCCCATTTCCTTAGCCTTTTATCATAAATTCCCTGTGTTGTTTCTATACCACTGTTTCGCAGGTTGGCTCACTGTATTCCTTCATTAGCTTGATTTTATAGGGAAAAGGATGCTCAGTATTTTAGTCCATTCCAGCTATTATAAAACGAATCCTAGGCTGAATAATTCATTAAAAATAGAAATTTATTGTTCATAGTTTTTGAGGATGGGAAATCTATGACCAGGGTGTTGTCAGATTTAGTATCTGATAAAAACTCATTGTCTACTTGTTACTTAGCCCCTGTTTGCTGCATTCTCAGATGGTAAGAAGGGAAAACAACTCTTTTGAATACCTTTTATAAGGATACTAATCCCATTTATGAAGCATTACTTTCTCAAGATTTCACCTTTTAGGACTACTGCATTGGGAATCAAATTTCCACATACAGCTATGGTATTAGGGTGCCATTAGATGACTTTCCTCTGCTACTTTCCTTGATATTCATCACTGAACCAGCATACTTTCATACCTTTACATACCTATCATCTTTTTTCTAAGAATCTGTTTTTTCTTCCTGGCCCCTTGTTTATCATCTTATAGAATTCCATGTCAGTAAAGTGATACTGCTTCACTTAACTCTTATGAGAATGTAGAAACCCTAAACGCTGGGAAAGTTCAAAGGAAGGCTATATGATTCTCTCCAAGGACATCACAGAGTAGGTCGTACGGTGACTGGGTAGAAAGTTGGGTTTCAAGACCTCTTCAGTCTATTTCAGCTGATAGAAATGTATTGTCTAGTGTGCTCAGTGTTGAGGGGGTAAATAAAGGAGGGCAGGGAGCTGGGGACATAGCTTAGTGATACAATGATTGCTTAGCCTTGCATGTCTGAAATCCTGGCTTCAATCCCCAGCACTAGAAAGGAGAGAGAGACATGGGTGGGGGGGGGGAGGAGACAGTGAGACCAAGAGAGGGAGAAATGGAGGGAATGGAGGGAAACAGGGAGGGAGGAAGAGAGGAAGGAAAGAAGGAAGGAAGGAAGGAAGGAAGGGAGGTTGAAAGTTTGCTTTGAACAAAGAGGTAGATTGGCAGAGTAGCACACTACTTTTCTGATATTATCGTATAAGGCCCTCTGAGCCTCAAATGGATTTTTAGAAATGTCCTAGAGCAAAGGGCCAGTCCTATTTCTCCACCTGGAACAGTAAGTTAATGCATGATGCCCTCAGGGGCTTGCTTCTTAGTCACCACCTAGAATCTAATGTTTTAGAATCAAACAACGTGTTAAAGGACATATTTGGCCATTGTACAAAGGAGTCTGCATCATTGCCCCAAGTTCCCAGGATCTGATGCCTAGCTAAGGCTTTCTATGATTATCTTGAAAATATTGCCTGTGAATGACACCGCTACACACAGTAATTAGAAGCAGGGTATTTGCTTCAGCTAGAAGCAAGATGACAAAAGAAAACACAGCATGTCAGGAAGTAATCTGGACTCTAGAGAGGATGACAGAGGGTGTGTGCAACACAGCAGAGTTCACCCTACAGCACGCCTCTCAGAATGGAACCTGCTCAATTTTTAATTTTTTTTTTTGCCTTGGGCATAATGCATGCCTTGTTTTTATCTTAAGCTTCTGCAAGAGGAGTTTGAGTACTTTCTCAGCTTACCTTTTCCAATCACCAAGGCTGTTCACTCTCAGTGGATGTCTCTTATGGTTTTAACCTTTTATCTTGCTGTTTTGATAGTTGTTTTGAGTTTACAACTAATAAATATTCCACAGGCACCCTGGAGTTTGGCTGGTCAGGAAGGAGCCAGAGACAATTCCAAGTTGATTTCCCACTTCCCAGGCTCTCTGAGTGATTGGAGGGAAGGAGGGAGCGCCTAACACATGGGGTGTGAATTGTGTGCAGGAGCAACTGGAAACCCAGGCAACCCTCTGCTCAGGGCTTCCCGCGAATCAGCTGGGTTTTCTGGCAGAGCAATGAGCAAGTGGCATTAATGAGGTAGGCATGGAGAATGCCAAAGGGGCTTACATTTGGTGGGCGCTGGGCCTAGCAACAGCAGAGAAACAATAAATGCATGGAATATATATATATATATATATATATATTTCTCCTCCCCCTCTTTTTAATAGTAGCAACTTTTTGGCTGATTAAAGTACTTTTCATGGTTCCAGGAGGGAAGCGTCTTTTGTACGACACATTCGAATGTCAGTTCTCATTACCAAACCCTGGCTGTTCAAATGCTATCTGAATTTCCCCAAGGCCTCCTTGGGGAGGCTCTAGGCAGAAATTTCAAGGAGCTTATGCCAATTATTTTCCTTCTATCTACATATTGATGGCTGACCCACAGTAATCACGTGAGTCAGGAGCACAGTTTCTTGTATCTCATTCATGGCTTTGTAGACACCCTTCTCCTACCCCCTCCCTCACCACCACAGAGTATTTTCCCTCTAGCCTCCACAACTGCCATTTGTGCTGTCTACTTGTCTACTTGAGAATTACATGGCAGACCAGAGAGAGAGATTCTCCAGATTTTGTTTGAGGGTGGAAAGGCAATTATTTGGGCATTTTCATGGTAATTTCAGAGTTCATTAAGGACGTGTGACATAAACATGTTCTGAGTCTCTGTGGTGGGAGCAGGTGTGGAGCTCTGGACTTCATTCTTTAAAAATTCTCTAACTTAGGCTATTCTTATTGGAAGTTATAGATATAACCTGTCAGTTCACAAGGGAAAAGGGAACTGATTCGAGACCATGTTGTAGTCACTTATTACAAACCAAAGCTGAAAGCCAAGTATCACAGAGACTGAAACCAGAGAGCTTACCTAGCAGAAAGTAACAGGCAGTCTTTAAGGAGTAGGATATTTGAGTTGTCTTTGATTTGTCCTTTGTTCAAGAATGAAATTCCCATGAGAATATGATCAAGCTTCTTTTCTCTGGCTAAATGAAGGTGGAACTCTTGACTGATGGTCAAAGGGAAGATCCAAAGTGCAGCTGAGGAGCAACTGTGTTCTGGACAAGCAAACCTGTCTATTGCTTCTTTGTAGCTGGAAAGTCCCAGATTGCCCTGGAAAAGCATGTCCAGCACCACAGCCTCATGCTGCTTCTAGTCACCATTGCTGAGTAGCAAGAGAGCCTTTTCTCCTTTGCCCAAAGTACCTGAACTGATTCCAAGTCATCTTATTTGGAAGGAAAGTAAACCCGACATTCCCACTTGGTAAACCAATGAAAAGGGGTGCTAGACTTGAAAAAGTCTACAGCCATCTCCCCATGATGCTGGGACGATGGCTGGGACAGCTGCAGGGGGGTAAAGGTAATGATTCTCCAAAATCTGTCATTCAAAGCCAATTCTGACAGAAAAGTCTAGGAGACTATATCTCCAAAATAAATAAGCAGCAAAAAGCCAGAGTGGAGGCACAGCACAAATGTTAGAGTGCCATTCAAGCAAGCCAATCAAATAAGCACAAGGCCCTGAGTTCTAAATCTGACACAAAAATTCCAACCATCTGTTTTTCTCAGGTCCTCCTATTATAGTTATTATCTTCAGCAGTGATTACCATCGAGCAGGTTCTCTGTGTACTACTTATTTGATTTTTTAAACAATTCGCATTTGCTTTTAAAGAGGTTTTTGGAAAGGAGCATATTTAAGCAGAGATGAAACCAAAAACCACCATAATAATGTAGTGAGATGAGCAGAAAAAGGAAATCACCTCTTGTTGTCCTTCCACCAACAGCATCCTCATTTAGGAGGAGTCTGAAAAGCCAGACCTCATTGGAAATGAGTGAAGTGGGATTTCAGCGACTACCTATGGTCAGTGATTCACAATTTGGAAAATAACTCAATGAGACATGAAGGGCATCAGCCAAAATCAGAGGGAACGGAGCAGGAGATGAAAGAAGAGAGGAAGGAGAACAAGAAGATGAGGAAAACCCACTCCACATCCCAAAGAGACTCTGCAGGTGACTTTGAGGCCCACAGATGCTATCAGTCAGGAAAAGCTCTGGGTAAAACTGAAGAGTTCAGTCTTATTCAGTGTAGGGCAACATTACACAAACAACTAAGGCCTTTCTAGAAAGTGGTAAATAATATGAAGGAAACGAACCATGCATAGAACAGAGTGCCACTAGTTGGCTACTCAGGCTGTGTGTGAACGGATTTCTCTCTTACAAGGTGACATTTAAAAAGAAAGCCATCGCATGAAGCTCTGTGAGTTTTCCCACAGAAAGAACAGTTGATGAGCTGGATTGGGAAATGAGGGAGGTTGGCTAGGCTAGCTAGGTTGTCTTGCCTGAATATCTTAGGAAAAGAATCAGAGTGGCAAGGGGTTGGGGCAGAGGTGACAGATGTTAAGAATAATCAGTCATTCTGCTGCTTTTCTGGAGGGCGGATTGTAGGCAATGTAGTCAGCTAGGTACTTCTGTTTACAGCAACAGATTAATCATATAGATGGCTTTGAAAAGAAATCTGGAAGTCTCTAAGGTTGGGACAGCAGCTCAATGACATCAACAATCAACAAGCTCTTAGGACTAATCTCCATGGTCACGAACATGAGCAATGCCTTACTGGAGTCAGACCTGAGACAGTCAAGGCTCGCTGGAGCCTTTGCAAAGGTCTGGCCTTGTTCCCTTCAGGAGAAAGCACACTCAAGATGGAGGGAGAGCCTTGGGCATGTGTTTAAGAGCAGTCTACATGATACCTCCTTTGGAGCCAGGAAATGGAGTAGCAGGGTTTTTATTTTGTTTTGTTTTGTTTTTGATGCCATGGATTAGGAGGGGTCTGGCACTGCCTGACTCACTTCTCACTGTGCCTAGAGAACTGAGGTGGTGGTGGGGTGAGAGGTGGCTGGGAGAGGGGAGAAGTTCCGAAGAGAGAAGTACATGTTCTGATTTTTTTCTCCTTTATTGATAGACAAGCTTTTACTCCAGCCTGGGCATCTGTGGGCGAGAGCTGGACTCTATTTTATAGTGAGGGCTTTTTTTTCCCCCTTCTTTTTCTTTTTTTTTTCTTTTCCCATCAACACTTGTCAGGGATTCAAGGCAAAAAGCCTGGCAAAAGCCTGGGCTTGTGCATCAGCACAGGCAAAAGATGAGTCTAAACAGGGAACAGAGCAAGGCATTGTTCCAACACAGCAGAGTGGGAAAAGTAGGTCAGGGAAGAAAATGCAGGTTTGACAGAACTGGGAATTGAACTTGTCACCTCCAAGCCCATTGGTGTAGAAAGTGAGCAGCCAGCAAGGGACCATGGAGTAACTGCAGAGCGCTGCCTGGGCAGGGGCGGACACATGCTGTGAATGCAGCCCGCCTGACTGTCACTTCCACATTCTCTCTCTGCCATCCTCCCCTCCCCCTACTGCCCTTACCCTGGGAAACTAAACCAAGTGATGATTCTAGACGACAAGAGCAGCTGAGACTGTCTCTGGAGAGAAGGCGAGGAGGGCAGCATCCCAGCTACCAGCTGCATTTGCTGAGCTGGGATTTGAGACAACCCTCCCTTCCTTTTCCAGAGAAGGCTCTAATTACAACACCATCACCTTCTAGGAAACTTCTCCGGATGAATGGCCACCAGCAGGGACATCCTCTCTCCTCATCAGCCTCCTGCTTAGAACTGTACCCAGGAGTGCCAGACACATCTCGACCTTGGTAATTCTCCTGGCCATTGATGATTTCAGAGGAAGGGTGTTTTCTCAACTCAGCTATTTCATTTGGGAAATATCACTGAGTTCCTACTTCTGGACGTTGTTTTTGCCTCACACTGATCTTTTTTTTTTCTTTCTTCTTGCGTATCACAAACATCCTTCATTAGTAGCAACAAGAAAAACTTCGAACTGGCCTCCCACCTCATACCAAGATGTGGTGTTCATCAGATATTCTCGCACTGATGCTTCCACATATATTTAAGGTCCAAGAGAAGCTTGTAGCCCAAGCCTTCAGACCTTCAGACCTTGTGACTCATGGCCTGATTTCCTTCTCTCTGAAATGGATGTCACTTATTTATAATGGAAAGGCTCCAATTCCAGTTCTTCCAAATATTCACCAAAACGTGTCACTTTCAAACTCTTCAGCTGTAAAATGATGACATCATGGATAGCAGAGATGAAAAGTTTCAACCAGACAAACATGAGGTTTATATCAAAAGTGTTTTTCTCAGGCCTGGCACTCATAGGAAGCTTGATCCAATATCTCTTTTCTTCCTTCATAGGTGATAACATGCCATTGAAAGAAGTGGGCATGGTGGCTCACACCTGTAATTTTAGCTATTCAGGAGGCTGAAATCTGAGGATCACGGTTCAAAGCTAGCAGGAGCACTAAAGTTCATGAGACTCTTATCTCCAATTAACCACTAGAAAATTGGAAATGGTGCTGTGGCTCCAGGAGTAGGGTGGTAGCCTTGAGCTAAGGAGCTCAGGGACAGCGCCCAGGCCCAGGCAAGCCCCATCACCGACGGGGGGGGGGGGGGGGGGGGTAAAGGTGGGGCAGAGAATTGGATCCCCCTGGTCATTTTTTCTCATCTTGTCTGGCACTGCCCACTAGCCACACATAGCTATTTGAATTTAAATTAATTAAAATTAGGCCGGGAGTTTGGCCTAGTGGTAGAGTGCTTGCCTAGCATGCACGAAGATCCGGGTTCGATTCCTTGGTACCACATACATAGCAAAAAGCCGGAAGTGGTGCTGAGGCTCAAGTGGTAGAGTGCTAGCCTTGAGAAAGTCCAAGGACAGTGCTCAAGCCCTGAGCCCAAGCCCAGGACTGGCAAAATAAAATAAATTAAAATAAAATTAATTAATTAAAATTAAATAAGATTTAGAATGCATTTCTTCAGTTAAATCACTGTAAGTCAGGTGTTCAGTGACTGTCTCATTGTACAGTATAGATATAGAACATGGCTATCACTGCAAGAAATTCTCTTGGACAGCCTAGTATTTTTCTAAAAATTAGCTTTTCTGTTCTAATAAAATTAGGTCTCCTAAGGCAAATCCAAGATTTTCTTTGGCCTTGGTGTCAACTTCAATGACATTCCCTTCAGACATGCAGTATTTATTTCTTGACACAACTAAGAAAATCACAGTGGGACTACAGACAAGTCCTGCATAAATGTCTCCAGACTGGCTTCTACTCTACTTGCAAGTTCACCAGAGAGAAGGGCCTGTGAGCTCAACTTGTGCAAATTGGACTTTCATACGTCACAGATCCTGTTTCCCTGTGTGTTTTTGTGCTCAGCATAAAATACTGCCACACTCAGTGCCATGGAATCTGAGGTAACTTTAAAGTTGATAGGAGGCCAACTCTGCCTGACTTCTAAGAGCCAAGTCCTCAAAGGAGGATGTATATATATATATATATGTATATATAGTTGTACAAAGATATTTCAATGAGCTAGTTAATTTGTGAGTACAATGCATCTTGATCAATGCCACCCCTTCCATTCTCCTCCGAATCACCTGACTATTTTCACACATGCACATTAAATATTATAACTACATTTACCCACAGGACTTTTTATTGTCTTGTTGGGATGAAGATTGATACGGCTGTTGGTGGTAAGGTAAATGAAGAAGCTAAAGGTGTGTGTGTTGGGGGGAAGTTTCTTTACAAGAGGAAAGTGAACATTCCCAAAGTAGAAACCAGGACATTTCCTCAAGGCTAAATTCCTTTAGCTTCTAGTTGTTGATAATAGTGGAAGGATATTTGGTGGTCATTTTACCTGGATGTAGCAGATGCCCAAGCATCTGTCACTCTAGGTCTTCCCGTGACACCCCTTCCCATAGGGCAATGAGCACGTACTTATCCAATTGCTCTCATGTTCTCTGATCCAAATAGAGCAGAAGAAGTTTCCAGGAGGGATTAAAATGCACACTTGAATAATCGCAGCCAACTCAAGCCCAGAGAGAAGCAAAAGTCAGTGTGATGGGGGTGGGGAAGCATGAAATAAGTCAAGGTTAATTCAGCATGTGAGGCAAGTTTGAATTATTCATCTCCTGACCTCGTACCAGGTACTTTTTACTGCAGTCTGTCGTGATGGCTTAGGGGGCATACGAGTTTTACAGGCTTTGTTCTTTAGTTGGAAGCAATAGGATTGCTAACACAGAGCTTGGCACAGGCTGAGAATTGCCTTTTAGAAGCCCTTAAATGTGGCATAGCTGAGAGGAGGAAGGAAGAGAATGGCCACTTAGCACTTCAATCCCATTGGCTCTAAGT
The DNA here is from genome assembly GCF_031878675.1 of Megascapheus bottae. Classification (NCBI taxonomy): domain Eukaryota; kingdom Metazoa; phylum Chordata; class Mammalia; order Rodentia; family Geomyidae; genus Megascapheus; species Megascapheus bottae. The sequence continues at coordinate 15,916,611 of NC_143529.1, read as the reverse complement.
GATTGGGAAGAAGAGGGCTGGAGAGCAAGAAGTGAGAAAAGCATGTGAGAGTGAGAGGGAGGAGGAAGATCATAGAAGATGTATGGTTTGGTTTTCTTAAATCATCAGAGCTCATTTTTTAAGTCATAAGACATTTCTGATTGAAAATTGATCTGCACAAAACCAAAACCAAAACAAAGACAAGCCTTTATGGTTTTAAGAATCAGGGATCATGATGGGAAATTAGTATCTATTAAAAAAAATCAGAACCTCAGACCTTGACTAAGCTGTCCTTGCAATGGTAGGGGCTATTTCTCATATCTCATCACCATGTGAAGTGACTATCTCAAAGCGTGCCACACATTTTCTATATCTCCAGCTGCTCTGGCTGGCATTTTGTTTTAAGTCTGACATTCTTGGCTTGTTCTTCTGGTGGAAGAAATACTGTCTAAACCTGCTCAATGTCAAATCCTGTTCAACATGCTTTTGTTCTCTTGGCTACTCCATGGCCAGCATTCCTGACCAGCTTGTTGAAATAGCTGAGTGCGTACAACCCAGGACTGCATCTCTACATCTGTGGGAGTAGCAGCCTCCGTCAAGGCCGTGATCATATTTTTCCCAAGATCCTTATGCAAGGCTAGAGGGAAACTTCTAGAAGCAGTAGTGGAGACATATCCATGTACTCGGCAGCTCTAGAATCCAATTCACATTTCTCTAATGCGAATTTCTCACAGACTCAACTACTACACAAGGGTCTAGGTCATTATGAGTCAAGGAAATGAGTGAAGCAGGAATAATTGTGGCAAACTGGACAACATATGGCTGGTTCAAAAGGAAAGTTGATACTCATCTCAAAATATCAGCCACACACAGGAATACCAGCTCAGTATTGCCAAGTCTCCTGGGTTTTCAGGATAATCTAAAAATACAAGTTTTAGGAAAATATCTTTTTAAAAAAAAATGTTGGCTCAAAGTCAATGGATTGGCTAAGCAAAAAGGACCAGATTCAACCAGGAGGAAAGTTCTAATACATCAAATTATGGAAGAATACATTTCATGGTTTCCATGATCCTGAACTCCCACTAAATGCACCAGTATGAGAAAAGGCCAAAAGGCTAACTCTTGACACCCTTTTCCTTGGCAGCCATTTTACTAATGGCTCTTTCCAGCTCTAGGCTGTAGAGATCTTCACCCTATTCCAGGCATGGCCTTGTCCTTCTTGGGGATTGGAAATTGTGCTCTAATTCCTCTCCCAGCTAATTGCTTTAATGCATCCTGAATGTATCTAGGCTGCCGCCCCTAACCACTGGGTCATCATTTATTCACAGGCCCCAAGTCTCTTAAGCAGCCTCCTGCAGGCCCTCACACTGCAGGGGATTAATGTAGTCTGGTTGGTGAGTCAAAAAGAAAGATGACATCATTTTCATGTCAGAATGGGGATGTGTGTTCATGTCTGTAGGGGTAATAGAGTGCAAAGGGAGGAAAACCAAGCCTCCCCACCCCCAACCTCTTCCAAGATAGCACATTTCCCCTCCTTTCTTGTCTTGCTTTCAATCCAATCTGGCTTCTCCCAAGAGAGTTATTAATATGGGGCACCGCCTGGCTTCTTCCCTTCTGTCTCCTTGTATAAATCCAACTAATTAATTTACTTTAACAAGAGGAATCTTTTTCCATCTCTTTCAATCTTTGTCGTTCCAGCTTAGTTTCTCTTAATTCAAACCCAAGACACACAATTAGTTTCATCATGTTGCTTCCAACTGGATCTGTGGGAGGTTCAAGTGTTGGAAGATCTCTGGTTTTGCATCTCATAAACTAGGGGGAAAAGGAGTCTGTAAGTTAAAAGGTGGTTAAGTAAGAAGAGTTGCTGGAGCAAGTCAAGGTGGGAATTAATATCCTGTCTGATTTGATTGAGGAAAGAAACATGGAAAAATATTTTGGGTGATAGAAATGACAGCTTGAGATTTATACATTTATTACCTTTATTTTTGTTGGTCCTGGGGCTTGAACCCAGGACCTGAGAGTTTTCCCTGTACCAACTTGAGGCCCAGCACCACTTCCAGTTTTCTGGTAGTTAGAGATAAGAGTCTTACAGACTCTCCTGCCCAAGTTACCTTTGATCCTTAGATCTTAGCCTACTGAATAGCTAGCCACCAGTGCCCAGCTATATATGTTGTTAAAAGCTCCACTACATTGAATTAGTCAAAAACGGAATGACAACAAATTGATTTGGGAGGTCTTAATTGGCTTTTCTTTGCAATCCTAGAATGGGACGACACTTCCCTCTATAGTGTGACAGATGAGTGTGGTTGATAGGCTGAGCATCTGAGGTTGGCTTCCTAGTCTGAGAAGTACTAAGGAAAGCAGACATAGAGAGCCAAAGCGGATTGGGTCATTTGAAAGTTTCTTTCCTTGTAAGATCTTAAAGCTGAGAGGACTTCCTGACCATGTTAGGCAAAATTGGCCTGTGTGGGGATTTGGCTCTCTCTCCCCTTGTTTTTCAGAAGATCAGATAAACAAGCTTAGTTTTGCCTTGATGGGGTAGAATGTCCTCGCTAGTGACTATTTTGATTTGATCCGTTAGATCTTCTGCGGGGGCTCAATCCAAACCAATGGCTTCCTATAGTCTTTGCTGAACAAACCTACAGGTTTGTTGAACCCCACAGAAATGGTGATGTAAGAGTGTTTCTTTGGTGATAGTAGGTTTGAACTCAGGGCCTTGTGTTTCCTAGGGCAGGTATCCTACCATGTGAGCTATACCCCCCTCCTTCTTGTTTTCTTTAGTTTTGAACAGGGTCTTGCTCTTGACTCAGGTTAACCTGGACCACTATCCTCCTATTTACCCTTTTCACATAGCTGAATGAGAATCACACACCACCACATCTTATTTTTAGTTGTTGAGATGGGGGTCATAGAACTTTTTTTTCCAAGGCTGACCTTGAACTCTGATCCTATGATCTCTGCCTTGAAAGTAGCAGATGAGGCATAAGCCAGTTCCTGGCAAGAGTGCTACTTTTCAACAATTGTTTGGTAAAATCTGTGTCTCCTTTCAGTGTGTGAGTAGAATCACACCCTGACCCTCTCCTTTTTAATTTCAAAATATCTAGCTACATTTTTGTGAAATGGCTCAAAATCTACTGTATATAAATGAATTTAGGGATAATTGGAATCTGGAATTCAGTAGTCCCCCGTTGTCTATACTTTTGCTTCCTAAGATTAGCAAAGCTTTCTGTTTTTCAACTGTATTTAACCCCAGATAATCAGTTACCTGGGGTTAAACACAATTGAAAAACAGGAAGCATTGCTGAGTGCTGGTAGTTCATACCTGTAATCCAACTATGTAGAAGACTGATCTGGAGAATCAGAGTTCAAAACCAGCTAGGGCAGAAAAGACTCCAACTTCAAAATAATCAGCAAAAACCTAAACTGGAAGTGTGACTTAACTGGTAGAGTGCTAGCCTGATGAAGATCCTTGAGTTTAATCCCATACCAAACACCCTTGTATGCATACACACATACGTACACACACACAGTCCAGAAAAAAACTAGTTCCCAAGTGTTAAATTGTGTGTTGTTTTGAGAAACATGGTATTACACTATTCTGCTCTGCTTCACAGGGGTGTGAATCATCCCTTTGTGCAAAATGTCTATGCTGTTTTGTACACATATACAGGAAAAAGGATAGTATGTACTTCATATCATTCATTGCAGGCATCCAGTGAAGATCTTAGAAAATATCCCTGGTGGATAAAAAGGGCTAGAGTGTGTTACATTTCATATGCATTTGCAAACTGAAACAATAGGGTCCAACTTTTGTCATCCTTTTTGCACTTACACATCATGAACAATCACTGATAATTGAACACTTATTATGCACCAGGTACCATATATTACTTCATTTAGTAGTTACCAACATAGAGAAGTGGATCATCTCATTTCCGCTTTTTCTATTTCATTAATTCATTCATACATAGGATTATACCACTCTACCTACCCTAAACCCAGATGCCTATTGCCAAGGATAAAATTGTTTCAAGACATTAATACAACAGTCATCCTGGGGGAAAGAAGGGAAAACAATGAAACCATGCCCACTTTCTTTTGAAGTTTTCTCTCAAGAGAGGTGAAGGTAAATTAAATTGTTTGCTTCCAAAGTATGGTTCAAATACCATATGGTATATTACAACTGTTGAATGCAACTAGCTATTATGATCATTACTGATACGTTATCAAAGTACTTGCTTGAAAGAAGATATCTCATTTACAGATGGGCAAACTGAGGCAAAAGTCTTCAGTAACTTGGCCGAGGTCACATAGTCATTCAGCAACAAAGGTCACAAATGTTGTTTACAACTAAAATATATTTTTGCTTCTCATTGTAGAAAGTATGACTGGGTCCTAGGAATATTGAATATAACTTCTTTGTCCTACAGGGAATCCAGGCTGTAAAATAAACATAACATGTCCTGAAGACTGGACAAGGGGGCCCCGAGAAACATTTTTGATCCCTGTGGTAAAGATGAAGCACTTAATTACCATGTGCCACTGCTGTTAACCTCTGCAGATAAGTCTAATTATCACAGATTAATGAACAGAGCCTAGGCACATCTAAAGGGGCTTTGCTGTGGGGTTTTCATTTCTGCATTTCATTATCTCCATAAATGCCGGTGTTCCCCATGCACATAGTTATGGGACTTTTATTATTTTTTTTTAGCCATGCGCTGTGAATATCAACAACAGAGTCTGTGCAATAGCTCAGGGCAGGAAACCCTTTCCAGGAAATCTTTAGGAAGCCTGTAAGTTGGGTGGCTGCTGCTTCACTGTTTACTGAGTGAATCATGCCAGGTTGGTTCATAGGGAATAAAGCTTAGACGGTCGCCAAGGAAACAGGCGGAGATTTTGGAAATATCTGAAACCACAGAGAAATTTCCAGGAAAAAAAAAAAATCAATGTCTTAGTCAAGAGTCAGGTTAACCTTATCTGCATGCGGGTGAGTAATGGCAGCGTAAATACAGCTTAAATGATTCGTTCCTGTTTTGTACTGTGTTGGGATTCTCTGAGAATATTCTCTATGGGTTGAAGAAACCATGTTTGTTATATGTGTTGTGGAACGTGGCTATTATTACTTGTCCTTGGAGGAGGGCTGTGACTGGCAGCCATCTTTGCATATGTAGGGGTGGCGGGAGAGAGGAAGGAGAAACAGAAACAGAGAGGTGGGGGAGAGAGAGAGGAACAAGACTGAGGAAGGAGACTGAGGACAAAGAGGAGAAAAGAGGATAGGAAAGAGAGGAGAGAGAAAGGAGAGGAAGACAAAAGAAGGGAAAGAGGAGAGGAGAGACAGTGATCTGGTAAAGATCCTGGAAATTCCAGCTTCCCATTGTGGCAAGAAAAATAATTCAACTGTTAGCAAAGGGCTGGGGTCATACAGAGTCTGGGACCTAAGAAAGATCTTGGGCACAATCCACCAGACATGTTTCATTAATAAATGATTAGATTTGCAAATCTTGTCAGTAGAGATTGCTATCACCAAATTAATGAAATAAATAATGAAACATTTCCAGTGTTTCTGGCTGGCTTTCAGGGCAGAGTAGATCTCTGCCTTTGTTGCAATTTATGGCTGTCTTTTTGATCAACTCCTGGGGAGTTCAAGGAATGATTTTTCTGTTTCCAACATCCGCCTTCAGCTTTTAGTCTTGCCTTTTTAAATTTTTTTTTCTAACTTGACTTTTAATATCATTTTGTGCTTCAAACACAAAGGTTCCCCCAGGATAATTTCATATAAAGAACACCAACAGTGTGAATAATCTGCAGTAAAGAAAATCTGAATTATACTTTGAGAAACAACCCATTTAACACTGGGTTAGGAAAGGGGGTAGGGGAGTGATTTTCTTCATAAGTCCACACACACACACACACACACCAGTCCTATTACAGTGTCTCCATTCCTCACAGCCAAAAGTATTTCCTGATCCAGAAGCAAATTGAGATATCACCTAGTGAACATCACCAGGGACAGAGCATATGCTAGGACATTAGTGTTTCAAGGGTACTCATATTTTTTTTGTTAAAAAAATGGGGAGTGGAGGGGACGATACTTTAATTTTGCAAAAACATTAAAAATTATTGTGGAACTGATGATCCAGAAATCAACCCGAAGACCTGTGGCCACCTAATCTTTGATAAGGGAGCCAAAAAATAGAATGGAAGAAAGACAACCTCATCAACAAGTGGTGCTGGCAGAACTGGTTAAGCACCTGCAGAAAACTAAAGTTGGATCCTTCTGTGTCACCCTGCACCAGGATTAATTCCAAATGGATTAAAGCCAAGGTAAAAGCAGATAGCCTGAAAACTTTACAAGACAAAATAGGAGATATACTAGATCTCCTTGAACTAGGTCGAAACTTTCTTAATAAAGACACAGAAACACAGCAAATTAAAGAAAGTTTGGACAAATGGGACTGCATTAAACTGCTGAACTTCTGTATGGCAAAGGACATAGCTAGCATGTTAAATAGAAGCCCACAGAGTGGGAGAAGATTTTAACAAACCATACAACAGACTAAGGTCTCATATCTAAACTATATCTACAGATCAAAAAATTGAATCTCTCCAAAACAAATCTTCAAAGAAATGATCACCCCATCAAAAGATGGCCCAGAGACTTGAGAAACTTCTCAGAAAAGAAAAGAAAAATAGCCTATAGACACATGAAGAAATGCTCAACATCTCTGGCAATAAAAGAAATGTGAATCAAAACAACTTTGAGATTCTACCTCACTCCACTTAGAATGGCCATGACAAAAAATCTAGTAACAACAGATGCTGGTGGGAATGTGGACAGGAGGGATTGGTACTACACTGTTGGTGGGAATGTAAACTGGTTCAACCACTATGGAAAGCAGTATGGCGGTTCCTCAAAAAACTAAACATAGAGCTCTCATATGACCCAGCAATCCCACTCCTTGGCATTTATCCAAATGTCTGGAAACAAGGACATACTAAAGCCACTAGCCCAAAGATGTTCTTTGCAGCATTATTTAGCATAGCAAAGATATGGAACCAACCCATATGCCCCTCAGTTGATGACTGGATTAAAAAGATATGGTACTTATACCCAATGGAATTCTATGCTGCTGTCAGAAAGAATAACATCGCCCCATTTGTAAGGAAATGGAAAGACTTGGAAAAAATCATATTAAGTGAAGTAAGCCAGACCCAAAGGATCATAGGCTCAATGGTTTCTCTCATTTATAATAATTAGTATACATCTAGGACTCTCCTAATAGAGGATTACAATAGCTCAAAACCTAGGTACATAAGGTCATACAGAATGAGATTAAATGAAAGCATCTCTAGGATATGGAAGCAAGAGCTTTACCTTGTGTGATTGTTGTTCTTAATGTACTATGTTAGTTCTCTTCTCTTTTATTGTCCTTTGGTTAAACTCATATTGTCACTGTATCTGACTCTGTTACCTGGTATATTGAATATATGTTTGTTTATTTGAAATAGGAAAGGGAAAGGGAAAGAACAAGATGATTGGGGAGGGTAGGAAAATGGGGACAAAACCATGAGAAGGGGTATCAATGTATGAGAAGTAATGTACCTATTACCTGGCAAATGTAACTGTAACCCCTCTATACATTACCCTGGCAATTAAAAAAAAATTGTAGAGGAGAAATATTGCTGGAGAAATCAAAACTTAATTTTTTGACTTAGTGGATTTTAATTTGAATTACTATCAAGCATGGGGATGGGGCTGGAACTCCAGCATCTGCTCACTATATGCATTTGTAGGACTCCACTGCCTCGTAATACAGTTTCTTCTTTGACCCTTCCAATCACCAATCATCAAGTGCTAGATCTCTGATCTGTAAGCCTGGAATTTGGTGTAATAATCCAAGAGAAAGGATAATATTGACAATATAAATGAATTTCCAGTTTTCTCCTTTGCACCTTCACCCAGGGCGTGAATGTGCACACACACTCATTCACACTCAGTGTTATCCTGGATTGCTTGTTCCTAGACTTAGTTTCTTGAGAGTTGTCGTTTGTACCTATTGGGCATGTTATAAATCCATCCAATTTAAATTAAAAGCTTAAATGTCCCTTTCGATAAATTTGTATATTTACCACAAGTCAATAACAAATAAAAGTATATTTCATCAAGTGTATCTTTGAGTTTATTTTTTCCTGATCTTAACCAATAGTACAGCAATCCCAAAGATATAACCTTGAGATGATTCCTATTTAAGTGGTTCAGATTATCCTATCAAAGACAAGGTATCTGTCCTGTAGGAAAAGACTTGAAAAAGCAGTGAACTATTGTTAGGAAATAAAATAAATGCAAAAGTTGTAAGGATCAAAACAAAAAAAAAGTTCTTTCCACTTAAGATGTAGGGGTCATAGTAGCCTGTCTACAAGTAAATAAATATTTGTGTGTTGCTAAGTAGTATTGTGATACATCGCTCTAATTACTTCCAAGAGTTGACTAGTTCTTTTGTTCTCTTACCAGAGTTTAAACATAACAGATCCTATTCTTTTAGATGAGAATTAGATTTTATTTTCATGAGACTGTTGTATATTTTCTTTATTCTGAGTTGTACCAGATTTTTTTCACATTTTTATCAATTCTGGTATCAGGAAACAATATTGAAATCACAATCATCTAGGCTGCATTTATGATATAGCTATACACACGGGCATAGAAACTTCCAGAATGGAGATCAGTTAGTGCAAAGGAAATCTGGAGGCAATAGACTCACTGTGTCACCACCCCTTCTAGTAGCACAGATCTTGAGGTTGGGTGGAAAAATGTGTATGGTGCTGACATTGGGCCAGCACAAAAGTAGAAAGTACATACTGCCAGGATGGAGTCGATTTGCAAAGCAGATAAACTGTGTGAACCATGACATGCATAGCAAATTCAATTTAAAGAGTTTTGACATCAGTGCCATACGTTTCAAGACAAGACCACTGACTTGTAGAATCTCTTCTCATTACAAATTCTGACCTGTCCCTGCCCGGCCTTCACTTGATAAGTCTGCTCCAGACTACTCTGTGACTACCTACCAACCAACCTGTTAGAACATGATAAGTCTCCCTCCTCCCTCCCATCATGACAATACTAAAGGACAAGGTGCTGCTTTCTTTTACTCAGCAAGTTTAGTCACCCAGAAGTGGGTCATTGGCAGTGCTCTCTGGTGGTCTTGGTGCAGAGTTTGCTTTGATAACTCACAAAGGAACTCGAGAGGGTAGAGCCTTGTTGTTAAATAGTTCTAGACATACAATACATTATTTAACTTATATTTCCCTTAATATGCTCAAGAGTGATCTTTGATCTAAAAAATACATAGCTATTTAGTGCAGAACTTTTACACAACTGTAAAATGAAAAACAAACATGGGAAAACATTGTGTTATAGATGCTGGCATCAGTTTTTCTTTTTAGAGAGGCATAAAATGATTATCATACCACTTTGCATTTACTAAGATAGGGTAACAATGCACGGCTAGCTTGAGCTGGACACTAACCATAAGCCATGCAAGGGCTAAGTTCTTCATTTGCACTAACTCCCTTGTGTCTCACAGCACAGCTAGTTAAGTAGGTCCTATTATTACTCTTCATATTCTAGAAGTATGAGCAGAGCCATGGTTGCTTAAAATTTTATAAATGGTGGATGAATTAAGGTTCAGAATTCAGGTTGTCTAACTTTAGGATTGGATTAGGAAAGGGGCTACAGTGTTTCTAGTACAGTTTCTTAAACCCAGCCGAAAACATTCATTAGAATAAGAATTCTTGTGCAAGGCATGTACTAAATTTTGAGACCTGGGATTTTAAAAGTAATATATTTAGCAGCCCTTTGGTATTCGTGAAGTTGTTTCTCTTGGGTATTTAAGAAAAGGTTCCTTCTGAACCTAAAATATATGTCAGCTTATTTTTTCCAACCAAAAGGAAAAAAGTGAGTCCCAAAGTGTTCAAAGCCATACATCAGGGTTAAAAACAAATAAGCAAATAAAAATAATCCCAGCCGGCCGGGCAGTGGTACCTGTAATCCTAGCTACTCAGGAGGCTGAGAACTGAGGATCAAGGTTCAAAGCCTGCCCAGGCACAAAAGGACCTGAGACTCTTATCTCCAGTTAACCTCTAGAAAACAGGAAGTGGGGCTTGGTTTAAGGGTAGGGTGGTGGCCTTGAGCTGAAGAGCTAAGGGACAGTGCCTAGGCAGAGTTCAAGCCCCATGACCCACTAATTAATTAATTAAATAAATAAATAAAAGTAATCCCAGCACTTGGCCATTCATTTAAGTCAGTGCTTGACAGCTGTTGTGGGAATGGCTGTTGCCAGGGGTAACTGTTGGGCCTCAGCTCCTCTGTCTTCCCCATTGCACCCCTCCTAGGCTCCTGTCCCTCTGGGGAGGCAGCCTTGCTTTCTTCTTTTTCCACCCCAACCTCAACTTTGTGGTTTCTATTAAAGCATTTTTCTCCATTACAAGAGAAATGCAGCCATAATGTGCTGAAAATTCCCTCAATGTTGCTAGGGTAATCTCTGCCTTTGATGCTTTTGTTGCCCTCAGGTTTCCCCTCTCAGAGTCAGCAGTGCTTTTTTCTAAAAACCTCAACACAAGGTTCCAACCTGCTGTCTTCCTCAGGTGGAGTCACAATTAAGCTTTATCCATCCATGAATGTACCAACACAGATGTTAAACAAGTGCTATATTCCTAATTGGATTTTTTTTTTTTTACAAATAATGGCCCATCATGGTATATTTCCAGGACTCTTGTTGTCTTTATCTTTTTCTTCTTATGTTTTCTATTAAACCCTCTTTTTATCTTGTCAATGCATTCCCATATTAATTTAGCCCAAGAAATTTGACCATGGTGCACCTCTTCACACACCCCAGCAGCTTACATGGTGCTACTTGTTGGAAACATACATACCATGTATAATCTCTTATGTTATAGTCAACATTTCTGATTCTTAAAAGCTTCCTAATTATGATATATATTTGTCATCTATTACACTTACTATAAAATATTTGTGGTTGGGGATGGGAAATGGGGACAAAAACCATGAGAAGGGGTATCAATGTGTGAGAAGTAATGCATCTACTACCTGGTGAATGTAACTATAATCCCTCTATACATTACCCTGAAAATAAAAAAAAAAATGTGTGGGAAGTGTTTTGAGAGTTTTGTAAGAAATGTAGCACCTCTTAGCTTTAGGTATTGGATAATGCTTATGAACTATACCTTCCATTGTGACTGAGTCAAATCAACTTTTGTCTGTTATGTTGGGATCTCTGCCATTGTATTAATAAGAATTTGTTACCCATTGTGGTTCTTTTTTCTTTGTCTTTTCTTTGTATCACCTGCTCCCGGACTATCACTTTGTAGTGAGCACACAGCTCCTTTTCTAGGATATGCTTATAGATTATTAAGAAAAAAGATGTAAACTCACAGGGAGGATTACGGTAGACACAGCTGGTATCAACAAAAACAGAGAGAGATGAAAGAGTATTGAACATGTCTGAATGGACAGCCCATGGGGCTTTCTCATGACTCATCCTTAACCTTTAGCCTCCCAAACCAGGCCTAAGGCAAGTAAACAGCTTTTCAAAGCACAGTACCTTCTGGGATCCCACATACATTTTCATTTTAATCTCCTTGCAAAATGGTCAAAAATAATTGTACCTAAGAAGGGAAATATACTACTGACAAAAGTCCAATAGGAGATGATACACAATCCTAGTGTTACTTAACACAACAAAGGTTCACACAACATTGCTGGTCAGTTTATGTCCAATGAATAGAAAAGGAGAGGGTCTTCAATAAATGTTCTAATACTTCGCTGAATCTGTTGGAATGGCTACAAAGGATTCTGAAAATATTGCCTCTAGGCATTGCAACTGACTTAATTTCTTCTTTGTACTTTGTGGACCATCTAGTATGAGCATACGTTACTTTTATAATTAAAAATGACTATTCTAAAAATGGAATTATGTATAAATTTTTCATAGATGAAAATACTACCCAGTGAGTTATTTTTATAAATGACTGGGGTAAAGAAAACAACTTCTAAAGTTCAACTATTTAATAATGTAGATAAAATGGCATATACTGCAGAAATATTTTCTGATATAAAAGGCAGATTAAAGATGGACTTAAATTTTCCATTACAGTTAGTATGTTATCCTAAACCATACAACTCTTGCTTTGTGGATTGCTCAACCCAAACAGAAGAAGGCAAACCTATTTCTGTCTGCAGTGTGCAAATTTTAAACAATTTCTGTTATTAATCACATTCTGCTGTGGAAATATTTTATAGGTTAATATTTTAACCTATAAAACCAAGTCTTGTTATAGGCACCAGTGGCACAGGCACCTGTAATCCTAGCTACTCAGGAGACTGAGATCTAAAGATCCTGGTTTGAAATCAGTTCAGGCAGGAAGAAACTTGAAACTCTTATCTCGAATTAACCACCAAAAATATCCAGAAGTGGAACAGTGGCTCAAGTGCTAGAGCAGTAGCCTTGAGTGGAAAAGCTAAGGAGGAGTAACCAGGCCCTGAGTTTTGAACCCTAAATCTAAAAGACTACTTATTAACAAAATGAGGTTTTCAGGATAGTATGCAACAGAATTACAAGTAAAAAAAGATCATTCCTCCTTCACATCTAATTTTCACTAATTTTAATTGGAAAATACCTTTTTTAAATTTAAAATTCTAGTAAGTTAAGCCTTGAAAATATCTCTGTTAAATAATTCTCAAGGTCAGCACACAGAGATGAGACAGTAGTCTCACTCCTGTTTGTATGAGAATGACTTCAATGGTTTCTTCTAGTCAGTACACAATGGAATGTAGCTCAGATTATGTATCTTATAATAGTTAAAGCAAACTGTTGTGAAATCCAAATCAGAAATGTGTTCTAAGTGTTAGTTACACTCAATCCTAAACTGTCAGCTTTTAACAGACTAGAAAATCAAATTGTGTTATGGTTAGAAGAGCATTTAATACAGTGTGACCAGTTTAAAGTTAACATTTTGTATTCAGGATGATTAATGACACCATATTGTATTTCAATTACTATAAGTTACTTCTCTGTAATAAACGATAGCAATAATATTCACATTAAGTCAATAAAAAGCATCTTCAAAGTGTGATATATAAGTGCCATTATTATAGTATAAGTTGATCACATTACACAATGAATGATCAACAATGCAGCAGGAAATTCTCTCTATAAAAACATCTATTTTCATCTTAGTGCATAGGGATTTGTGCAACCTCGTTAGTATCAATGGGAGGCAAGTGAAAATGCTCTCACACACACACAAGCTAGAGGACTGTTCCTACCTCTCCCAATTAAATATATCCTCTCCAAATTGGAGTTTAGAAGGCTCTACTATGAATACCATGAACACCTTACTTACTTTTCTAAGCATTCAAGTCCAAAGAGAAAACCATGTAGAAAATGGTGTAATTATATAAGCCCTAAAAAATCAGCACTTGAGAAAAAAAAAGAATACACACACACACACACACACACACACACACACACACACACGCACGCACACATCTGTAAAAGAATCATCCACTTGAGATGTCATCTACTTGAGGTTGGGTGTCGTGGAGCTTAGAGATGCTTATGGATGATAAATACCAAAGGACACTGCTTTCTTTTAATTAAAGAATTTATTAACCTTGATTTTTACATCATATTTCAAATGACGTGTTTAGCAAACAGGTATTCAAGAAGGGAATCTCTATACATAATCACTGGCACTTAGATTTTAGAACATAATCAAAATTAGGCTGAGGGTTTGTATGTCATAGATACATAATAATCTATGTAATAAAACATTATGTCTATAGAGTCATAATTTTTTATGACTATATAGTTGTGTTTATATTTCCAATGCCATGTCCATAGCATTGGGTATGCAACTTTTGAGTCCTCGCTCTTGTACTGTTTGGATCTAATAGCTACATATTAAGGATACCATGGGCCTTTTGTTCCTTTGGTCTTGACTTGTCTCACTCAACATGATTCTCTATAGATTCATCCACTTCCCTGCAAATGCCATTATTTCTATCTTGTTTGTTGGCTATGTAGAATTCCATTGTGTGTGTGTGTGTGTGTGTGTGTGTGTATCAAACATTTTCTGTATCCATTCATCTGCAGTAGGGCATCTGGATTGTTTCAATCACCTGGCTATTGTGAATAGTGCAGAGATAAACATAGCTGAGCAGGTGTCTTTATCTTGGGTTATGATGTTCAGCGTAGATGCCCAGGAGTGGGATGGCGGGATCATAGGGAAGGTCAATTTTCAGTTCTTTAAGAAACCTCCACACTGCTTTACAGAGTGGCTTAACTAAGGACACTGCTTTTTTAATTGTCCTGAATGAAGGTGCTTGGTTACAGAAGTGACTTTAGCAATAAAATAATTCTGGGGCCCAGGAAAGTAGGCACAAGAGAGAAGGTAGGGAAGGTGGGTGGATTTCATTTCCTCTCAAACTCCTCTCCAACTCCTCTCCTGTTCCTCCTCACATGGTCTCAAGCCAATTTGATCCTCATGAAGGAGTGATCGAATGAGAGACACCACTGAAGGTTGTCAAGGCCACCCACCTGACTCCCACAGAGCTTCTAATTGTGAAGTCCTCACTGTGACAGTGGCTTCAGGAGGAAGTGAGAATCAGATGAAAGATTATAGCACCAAAATCTGGGATGATGACAGGTGTTAAGGATGTTCCTTTGACATAGATAGGCATGTATTGTCCAACTGGACTTCTATAATAGGTATATATGAATATAATCTGTGGACCAAAGGAATATATTTTTATTGTAATTAATAGAAGGGTTACATGATATTTGCCAGATAAATGGTGCATTAATTCCTATACATTGATACCCTTTCACATGTCTATTTTTCTTTTTTGTTTGTGCCATCTTTTAATTTAATTTTTGCTTTTGGTTGGTTGTGGGGCTTGGACTCTGGGCTTGGGCTCTGTTCCTGGCCTCTTCAGCTCAAGGCTACTGCCCTATCCCTTGAACCACAGCGCCACTTCTGGTTTTCTAGCAGTTAATTGGAGATAAGAATCTCATGGTCTTTAGTACCCAGACTGGCTTTGAACCATGATCCTCAGATCTCAGCTTCCCGAGTAGCTAGGATTATAGGCATGAACCACGGCACCCAAGTATTAAATTAATTTCTTAAACAGTATTCTCTCAGCCTTCATAGGGCCAGGAAATTACTGGTGATTGTTATGGAATCATAATGCTTGAAATATCTTTAGATATACTCCATAAATTGAGTCACTAGTGTGAATGATCAATAGAATAATAGATCCTATCTATCCCAATACTTCTCAAAGTCACCAAGGAAAAATTTTCAAATGCCAAAAGTCAGCTGAAAGCCAATGACAAGACCAACAATTCAGCAATAGGATATGATTATAGACATTAGAATGTAGTTTTGTCAGATTTCTGTCAAGACAAAGTTTTCTTAGAAATCTGAGATTATCACATGGCCTTGCAGTGTGGCTCTTAATATGTCCAAGAATGAGATTCCTGGATCCATATCCTATACCGTCCTCCAGTTGTGATGAAAGAGTTACAATTGAGCTATCAGATGACTGGGAAACACTTGATAATCTTTTGGGGCCTCAGGTTCTTCATTCATAGAGATGCTGACCAATGCTTACAGCCCAATCCAGAAGGTGTGTGGAGGTCCTCACACAGTACCTGGTATTTTATGATCTCTCAGTGGAAATTCTGAATGCCCAGAACTCTAAATATTAGTTATTTTGTTGGGAAATTAGTGTGAAAACTCATTGGGTGGCAAAGCTTGACCTGAATGGACATGAAGCTGCTTACCAACACTAATTCCACTTTGTTCAATTTACTGTAGGGATGTTATATCGTTAAAGTCAATATAATTAATATTTTAAAACATAAAAATTCTGAATTCCAAAAACATTTCTAGGGTGAGGGATTCAGAGAGTGGACCAATGATGATGATGATATCAACCATTTGCCTCTCATCTTGCTTCTTGTTCTTAGTTGTAATTTTGGCTCTTGATCTGTTGCATGTATTTAACTCAGGGACAACCTTGTATTGTCCCTTTGTATATCACAATTTCTGAGTGGCCTCTCACTTCCTCCAGTTTCCTGCACTGACCTACTGGGATTCTTCTTTTAAGTTTGCTCACATTTGGTATTCCGTTCAAATATTAGTAGTTTCATAGTATGAAGAACTTGACTTTCTACTTGTCGTATGAATCCTGATAAATACTCTTGTTCAGTTTGGCTTGGAAAGACATCATCTGTTGAATAGGAATGAATGGATATAGATTGTGGAGATGACTCATCTCCTGTAAAATAGAATCTATTCATACACTGTCCTTTCTTCTCATTCATCACAATTCATTGTATCCAAAATGGCTCAATAGGAACAACCTAATTCTGCCCTGAATTTTGTGATCAAAAGCAGTAAAACTACAGAACCCACAGATATGTTCTGAGATGAGGTTCCCTCTTCTTCATCCCTTATCCATGGTATATATATAGATCCTCTATGAGATGAGCATTTATTTCTTAACATATGACCATGACTTCTGGCCTATTTCCTGTCTTAATTATCTGAGGAAAATTCCATTGAATGAAAGCTTCTTCCTGAAAATGAAGCCCTAACTGGCTTCACTTCAGCGAATATAAAGCCAGAGTCTAGCACACTGATTTTCTCACATCTTTCTGGGCCCAAACTTGCATTATGATTTTTTTGCCAGCCTTGGGGCTTGAACTCAGAGTCTGAACACTGTCCTTGGGTTTTATCAAGGCTAGGGCTCTTCCACTTGAGCTACAGGACCACTCCCAGCTTTTTCTATGTACGTGGTACTGAGGAATCAAACCCAGCTTTTTGTGCATGCTAGGCAAGCACTCTACCACTAGGCCAAACTCCCGGTCCAAATTTGCATTATTTCAAAGTACCTTCTATCCAAATGTATCAATATAGATGTCACGTAAGATGTGTGCCTGATAGTCTGAGTCCTAAAGTAACTAGTAATGAAGACTCAAAAGACTTTATTCTTAAGGCAGCTTTTAAGTTGTTATTAAGTAGTTTGCACAAAGGAGTTACCATTTCACAAATCAGGATATGTGTATGGTGCTTCTTGGCTATTGTCATTCCATTCTTTGTTCTCCTCATTTCCCCTTTTCATTCCTACAGTTTTGTCTGTAAGGTAGTCCATTGGCTTGGAAACAAAAGACATCCACATTTAATTACAAAAACAGGACACAAATCCACGAAAGCAGTTCCAGTTTGAAGGAATGTTGATGTGTACCATAAATAACACAGGAAATAGACATAGACTATATGAGGTTTAAGGGAGAAGGGAAAGTAGTTTTAGGTTGAAGTAGCGACTTTTAGGTTAAAAATAGCAAGAAGTTATTTTTAAAGAATGATTGAAGTAGATCTTAAAAACCGTGTATATTTGGGTGGAGACAGGATGGGGGTGAAGGGGAAAATGTATGACTATTGAGACTTGGGGAAAGTGTGTTTTGTGATAGAGCAGTGAGAACCACCAAGGAGCTGTAGTAGAAACTATCCTGAGGTCTCATAGTAAAACACCTTGAACGCGAGGCAAAAGTTTTTGGTATTTATCTGATAGCTGCTTTGGATTTTGAAACAGAAGGTGTCTTCATTATTGCTTTATTTTAGTAGACAAAAATTCAAAAGAGGTATATATAAAGCAAAGAGGAAAGAAACTGTATAAAACAGCTGAAAAATAATGTGAACCTTTGGTGTGTACTATTTTGATTGTTTAACATCCCAGGAAGGTCTGATTTACTGTTATCTCTATTCTGTTTGTAGATAGCAAATCACTTGGCTAAGGCCCTACAGCTAGCAAGGATATAGTTCAGAATTTGAACCCAGATTTGTGTGTATCTAGTGCTGAATTTTTAACTCCTTGATGATGGCAATAACACAGTTCTGAGAATATAGAGGCCTGTCTACAGAGGATGCCAGGAAGGGAAGGAGAAGAGAAGAGATGAGAGTTGGAGGTTAGAGATGGAATGGAGCAAATGTCTATATAACTACGAAGTATGAGTGGCAGTATGAGAGCAAGTCAACGGATTTAGCCCTCATTGCTTCAAAGTGGCATTCTTAGGGGAACTGGAGCAATATCACTTTGAAAAGAAAGTTAGAAGATCTTGGTTTGGATGGAGCAATCATGAATTATTGATGAAGCCATAGGCCACACTGGCCTCTCTTTTTCTTCCATTTTTATCCTCACTATCTTTGTCTTTTGTTACCTTCATCTATGGGATGCAGTAAGATTCATGTTTTAGTCCTATTCTGAGTCATGTAAGATAAGATTTATATAATGTATGAAGAAGGTGAAGACAGTGCAGGGGGAGAGGGAGGATTAGTATTTAATGAGAATTCTGCACTGAATGTATTCCCCAGTGCTTGGGGTTTACTGAAATCAGATTTTCCTGTAAAAATACTGTCCACTTACTTTTGTCTATTCTCTTCATGGTGGCATTGGGCCCATAGTGCAGTTATAGGATCAAATCTCAGTAGGCACTTAAAATTCATGATCTTGCTGCTGCATGGCAGAACAATATAAATTGAAAAGCACAGCCTGGTTTTTATAAGGGGAAAATTAGCAGCACTTTGATTCACGAAAGGCTTATGGCAGGCCTGGGCCCTATGGTGGCACTAATATAGCCATCACTGGAATGCCAAGAGGTGCCCTGCTGTGTTAACAGCTGTCATCTCATGCCAAACTCATATAACTGAAAGGTTATGGGCTAATAAAAAAAATCTGTGCCTATTCTCCTTTGGTTATGAGATGCAAGAGTGAGCACTTTGGAACGTAAAACAACCTTGTTTCCTGTTAAAAACATGCCTGACAGAGTGGCCAGTTTCTATGGTAAGAGGCATTTTTAAACATATCTACCCTTATCTATTCCATGGGCCTTGCTCTTTGTCTTTCCTTTGAGCTCAACACTGTTGAAACTGGAAAACTGATAAAGAATTGCTTTAACATTTGGGGCAGGGTGGTAGTTTGTATGATGCTAAAGTGACTCTGAGACAGAATGGATTAAAAGGAAGTACCCAAACTGTAGGTACAAAAGATCTGCTTCTGACACTTAACCATAATTTAATTATTTAATTTTTCATAAGCCTACACTGTATTCTCTGTGCAAGGAGCTAACACTATTTATTTTAAAGGGTGACTTAGCGATCAGAAATAATGGATAAATAGGACATATACGGTACCTTGAAATAGTAGCAAGAATAAATCTATTGAGGTCTCAATATCTATAATATTCCATGTTAAGAGTTTTCCATAAATTATATAATTTGAATTTCATACTTACCCAAGGATACATGTAGGTGTTTTTCATTTGTTTTTGCCAGTCCTGTGGCTTGAAATCTGGGTCTGAGCCCTGTCCCTGAATTTCTTTTGCTCAAGGCCAGCACGCTCCCATTTGAGTCACAGCATCACTTGTGGCTTTTTCTGAGTAACTCATTGGAGATAAGAATCTCATGGACTTTCCTGCCCAGGCTGGCTTTGAACCATGATCTTCTGATCTCAGGCACCCAGGTAGCTAGGAATACAGGCATGAGCCACCAGCGCATCTGGGCATATGTAGTAATTTTATTTATGGTTTTACAGATACAAAAATTGAGCCCCAGAGAAGCTGTTTTCTGAAGTAACTTCCCCAGTGAGTAGGTGAGGAAATAAGGACTTAAACCCTAATCTGTGGGTCGAGAAGTCTGTTTTAGTAAACATTGAGTTGTAATGGTGGGTCATGCACTTCAGAGGCTGTGAAAGCGGGGTGTAGGCTGACATTCAAGTCCAGTACTATCAACAGGCTCCTCTGGAGGCTGCTGTTTCAGCAGTCCTGAGCTGTTTGGTGTATTATGGGCAATTTTCTCCGGTGCCTCACCATTGTTTCTGAAGGAAGGAAAGTCCTTACTGAAGATGATCCCCAGTCTCCTGTCAGAATTGCCCTCCGACCTAAAGATGCTCCCTTACCTGACTGCTGCAGCCAGCATTTGTATTGCCATGTGCATCTAGGGAAGAAGGGGCTCTTGCATGATGAAACAATACATGGCTTTCTTCTCTTGGGGCTACAGGACTAGTAAAAAGTAGGCAACAGGAAGTGGAGTGGAATGAAGGTATTGTGGGGAGCCTAAAAGACCACCCCCCCCCAGCAGCAAGCTCTCTAAAATATACACTCTAAGAAAGCGAGCAAACAACAAGACAAACGAGGTCTGCTGACCTTTCCTTCTGGTGGCCTGAGAGGCGTAAGTCAATGGGAAGACTGGTAGCCTCAGTGCATGACCCGCAAGCCAACACTGTTCCTCAGGGTGGCACAGGAATGTTCAGAGACACCAAGTGATTTTCAGCAGTGTTGGAGCAACTTGATGAGAGACAGGATCTGAAATAAGGCTACCAATTGGTTTGATTAGCTGAGGTTTGGTGTTTTGTCAGCAACAGCTATTAATCAGAATTCTCTCCCAATCCACCTCAATGTCTTCGAAAAGACTAGAGTCTCTTGCTTCCTAAAAAGTCAGCAAAACAAGCCCGGAGCTGGTGACTTGTAATCCTAGCTACTCAGAAAGCTGATATCTGCAGATCATGGTTAGAAGCCAGCCTGGGCAAAAAGATTGGAGAGGCTCTTATCTCCAATTAACTACCAAGCTAACAATTTACATTCTAGCCAAGCTAACAATTTACATTCTGCCTTGCACTGTGTTAGTCTAGTATGAAGAGTTCTGACTGTGCCTCATCTACAAACTTTTTGTCATGTCAGTTTAGATGCTTCTTTGTCATATTTTGGGATTACAGGCCTACGAGTTTCTTATACAGGTACAGTAATATAGAACAGAAAGAATTTTAGTATTACAGAAATGGGTATAGGCTTTGTGATTTTTTTTCTTTTTCTAAACTATTTACTACTCTATTCACTACTGCAAACTTCTTGTGTAGTGTAGCTATCCTAGTAGAAGCGCTCCATCTGAGTTAGCCATCAGGAAAAAGTAAATAATGGTCTTATGTAGCAAGTGTTCAAGGAATCAATTGAAGTACAAAACAGTCCTGTTTATCTTCTTTATCAGGCTGTTCTGGTGCCAACACAATGATCCTGAGGTGCTAGAGATCATTACATACCCGATGAATAGGAAATGAAACAGAAGACATTTTAATATTCAGCATGCTACCATCAGAGACGAAACGTCTCTTCCCTTCAGTGTAGTTCTAGAAAACTCCATGGGTTTGTATGGTAATTGTCTATTCCTTTTCTTAGCAATTGCTTATAGAGAACATAAGTAAATGAGAATTCACTCTTCTGTGAAAATATACTCTCATGTTTAAATGCCTACGATTCTGAATTAGCAGGGCTAATTCAAAATAGGTGATCGGATGGTGGAAGCCACTAAAAGTTTGATTCCAACAAATACTTCGCAAAACTCCAACCACTCACACGGTTTTTTTGTTTTGTTTTCTGGTGCTACTACAGGGACTTGAACACAGAACCTTATGTTCTTGCTTGAGCTACTTTTTTTTCCATTAAAGGCTGGCATTCTACCACATAAGCAACATACCCATTTGTGGCTTTTTTGGGCTAGTTAACTAGAGATGAGTCCCATAGACTTTTCTGCCTGGACTGGCTCTGAACCACAATCCTGAGATACCAGATTCCTGAGTAGTTAGGATTACAGGTGTGAGCTATCAGTGTCCAGCTTTTTAAAAATTTACTTTTATTGTCAAGGTGATATACAGAGGGGTTATAGTTACATACATAAGGTAATGAGTACATTTCTTGCCAAACATTGTTAGCCCTTCCAGTGTCCAGCTTTTAAACACTAGTAACTCAACATTATCTTCATGTCTCGTGACAGCCCTTGTGACATACGTTATTTTATCCCTACCTTATAAATGAGAAAAATTTCAGAGAAATTAAGGTCACTGAGCTGTGATAAAACTGGGATTCAAATAGAATTCCAAAGCACCAAACTGTAGACTTATATAACCTTTCTTAGAGGCTTTCATTTTAGTGGTGGCCAAGTACTGAATACTCACAGGCAATGGTAGACTCCCTAGGAGGAAGAGTGAAGATTGTAGAGCTAGGCACTAAAATTGAGTTAGTCATCTGAATATGATCTAGCCTTCAATCTCAATCCTGCTACATAGCTAAGAAATCATAGGCAAATGACTTGTCTCATTGTTCCTATTCTTATGAAAAATACTTAATATGGTTGGGGTAAAGGTAAATGTGCTAAGATATAAATCATATTTCAGAGCAAAGGCCATACTAAAAAATGTAAGTACACCCAAGAAATACTACTTAAGGGATTGAATTAATGAATATATATGTGAATCATAAGAAGTTATGATTCAATTCTTGGGACAAACTAAGATTTAGACAAGTAAAATACAGACAGAGCACTGTGCAACTTAGAAGCAAGAAGGGCTCTGTGATAGCATATACTTTTCCTTATTGTAAATGAGGTGACGGTCCTAGAAACTAGGTGATATCATACAAAGTAATTGAGTTGGCAAAGCTGTGATCTGAATTTAGCTCATTTTACTTCAGAAGATCTTGGTGACTTGAAGTTGTTAAATTTTTAGGGATTGACTTTTCTATAAGTTTCTGTAGAAGAATAGACACAGTAGGAAAAAGATACATTTCCATTTGACGTTCTGAGTTAATAAAGAATGTCATCTCTGTGATGTTCATAATGCAGACCTGCGTTTTGGCTCTGGTTCTTAGCATTGCATAGGGCTTGCTTGTGATTCAGTCTCTGAAATATATAAACTACATAATCTGAAGCAGCTGATTAACCTCTCTGAGCCTCAGTCTACCTAACTTACCAGATATTGTTATCAGGTAGACTCAAAAGATTGTCTTGAGGAGGATAAGATTATAATATCAGCACTTGATTACATACATAGCACAAGGCTTAGTGCAGAATAGGTTCTCAGTAAACAGCTGTGGAGCACATTGATTCTCCCTATGGACTGTCTTAATTGAGAATACCTTTATATTTATATCCATATACAACTTTGTATAGATGCCAGATTTACTAATTCCTCTTCCTAATTGTCCATTGGTCTGAAGTTTCTACATATTATATCTAGAATTTCAAAACTCTTTTCTCCTATCCCTTTCTTCAGAACACTTCTTCCTCAAAGCACACTTAGATCCAGCTCAGACCATTTCTTCTCTGTCCGTGGTCCTGATTCCTTTGGTTCACTTTTTTGGCTCCCTTATCCTTCAGCCTATCCAAGCCTTCTTTATGTTTCGAGGCATAGCTAAAAGTTCCTGCTCTTTCATTTCTGTTTATTTCAGTCCTTGTTGAGTTACTATTCTGAGTTTTGACTGTGCTTTGAAATCTGCTGGGATAGTGCTTGATTTTCACTGCAGTGGGGGCCCATCAACTGTGACTTTGCATGAATTACATAACTTGCAATGTGATGTTATATTTAGAGGCTATGGCTACTCAAGAACTGTGCCAAGTATAGGACACCTATATGAACATAACATCTTGACAAATGGCACATCAGTAGATTATACAGAGCAATGATAAATATATGTATGTTTCTGTATAATATAAGCACAGAATACAAGACATAAATTTGCTAAACAAAGGTTACAGTATTAGAAGGATAGGCATTTAAGAAAAACATTTGTGAAAGTCTGTAAAATGTATATAGATGTTCATAGTAACATTAATGCATCAAAATATTTGAAAACTACCTAAACTGATGTCAATAAGACTTGAAGTTATAGTACATAGAATACCATTAAAGAGAACTATTAAAATGAACAATGTAGGTCTATACATATTGACAAGAAAAGACTTTCTTGACATATTGAGAGTAAAAAATAAGCTTCAGCATAATTTAAATGATGTCGCTTTTCTAAGATGAATACATTTTATTTCATGTTTCTTCATGGATAGAAAAATCTAGGTATGCACTATTTGTTGAAATATTTATCTTTAAGAGCTAGATATTGGAGATGAAGTATTTTGGATAGATTTATGTTTTAAATAAAAGTACAAGAAATAAAAATCTAAGTCAAGGAAGTGGCGCTGTGGCTCAAGGGGTAGGGTGGTAGCCTTGAGTTGAAGAGCTCAGGGACAACACCTAGGCCCAGGGTTCAAGAGCCATGACTGACAAAAAAAAAAATCTAAGCCAACTATATTGTAAATTTAAACCAAATCTTTACAATTCTATGTATTTTAAACTAGACAAAATATTTTTCTTTATTCTCATAAACTTAGGTTTAAAATATGTATACATATATATATAGCATGAGTTTATTTATTTTTTGTATAGCATTCTTTCTTCACATTTTTTATTGTAATTAACAGAAGGGTTACAGTTATATTTGCTAGATAGAAGGTGCATTATTTCACATACATTGATATCCTTTCTCATGTTTTTGTACTCATTTGCTTCTCCCTACCCTCTCCCCTCATCTTCCCTTTCCTATTTGAAATAAACAAATAAATGTATATATAATATACCAAATAACAAGTTAAGATACTGTAACAATATGAGAATAACCAAGAGACAACAAAAGAGATAAGAAATAACAAAGTACATTAAGAACAACAATCACACTATAATTCTTGTTTCCATATCATGGAGGTCCTTGCATTTGGCCTCATCCTCTATGGTCTTTTGTATCTAGATTTTGAGCTATTGTAATCCTCTGCTGGGGGGGGGGTCCAAGGTTTGTACTAATTATTACAAATGAGGGAAACCATTGAGCTTATGTTCCTTTGGATCTGGCTTTCTTCACTTAATATGATTTTTTCCAAGTCTTTCCATTTCCTTACAAATGGGGCAATGTTGTTCTTACTGATGGCAGCATCGAATACTATTGTGTATAAATACCACATCTTGTTGATCCAATCATCTACTGAGGGGCATCTGGATTGGTTCCATATCTTTGCTATGGTAAATAGTGTATAGCATTCTTTTTTATTGTAATGTATAGAGGGGCTACAGTTATTTGCCAGATAAGATATATTACTTCTCACACATTGATACCCCTTTTCATGTTTTTGTCCCCATTTCCCTCCTCTACCCCTCCCAATCATCTTGTTTTCCCCCCTTCCCTTTCTTATTTCAAATAAACAAATAAATGTAGATACAATATAGCATAAATGATTTAACTGTTAATTTTTTTCCTCAGTATAAAATTTCTCCTATAAATGTGTTTATTCATAGGTTTTGCTTTGGTCTTAGAATTTTATTCAGATTTGTATTATTCCTTTCAAAATCTAAATGATCACTCTTCTCAAATTTCAAAGGCCCACTAAATATATTATGGGGGATGGTATTTAAAAATGTGTCATGTCTTAAATAGCTTTCTCACTGACTAAATCAGGATGCATGTTGGCTGGTAAGCCAAGGTATCTAATCTGGCCCAACATCAATTCTGGCCTTAGCTTTGTAAATAGGTAGGAAATATTCCTTGAATCTTGTTGATTTCTTTCTTTTCCCATCTAACCCTGGGTCAGGTGCCATATCAAAGAAGAATGTCTACAGATAAAGAGATAGGTATACTTCACATGCTTGGGCCAAGATGATAGAAAGTGATAGGGAGTTCAGATGATGGAGAAGAAAGTGTTGACTGTCACACATGAATAGATCTTTGCTTGTGACCTGACTTTGTCATTTTCTGGTTTTGTGACCTGGAGAAAGACATATGTTCTCTCTATTACTTCTTCCTGTATAAAATGATGATGATAATCTCTACCTCCTAGGAATGTTAATAAAGTCATATGCGGCAACCAGGTAAGCATCTGGGGTATGATAGTTGGTAGTAAATACTAGTAATCTCCTGTCTCTCCCGTTTCCTTAATCCTCCTTCCCACATGTCTTGAACTCGTCCACTGGCAAATCTAGTTTTTCTAATGCTAGAAATTATTTGTTTTTGTAACTGACTGGTGCCATGTCACATTTGGAGCACAAAACTTATCAACTTACAAATCTGGTCCACAGTAGCAAAGTGGATTAGTTTTACCTTTTTTGAACCCAATCAGAAGTTCTTCGAGGTAGTAAATGTTCTCTCTTGCAGCATCTGTGCCTTGCACAATTAGTATGTTTGTCAGGTTCTGACTGACCAACAGTGACCTAAGTGTTTTAAGGCCTCATTAGATGTGAGGCAATTTAGCTTTCAAATGGTTTCACAGGACTTGATAAGAAAAATGAAAGCTTGAATCTGGCTGCTGGAGTTTAACTACACTTCCTCAGAAAATACAAACACATCTTTATCACTGTGGATTGGATGAAATCTTCCTTTGTACTATCATTCATCTTCTTATTGGTTTTACAGTGGCTCATTAGTGTAATGGAAAAGCCTCAAGGCAAGTTTCTATAGTCTTAGAGCACAGGCAGACAACCTGAATTTGGGAAAGTACCTGGACAGGGCCTGAGAGCATGAAGGAAAGCTTTGGAGGAGGCAATTGAGAAATGTCCCGGAGAGACATTGTCTGCGGATCACTAGCTCGAGATCACATAAAGGCCCCATCTGAGCCATTACAGCCTATTGTGTCAATGTGTTTTCTGGAAGGCTGTCATCCATGGATCACGTTTGGCAGTGAAGGTAATGCCTCCATGGGAACGCTTACGATTTCCTGATGGTGAATTCTATTAGAGGTCTGTGGGTTACTGCCATTGGAGTTCATATTAACTCGGTCAAAGGGATGGTGATTGATTCTGTGGAATTTTGTGAATACACACAAAATACATTTCATACTGTCATCTGGGTTTTATATTGTGCTTCCATGATCCCTGCTACATGGTAAATCCAATATCATCTACTCAAATTGTTACAGAGAAAAGCAAATTTCCCATGCCATTTTCAGGCTGAAATGTCTGCCCATTTCGTTTCTTCTCCAGTCACGAAAGATTTAGACCGGACTATAAACCTGACTTATCTTCTAACTTAACAACTTGATCTGATGGAAAGAGCATTTATTGAATGACCCACTGTGTACCTAGAAGTAGCAGGGGGAGATACAGGTTGATACCAAAAGTCAATACATTAGATTTTACCTTCAGGGAATTTATGGTATAATTAGATGGAAACACTTAGAGAATGACTGAAGAATATGGTTATCAAATAAATAATAGGTACCAAATTTGTATGCAGCCATGCTCCTTAGTGCAACAGCTATGTTCTTTAAGAGATGAGTGACAGCTGAATCTTGTCCTTTACTATAAAAATGAACTATTTATAGATGTCTTAAATAGAATAAATAGCAATTTCTTTTATAGCCTAACATATTGCTATTATAAGTTCTAAACTTCATAAATCATTCTTTGTCTTGAAGTAGCTGTAATTGCCTGTTGTCCACAAGGGATATGTTTCAAGATAATATAGATGCCTGAAATCATACTTAGGACCAAACTCTAAGTATTGTGGGTTTTTTCTATTCATATGTACATATCTAGTGTAAAGTTTAATTTATAAATGAATTACAGTATTATAGTTTAAACATTAATTAAATAAAACAACTTACAGTATATAATGACATATTTATGAGTCTGTCTCTTGAAGGAGTCAATATAAATATTAATATTTTTAGATCATGGTTTCCACAGAAAACATAAGCT